>NC_052068.1:104452070-104769278 GCF_015852505.1 Tachyglossus aculeatus
GAGCACAATACTACAATAAACAGACACATTCCCTGGACACAATGAGCTTTCAGCCTAATAACAATAATAATTATAATAATTATAGTATTTGTTAAGTATTTACTGTGTGTACCAGGAACTGTACAAAACTCTGGGGTGGATACAACATATCGGGTTGTTCAAGCTCTCATCCTATCCCGTCTGGACTACTGTATCAACCTCCTCTCCAATCTCCCATCCTCCTTTATCTCTCCACTTCAATCCATACTTCATGTTACTGCCTGTATTGTCTTCGTCTAGAAACGCTCTGGGCATGTTACTCCCCTCCTCAAAAATCTCCAGTGGCTACCAATCAATCTGCGCATCAGGCGGAAACTCCTCCCCTTGACTTCAAGGCTCTCCATCATCTCGCCCCCTCCTACCTCACCTCCCTTCTCTCTTTCTACAGCCCAGCCCGCACCCTCCGCTCCTCTGCCGCTAATCTCCTCACCGTGCCTCGTTCTCGCCTGTCCCGCTGTCGACCCCCGGCCCACGTCATCCCCCTGGCCTGGAATGCCCTCCCTCCCAATATCCGCCAAGCTAGCTCTCTTCCTCCCTTCAAGGCCCTACTGAGAGCTCACCTCCTCCAGGAGGCCTTCCCAGACTGAGCCCCCTCCTTCCTCTCCCCTTCGTCCCCCTCTCCATTCCCCCCGTCTTACCTCTTTTCCTTCCCCACAGCACCTGTACATAGGTATATATGTTTGTACATATTTATTACTCTATTTATTTATTTATTTTACTTGTACATATCTATTCTGTTTATTTTACTTTGTTAATATGTTTGGTTTTGTTCTCTGTCTCCCCCTTTTAGACTGTGAGCCCACTGTGGGGTAGGGACTGTCTCTATATGTTGCCAACTTGTACTTCCCAAGCACTTAATACAGTGTTCTGCACAGAGTAAGCGCTCAATAAATACGATTGATTGATTGATTGATTGATACAGTCCCTGTCCCACATGGGGCCCACTGTCTCGATCCCCCTTTTGCAGAGGAGGTAACAGAGGCACGGAGAAGTGAAGTGACTTGCTCAAGGTCACACAGCAGACAAGTGGGTGAGCCAGGATTAGAACCCAAGACCTTCGGACTCCCAGGCCCGTGCTCTGTGT
This sequence comes from Tachyglossus aculeatus, assembly GCF_015852505.1. Taxonomy (NCBI): domain Eukaryota; kingdom Metazoa; phylum Chordata; class Mammalia; order Monotremata; family Tachyglossidae; genus Tachyglossus; species Tachyglossus aculeatus. The sequence continues at coordinate 104,453,194 of NC_052068.1, forward strand.
ACTATGCCATGCTGCTCCTCTAGAGGTGGGGAGACAGACATTACTATAAAAAAAATTACAGATATGTACATAAGTGCTGTGGGGCTGGGAGGGGGTAGTACAAAGGGAGAAAGTCAGGGTGGGGCAGAAAGGAGTGGGAGAAGAGGAAAGGGAGGCTTAGTCAGGGAAGGCCTCTTGGAGGATATGGACCTTCAAGAGTCTTTGTGGAGATGAAAAGAAGCAGTGTGGCCTAGTGGTAAGAGCCCGGGTTTGGGAGTCAGAGGACATGGATTCTAATCCCAGCTCCCCACTTGTCTGCTCTGTGACCTTGGGCAAGTCACTTAACTTCTCTGTGCCTCAGTTAACCCCTTCTAGAAAATGGGGATTAAAATTGTGAGCCCCATGGGGGACAACCTGAGTACCTTGTATCTACCCAAGCGCTTAGAAAAGTGCTGGGTTCATAGTAAGTGCTTAATAAATACCATCATTATTATTATGTTAAGAGGGAGGGTGTTCCAGGCCAGAGGAAGTATGTTGGCAACGAGATATTCACTCAATTGTATTTACTGAGTGTTTACAGTGTACAGAGCACTTACTAAGTGCTTGGAAAGTACAATTCGGCAACAAAGGCAAACCCTACCCAACAATGGGCTCACAGTCTAGAAGGGGGAGAAGGAACAAAACAAAACAAGTAGGCAGGCATCAATAACATCAAAATAGAATTATAGATTTATGCACATCATTAATAAAATAAATAGAATAATAAATATGTAAAAAAGATGGAGGTCCAGTGATCAGGTTTTCATTAGAGGAGCAAAGCGTGCTGGCTGGGATGTGACAGCAGTGCTAGAAATCCCGAGTATTCAGCCTTCTCTTACTCTTATCTCTTAAGTGGGGTCCAGCCCCCAGAAACACCCTCCACACCTGACGTCCAGACCTGTGGGGAGTTTAGGCGTGGTTCTTCATGCGGCCAATCGATCCACCAATCTATGGTATTTATTGTGTGCTTACTGCATGTAGAGCATTGTACTAAGCACGTGGGGGAGGATAGCATAACAGAGATGGTGGACACATTCCCTGCCCACAAGGAATCATCACGGGGATAATAATAACAATGATAACTGTGATATATGTTAAGCACTTACTATGTGCTAAGCATGGTTCTAAGCCCTGGGATAAATACAAGATAATCAGGTCGATTTCAGTCCCTGTCCCAACATGGGGCTCATAGTCTTAATCCCCATTTTTACAGATGAAGTGAATAAGGCACAGAGAAGTCAAGCGATTTGCACCAATGCACACAGCAGGCATTTGGCAGAGTCAGGATTAAAACTCAGGTCCTTCTGGTTCCTAGGCCCGGTCTCTATTGACTAGGCCATGCTGCTTTTCAATGTGGTCTAGTGGATAATTCCTGAGCACTTACTGTTTGCAGAGACCTATACTAAGGGGTTTGGAGAGTAGAATTGACTGTGGTAGACACAGTTCCTGCCCTTGAGGTGCTTACAATCTGCAGTGGACTGTGTGAAGTGCTTGGAAACTAAAACCCAATCTCTGGCCACATTCTGCAAAACTATGGTATTTGTTAAGCTCTTATTACACATCAAGCACTGTTCGTAGCTCTGGGGAAAATACAAGATAATCAGGTCAGACACGGTCCCTGTCCAACGTAGAGCTCACAATTTCAGGGACAATAGATGATTAATGCCCATTTCATAGATGAAGAAACTGAGGCACAAAAAAGTGAAGTTACTGCTCAAGGTCACCTAGCAGGCAAGTGTTGGAACCGGGATCAGACCCCAGTCATTTTGATCCATGCTCTTTCCACTGGGCTTCGCTGCCTCAGTCTAATAGCTGCAGTGGGGATAATGAGTAATAAAACGCATTAAATTTGATAATTTTATCTTTCACAAATTGTTCAGACGGTCAGCAACATGACACCAAGAAAGGGCAGTGACCGCTGGTTAACAGTTCTGTTGGAGGGCCGGTTTCTCCATTCTGCCGGTACAAACACTGGGGAGAACCTTCTGCCCACCCTCTGCTTTTTAAAAATTTTGTGGTGTTTGTTAAGTACTGACTGTGCACCAGGCACTGTACTAACCGCCGGGGTACTTACAAGCTACATCAGATTGGACACAGTCCTGTCCCAAATGGGGATCACAGGCTTGGTCCCCATTTTATAGATGAGCTAACTGAGGAATAGATAAATTATGTGACTTGTCCCAGGTCACACAGCAGAAAAGTGACAGAGTTGGGATTAGATTCCAGGGCCTTCCAACTCCCAGGCCTGAGCCTGGGATAATAATAATGCCTATTATTATTATTATATTTATGTTTATGGTATTTGCTAAGTGCTTACTATGTGCCAAGTACTGTTCTAAATGCTGAGGTAGATGCAGGGTAATCAGGTTGTCCCACATGAGGCTCACACTTTTAATCCCCATTTTACTGATGAGGTAACTGAGGCACAGAGAAGTTAAGTGACTTGCCCACGTCACACAGATGACAAGTGGCAGAGCCGAGATTAGAACCCACATCCCCTGACTCCCAAACCCGTGCTCTTTCCACTAAGCCACACTTCTTCTTTACCAACTTCCAAAGCACTGTGCTAAGCACCAGCTGTAGAAAGGGAAGCATCACGGCCCAGTGGTGAAGACACAGGAAAGAGAGTTAGGAAATGAGGGCTGTATGTCTGTCTCCCTGTCTAGACTTCTCGTTGAGTGCGGGGAATATGTCTGTTACATTTTTATGTTGTCCCCTCCCCAGCACATGGTGAAGTGCTCTGCACACAGCAAGTGTTCAATAAACACGATTGATTGTCTAATTCCTCTGCTCTGTAAGTTCACTGTGGGGAAGGAATGAGTCTATTATTCTATTGCATTGTCCTCTGCTCACAGTGAGCACTCAATAAATACCACTGATTGATTGAGGTGGGATGAGGTGATGATTCTGCCGGAATAGGTGGCCAAAGGGAGATGAATGGTGTCATAAGCGCTTAGAACAGTGCTAGGCACACAGTAAGTGCTCAATAAGTACGATAGAGTGACTCTCATCTCGGGGCAGATGAAATGATAAGGCCGAAGGTATCAACTGCAGGTGCCAACTAAACGTGGCAGTCTCAAAGGCCAATGACCTTCCCGGTGCCCAGTTGCCTAAACAGGCCAACAGCCTCTTCAAAAGTTCAGTTATGGCGGGATCTCGTTGTATTTCCATTAAAGACATCGTCCCCTCAGCACCGTTCCCAGGGCGACCTTCACGTCGTGGTTCCTCAGGATGTAATAATAATAACGATGGTATTTGTTAAGCGCTTACTATGTGCAATGCACTATTCTAAGCGCTGGGGAGGATACAAGATGATCAGGTTGTCCCACGTGAAGCTCACAGTCTCAATCCCCATTTTACAGATGAGGGAACTGAGACACAGAGAAGTGAAGTGACTTGCCCAAAGTCACACAGCTGACAAGTGGCGGAGCCAGGATTAGAACCCATGACCTCTGACTCCCAAACCCGTGCTCTTTACACTGAGCCTCTCTGTTTCCCCTGTAGATAAGGAGGTTCAGGGCAGGGAGCACCAGAGTGTATAACACGAACACCAGCAGGTCCGGCGTCAAGGGGGAGAGGTTGGGGCAGGCAGGTGGAGAAGGCTTTGGCCCGGTCCTTGGCGGCCAGCATCCTCAGCACGGCCCAGAAGATGCGCGCATACGAGACTACGATGGAGGCCAGGCACACCACCCCCAGGGAGGTACCGCTGGTTATGATCGCGTCAAGGGCCACGTTTTTGACAGGGAAAGAGACCTCTGCTAAGGAGGGCATATCGCAGAAGAATTAGTGAAGCATGGTGGATCTACAGAAGAACAGGGAGAAGGTACCAGCTGAGAACAAGCCTCCAAACACTCCCCCGCTGAGCTAGGAGGTGGCGACCATCTTCCCACAGGCCCGGGGGCCATGATGACCTCGTAGCTCGGGGGCGGCAGATGGTGGCATAGCGGTTGTAGGACATGGATGTGAGGACGAACAGCTCTGATCCGGCAAACCAGACCACGGAGAAAGCTTGTGTGACACAGCCTAAGAGGTAGATTTCTTTACGGTCAGTCAGGGAGTTGTGGATGGATTTGGGGAGGGTTAAGGAGATGAGACAGAGTTCGATGAGGGACAGGTTCCTGAGGAAGAGGTACATGGTGGTGTGGAGGTGCCGGTCGAGGATGGTGACGGCGACGATGAGGAGATTCCTCGTCAGGACCGCCATGTAGACCAGGAGGAACAGCGCAGCGTGGCCCAGCTACAGCTCCTGGACCTCCGATAATCCCAGTAGCAGGAATCTGTCACTCCATCAAGTTAACCAACTCTGGGAGAAGACTTCCCTTAGGAATGAAAAGAATAAATTTGCTCCAGACCAGTGGTGCCCAACGATGGGGCTGGTAGGTGGGATTTCATTTTATTGCTATCCTAACAATTACTTTGGAATTTATTAAATACTGATTGTGTCAAGGCACTGTGATAAGTGCTGGGGTAGATTGTCTGCGAGTCCTAGAGGCAGAAGAGTGACCTAGTGCAAAGGGCACGGACTTGTTAGTAGATGTGTGTTCTAATCTCTGCCCTGCTAGTGGCCTGAGACCTTGGGCAAGTCACTTATTCCCTAGGTACCTAGGTTTTCTGGTCTGTAAAATGGAGCGGTTTTATTGCTCTCCCCACGTGTTGGCCTGGAAGCCCCAGGTGGGTAATGGCCTGCGCCCTAACTGTTTACTCTCAGTCAGTCAGTAAGTCAGTCAATTCTTCTGGTGTGGAACGCCCTTCCTCTTTAAATCTGCCAAACTAGCACACTTCCCCCCTTCAAAGCCCTACTGAAATCTCACCTCCTCCAGGAGGCCTTCTCGGACTAAGCTCCCCTTTTCCTCTGCTCCCTCTCCCCTCCCCATCGCCCCGACTCTCTCCCTTTGTTCTACACTCTCACCGCCCCACAGCACGTATGTATATACGTACGTATTTATACCAATTCTATTTATTTTTTATTAATGGAGTGTTTCATTTATAATTCTATTCATTTGTAATGATGCTACTGATGCCTGTTTACTCGTTTTGATGTCTGTCTCCGCCTTCTAGACTGTGAGCCCTTTGTGGGCAGGTAGTGTCTCTGTTGCTGAACTGCACTTCCCAAGAGCATAGTATAGTACTCTGCACACATTAAGAACTCAATAAATACGATTGAATGAATGAATAAATTTTATTTATTGAGCGCTTACTATGTGCAGAGCATTGGACCAAGTGCTAGGAAGATCATAGTATGACAATATAACAGACACATTCCCTGCCCACAACAAGGTTACAATCTGCAGTGTACAATCTTACAGTGTCCCATATCAACCTCAGCGTTTTGAATAGTGCTTAGCCCATTTTAAGTTCTGAATAATTACAGGAAGAATCATAACAATGGCTTGACTTCACCAGCACCACACCCTCCGGTCCCTTTCTATCCCAACAGTGCTCTCTGGCTCCTTGATCTGCCACTCGTCTGCTGTGCGATCTTGAGCACTTCTCTGTGCCTCAGTTACCTCATAATAATAACAATAATAATAATATTTGTTAAGCGTTTACTATGTGCCAAGCACTGTTCTAAGTGTTGGGGTAGATACAAGGTATTCAGGTTGTCTCACATGGTGTCCCACATGGGGCTCACAGTCTTAATCCCCATTTTACAGATGAGGTAACTGAGGCACAAATACGTTAAGTGACTTACCCAAGGTCACACAGCAGATAGGTGTCTCACAAGGAGCTCATAGTATAAGTAGGAGGGACAACAGGAGAATTGAGGACCAGAGAAGTGAAGCAACTTGCCCAAGGTCACCCAGCCAGAAACTGGTACCATACCCAAGTCTTTCTGACTCCCAGATTCGGTCCATACTGCTCTTTAACCCCTAGGTCACACTATTCCACCGGTCTGGAACCCCTCCCCACGCCAGATCCACCAAGCCGCCAAGCAATCAATCATACTTATTGAGTGCTTACTCTGTGCAGAACACTGAATTAAGCTAATGGGACAGTACAGTGTCACAATATAATAGACACATTCCCTGCCCACAACGAGCTGACAGTCTGAGGGGGAGACAGACTTTGATATAAATAAATGAATTAGGGGGCATATATATAGGTGCTGTGGGACTGAGGGTGGGGTGAATAAAGGGAGCAAATCAGGGTGACGCAGAAGAGAGTGGGAGAAGCGGAAAGGAGAGCTTATTCAGGGAAGGTCCCTTGGAGGAGACTGGCCTTCAGTAAGACTTCGATCGGGCGGGGGTAGTTGTGTAGGATCGCAACTCTCTTAATCTCTTCAGTACCCTCCTAATATTATCATTTGTTTCCCTTGAACGTCCCACGGTGAACACCTTCTCATAATAAAAATGGCATTTATTAAGCTCCTATAATGTGAAAAGCACTGTTCTAAGCACATGGAGTTTGCAAGGTGATCAGATTGTCCCATTTTCAATATTCATCCCCATTTTACAGATGAGGTAACTGAGGCACAGAGAAGTTAAGTGACTTGCCCAAAGTCACACAGCTGACAAGGGGCGGGGCCGGGATTTGAACCGATAACCTCTGATTCCAAATCCTGTGCTCTTTCCACTGAGCCACTCAGCTTCTCTCCTCACTCAATCAATTATATTTATTGAGTGCTTACTATGTGCAGAGCACTGCATTAAGCGCTTGGGAGAATAGAATACAACAGAATTTGCAGACAAGTTCCCTGCCCATAACGAGCTCACGGCTCAGATTCATCAGGTCATGCCTGAGCTGAGATTCGCTGATCTCCACTGGCTTCGGGTCCCGTCGGCATTCCTCCGACCCCTCAGTGTCCCCCAGAGTGTCGGCGAGCCCTCTAAAAAGGGGAGAGGGCACTGTCGCAAGGAGCCCGGAATCTCTCCAGCTGGTGACGTCTTCTTTCTTTCCCAAAGCTCCTGGGTCATCTGTGGGCGATCCTCAAGAGAAAACGAGAGCAAAGCTCTTCAAAGGAGTCTGTGTGCATCGTGGTAAGGGCTCTCCGGTGTTTTTCAGGCCCTCGGTGGCATCTATCTCGCAGGAAAGTGTCGAGGCGGCCAGCCCAATCTGTGAACACACTGGCTCCTCCTGATTTCCTGGGTCAGTAGCTTTCACGTTTGTCTTGCCCTACCACTGTCCAGACCACATGCTTCGTTCCTCTAATGCCAGCTTACTCACCGTGCCCCATTCTCGTCTATCTCACCGCCGACCCCTTTCCCACATCCTGCCCCTGGCTTGGAACTCTCCCGCCAAGTACACCAGAACACCACTCTCTCCATGTTTGAAGTCTTATTAAGGTCACATCCCTAAGAGGCCTTTCCCGAATGAGCCCTCATTTTCCTGGCTCTCTCTTCCTTCTGCATCATCTTAGCAGTTAGATCTGGGACTTTTTGGGGCTCTGATATTTGCCCCTCCCTTAACCCCCCGGCATCTATATACATATATTTAAATTGCAGACTAATAATTATGTATGTATATTAATGTCTGTCTCCCCCTCTAGACGGTAGTCTTGTTGCAGGCGGGGAACGTGTCTGACAGCTCTGTTGTATTGGACTCCTCCAAATAGTACAGTGCTCCCTCCTCAACATCTCTTGACCATTGGCGTAAAAACGTCTCACCAGCTTTCCCCATCTCACCCACCATCTCTCCCCATCCCCCCTTCCGCTCTCCCCACCCCACCCACCAGTTCCCCTGCCTCACATTTTACACTCCTCTTCCCAAGATCACCCTCCAACTGCGTCTAGATCTTGCCTTCCAACTCTGACCCTCAACACTTCTCCAGATCATGCTGTTTCCCTAACCTGAAACTCCCTCTCTTCCAAAACCATTACCTTCAAAGCCTCCCTAAATCCCACCTCCTCTGAGAAGTTTTCCTGATTAATTCGCCTCACCCGACAATCTAGTCAATTTAACACCTCTCTTACCTGTTATGAGCTCCTTTCCTATCCTGAGTACATATGGATCTACTTTCTATCTATCTCAGTAACTGTTTGCTTATTTACTTGCACTGCAATTATTTATTTATTTCCTCCTGATCCATTTACAACTTCCTGCTATATGTTTCTTCTTTATCTTGCTCTCTCTGTTTATTTGTGGTATTTGTTAAGCGCTTACTATATGTCAAACACTGTTCTAAGTGCTGGGGTAGATACAAGCTAGTCAGGTCAGACACAGTCTCTGTTCCATACGGGACTCACAGTCGAAGTATTAAACCCCCATTTTACAGTTGAGGAATCTGAGGCACAGAGAAGTGAAATGACTTGCCCAAGGCTCCACAGCAAGCAAGGGGCAAAGCTGGGATTGGAACCCAGGTCTTTAGGCTCTTAAGTCTGTGCTTTTTCCACTAGGCCACCTGCTTCTCTTCCAGTAAATTATTAGGTCCTTGGAGACAGGGGTAATATGTCTTCCCTTTTTTATGGTATTAGCTAAATGTTTATTATGTCCCAGGTACTGTTCTAAGTCCTGGGATAGATGCAGGCTAATCGGATTTGACACAGTCCCTTATCCCACATGGGTCTCACAGTCTGATTCCCCATTTTACAGATGAGGTAACTGAGGCACGGAGACGTTAAGTGACTTGCCTAATATTACAGCAGTATTTCAGTATTGTTCAACTCTGCCAACTCTTTTGTATTAGACTCCTCCAAATAGTACAGTGCTCCCTCCTCAACAACTCGACCATTGGCGTAAAAACGTCTCACCAGCTTTCCCCATCTCATGATGATTTATTGCTTCTCAAAAGATGCCGATAGAGGGCAAGACTGGAAGTGGAAAACCACCTGGACACCTTGTATGGGAATTCCACAGTCAGATCAGAGTAGAGATGTGGCAGAGCCTGGATTAGAACCCACATCCTCTAACTCCCACGTCCTGTTGCCACTAAGCCGTGCTGCTTCTTAGTATGGAATATAGTATAGTACAGATAGATATCTACATCTATCTCTATTTATACCGATCTCTATATCTATATTTATATCTACCTCTATATCTAGCTACTATCACTAGACTGTCAACACCTTATGGACTGGGAGTATGCCTGCTAATTCTGTTGTATTGTGCTCGCCCAAGTGCTTTATACAGTGCTCTGCACACAGTAAGTACTCAATAAATACTCACCTTGTTACGGTCTAGAGTAGATCCGGGATTATCAGATTACACACACTCCCTTGTCCACATGGGGCTCACTGTCTAGGAGTGAGGAAAAGCAGGTATTTTGTCCCCAATTTCCAGATAGAGAAATCAAGTCTTGGTTCAGTGGAAGGGCTGGAATTAGAACCTCACTCTCCTAATCAATCAATCAATCAATGATATATATATATATATATATATATATATATATATATATATAAAGTGCTTAGTCTGTGCAGGGCATAATACCAAGGGCTTGGAAGAGTAATGACAATAACTGTGGTATTTGTTAAGTGCTTACTCTGTACCAGGCACTGTACTAAGCGCTGGGATGGAGACAAGCAAATCGGGTTGGACACAGTCCCTGCCCAACCTGGGGCTCACATCCTCAAACCCCATTTTACAGATGAGGAACCTGAGGCACAGAGAACTCAAGTGACTTGCCCGAGGTCACACAGCAGACGTGTGGCAGAGCCGGGATTAGAACTCATGACCTTCTGGCTCTTAGGCCAGTGGACTATCTACTATGCCAGTTGGTAGACATGTTCCCTGATCACAAGATGCCTATGGCCTCGAGGGGTAGATGGGCATTAAAATAAACTACAGCCCCAGTCTACATACTCTGCTCCTCTGGTGCTAACCTCCTCACTGAGCCTCGTACTCGCCTATACCGCCGTTGACCTCTGGCCCATGACCTACCTCTAGACTTGAACGCCCTCCATCCTCACATACACCAAATTAGGTCTCTTCCCCCCTAAGCCCTACTGAGAGCTCACCTCCTCCAGGAGGCCTTCCCAGACTGAGGCCCGCTTTTCCACCCCTCCCCATCGTCCCGACTCCCTCCTTCTGCTGTACACCTTTCCCCACCCCCCAGCACTTTTGTATATATGTACATATTTATTAGTCGATTTATTTTATTAATTATGTGGATATATCTATGATTTTATTTATTTGTTTTGATGCTACTGATGCCTGTCTACTTGTTTGGTTTGTTCTCTGCCTCGCCCCTTCTAGACTGTGAGCCCATTGTTGGGTAGGGATTGTCTCTATCTGTTGCCGAAATGTACTTTTCAAGCGCTTAATCCAGTGTTCCGCACACAGTAAGTGCTCATTAAATACGATTGAATGAATGGATGGATAAATTATGGAAATGGACATAAGTGCTGTGGGCTGATGGTGGGTAACAAAAATGAAGTGCTGAAAGGGGACAGATCCAAGTTCACAGGTGATGCAGAGGGAGAAAGAGTAAGGGAAATAAAGACTTAGCTTGGGAAGGCCTCTTGGAGGAGATGGGATTTTATACCTGGGGAATGTTGGTGAGAAGGCTAGGGGAGGGATGTGGTGTAGTAGAGGGAGAGAATTTGGGAGCTGGAGACTGGACATATCCCGGAATAGGCCATGGGGTGTGGGGGAAGAGGAGGGAGAAGAAACAAATGGCCGAGACCAAAATTGAACCCCAGATCAGACTAGGAAGAGGGTTTGGAGACAGACAGTATTGACCGCAGTGAGGCTGACTGGAGTTTCTTCGTGTGAGACACACGGCAGTGTGACGCTTCAAATGTTCCCCATGAAGCGGTCGCGTGGAAAAGGGCCGCTACTCTGTCCATGGGGCCAGGCCCCAGAGATGCCGGCCCCTAGGGAGGCCAGATCCGGACAGGACATAATAGGTCCCTCATCCCTTCAAAGCCCTACTGAGAGCTCACCTCCTCCAGGAAGCCTTACCAGACAGAGCACCTTCCTTCCTCTCCCCCTCGTCCCCCTCCCCATCCCACCGCTTTGTCTCCTTCCCCTCCATACAGCACCTGTATATATGTATATATGTTTGTACATATTTATTACTCTATTTATGTATTTATTTATTTTACTTGTACACATTTATTCTATTTATTTTATTTTATTAATATGTTTTGTTTTGTTGTCTGTCTCCCCCTTCTATACTGTGAGCCCGCTGAAGGGTAGGGACCGTCTCTATATGTTGCCAACTTGTACTTCCCAAGCGCTTAGTACAGTGTTCTGCACACAGTAAGCGCTCAATAACTACGATGGAATGAATGAATGAATTCCATCGTGTGGCCCGTCCCCAGGGAGGAATCCCCCAGGAGTAGCAAGGGGTTTTTCCAGAAAGGCCCGGTCTCGCTGAGAGCCCGTCACATTCCGAAAGGGGAATAAAGAGTAGTCAGGATCCTTGACATCTCCCAGAGACCCTCCTGTGTCCGATGTCCGGGAGCTGAGGGGACAGGAGTGGTTGTAGGACAGCAGAGACCAGAGCCCGCTCCCCCAAGACTGACCAGTGCGTCTGGGCCGGGAACCAAACGGATGGGTTTACAGGGGGGCCGGCAGTGACAGAGAAAGAGAAAAATCTTCCCCATCTCTTCGCATTTCCACCCGTAACACATTTCTCTCCCCCCGGCTTCTCCATCTCTCTCCATCTGCCAGATCCCCTGGATGGGTGGCGGGAATGGACAGGGTCGGATCAGTGAAAAATGTTCCGAGAAGAGCAAAATCCATATCCTGTCTCCATATTTCTGCTATGCAATTGCATTTATTGAGCCACTGCGATGTGCAGCGCACTGTACAAAAAGCTCTGAAAGAAAAGATTGGGTAAGTCTCCGTCCCAAACAGGGGCTCACCATCTAAAAACAAGGGGTGAAGGAGAATTCGACACGTATCTGACGCTCCTTGTTCCTGCTTGGGTGGTGGAAGGCAAAGTGTATCTAGGTGGATTTCGGGTAATTCTGCCAGTTCAGCCCCCATAGTGGATGTGGCCTCTTGGACTATAATAATAACAAAATAATAATAATAATAATAATAATAATAACAATTGTGGCATTTGTAAAGTACTTACCATGTGCCAAGCACTGTATTAAGCACTGGGATGGATACGAAAAATCAGGTTGGATACAGCCCCAGTCTCCATCTCCAATTTACAGATAAGGGAACTGAGGCGCAGAGAAGTGCAGTGACTTGTGCAAGATCGCACAGAAGAGAAGTGTCAGAGCCTGGATTAGAACCCAAGTTGTCTTGACTCCCAGGCCCATGCTCTATCCACTAGGCCACGTTGTGTCTATAATCCAGAAAATATCTCTAACACAGGAAATTAAGACAAGAACCTGAAGGTGCCTCTTTATCCGGGACCTCCCCATTTTCTGCTGGTCTGTTCTCTCCTGGTCTGATTCCTTCCTGTAGGGTTTATTTTTATTTTCACATCTCAACCTTGCTCTTCCCCTTACTCTATTGCTAATTCTCACGGCTCGGAAGCACCTTTGGGTTACGAGGGGCCTGATAGAGGAACATTGTCTCTTTCATTCATTTGATCGTATTTATTGAGCACTTACTATGTGCAAAAAACTGTATTAAGGCTCTAGACCTCATTGGATGTGTGAGGTGGGATGCTTTTTCTAATGGTATTTGTTAAGCACTGACTATGTGCCAGCCACTGTATTAAGCAATGGGGTAGATACAAAATAATCGGGTCAGACACTGTCCCTCTCCCTCCGAGGGCTCACAGTCTTAAATTCCATTACACAGATGAGGTACCTGAGGCACAGAGAAGTGAAGTGACTTGCCTGAGGTCACAAAGAAGACAAGTGGTGGAGCTAAGAATGGCACCCAGGTCCTCTGACTCCCAGGACCATGCTCTTTCCACTTGACCAAGCTGCTTTTCCATATGGGAAAGGAATATTGCTGTGTGCTCTCCTAAGGGCTTAGTACAATACTCTGCACACAGTAAACACTCAATAAATACCATTGATTTCTTGAATTTACTCATTCACTCAATCGTCTTTATGGAGCACTGTGTGCAAAGCACTTTTCTTTCATCTGCGTATCTGTTATTTTTTAATTTCCCATCACCCCAGCCAGATTCTAAACTGCTCCTTGTCTATGTAGATGGTCTTGGAAATCTCCAGGAAATGTTCAATGTCTCCAAAGTGGAAGAATTTCTCTTGCTGGGATTCTCGCAGGTCCAGGAGCTACAGCTGGTCCATGCTGCGCTGTTCTTCCTGGTCTAGCTGGCGGCCTTGACAAGGAATCGCCTCATCGTCGCCGTCACCGCCCTCGGCCAGATCCTTCAAACCCCCATGCATTCTTCCTCAGGAACCTGTTCCTAGTTTACTTCTGCCTCATCTCTATCACCGTCCCCCAATCCATTCAAAACTCCCTGATGAACTGTAGATCCATCTCATTCTTGGGCTGTGCCTCCCAGGTCTTCTCAGTGGTCCTGTTTGCCTATTCCGAAGTTTTCATCCTCATGGCGATGTCCTATGACCGCTTCGTATTCATCTACCCTCCCTTGCGCTATGAGTTCATCATGAACTGAGGGGTCTGTGGGATGATGGTGGCAGCTTCCTTGTTCAGTGGGGATCTCATAGCAGTGATACCCTCAGCTGGGACCTTCTCCTGCCCTTCAGTGGTTCCAATGAAATCCCCCAGTTCTTCTGTGACTTGTCCATAATGAAGTTCTCCTGCACTAAAAGTTACATCACCCTCAATGTGACCATAGCCATCAGTGCCATTTTGGTATCTGCTGCCTGATTTGCATCCTCGTCTCGTACGTGCACATCTTCCGGGCCATGCTGAGGATGCCAGCCACCGAGGAATGAGTTCAGCCTTCTCCACCTGCCTGCCCCACCTCGCCGTCACGGCTATGGTTTTCACCATGTTTGCCTTCACTAATTTAAAACCACATTCAGGCTCCTCCTCTTCTCTGGATCTGGTACTGTCTGTGTTCTATGTCGCGGTGCCCCCCGCCCTGAACCCCCTCATCTACAACCTGAAGAACAGGGACGTGAAGCCTGCGATAGGGAGGGTCCTAGGTGGGAGTCCTTTCACCCAGGGTAGAAAGTTTCTCCTGCCTTGACTATCGTTTTTCACCCCCTGGATTGTTAGATCTGCATACTACCTAGGTAGCAGAATTCAGTGGCATTCCTGACATGTAAGTGGTCTTTGCAATTTTGGTTGTTCTTGAGATTCCCTGGGCCGGGTTGGTTCATAGCCTCTATTTTCTTCAGGCTTATTGTCTGTTCATTCCCTTGTAATGCCTCCTCGCAATCACCATCATCAGTGGTATTTATCGATCGCTTACTGTGTGTACAGCACTGTACTAATCACCTTGGGAAAGTACAATACAACAGAGTTGATAGATACGTTCCCTGCCCACAACAATTTTGTAGTCTACAGGAGAAGCAACATGGCTTAGTGGATAGAGCACAAGCCTGGGAGTTAGAAGGACCTAGGTTTTAATCCCGCTCATCTACTTGTGTGCTGTGTGACCTTGGGCAAGTCACTTCACTTCTCTGTGCCTCAGTTACCTCATCTGTAAAATGGATATTAAGACTGTGAGATTCATGGGGGACAGGAACTGTGTCCAACCACCTGAGCATACATCTACCCCAGTGCTTAGAACAGTGCTTGACACATAGTAAGCGCTAAACAAATACCATGATTATTGTTCAGGGTTGACCAGTGGTTGATTATTTACTCATTTATAGAAATTATATACAATGAATTCCTTTACATTAATGTCTTTATATTAATTTATATTAATATTTATAGTAGAGAAACAGTGTAGCTTAGTGCAAAGAGCATGGGGTTGGGATTCAGAGGTAGTGGATTCTAATACCTTCTCCACCACTTGTCACCTGTGTGACTTTGAGAAAGTCACTTACTCTCTGTGCCTCAGTTACCTCATCTATAAAATGGGGATTAAGACTGTGAGCCTCGCTTGGGACAACCTGATTACTTTCTATGTACCCCAGCACGTAGAACAGTGCTCGGCTCGTAGTAAGAACTTAACAAATACCATCATCATTATTATTATTATTATTATTATGCCTGTCTCCCCCTCTAGATGGTAAGCTCGTTGTGAGCAGGGAATGTGTCTACCCACTCTGTCATATTGGACTCTCCCAATCGTTTCATACAGTGCTTACTCCACACACAGAAAAGCACTCAATAAATACTATTGACTGACTAACAGAGAGTAGGCGAGTAGTGCTTATTAAATGCCAGTGATTGCTGGATTGTATGACTGATTAACGTGGATTGGAAGTGAAGCCCGGGGAAGGGAACATTTGGAAGTTGTCCACCTCTTTGGGAATGCTCTCGGGTGTTAGCCAGACCCAGACTTGGCCCAGAGCAGGGTCTAACAAAGGAGGGTCTGGGCTCGTGGAAACCAAGATGGCCTCTTTCCTCAGACGGAGGGGTGTCCGTTGGAGTTTGGCGGGAGCTGGAGAGATGCCGTGAGAGACAGGAGGTAGGGAGGCAGGCGTGGGAGGGACCTTCTAGAAGCTGGGGAATGGATGAGTGTCAGAGCAGGACAGGAAGGAGATATAAGAGGGAGTGATAATCAGTCAAATAGTCAATCATGTTTATTAAGCGCTACCTATATGCAGAGCACTGCACTGAGCAGTTGGGAGAGCACAAAACAACAATTTCGCAGACAAATTCTCTGCTCACAACGAGCTTCCATAATAGTAATAGTAATAATAATGACACGTTAATTGCTTACCATTTGCCAAGTACTATACTAAGCACTGGACTATTATTGAAGGCACAATATCTTTTAGGTCCCACATGAGGCTCACAGTCTAAGTAGATGGGAGAATAGGGATTGAATCCCCATTTTGATGATGAAGAAATTGAGGTATAGAGAACTCCAGTGGCTTGCCCAAAATCACACAGCAGATAAACGTCAGAGTCAAGATCAGAACCCAAGTCCTGTAACCCGAGGCCAGTGCCTTTATCCATCAGGACACACTGATTCTTGCTTCCGGGACCTGAAATAGAAGTATGGGAGAGGATATTTCCCCTATTACTCTATTATTCTACAATTATTACTCTAAATTTTCCCCAATACTCTACTATTTCCCCTATCTCTAATCAAAATTAATGCCTGTTTCCCCCTGAAAACTAAACTGTCCGTGAGCAGGGCATATATCTACCAACTTTCCAATTTACCAAGTACCAACCGTTGCATTTTCCCAAGCATTTAGTTGAGTGCTCTGCACGCAATAGGCAGAAGCAGCATGCAGACGTACATAGTACATCGCATGTACATAGAAGTACACAGAGCCTGATCTTGGAGTTGAAATTGTCTGGGTTCTAATCCCAGTTCTGCCACTTACCAGCTGTGTGACCTGAGCAAAGCCACTTCTCTTCTCTGGGCCTCGGTACCGTCATCTGTAAAACGGGGATTAAGACTGTGAGCTCCACGTGGGACACAATCTGTGTCCAACAGGATTAGCTTGCATCCACCCCAGAGCTTAGTACAGTGCCCGGCACACAGTAGGTGCTTAACAAATACCATTAAAAAAGAAAAATAAGCACTCAATTCATTCGATTGATGTGGAAAGCAGAGAAGCTGGTGCAGGAGGGACAGATAGGCACGTGAGGGAGAGAAAGAGAGGTTAGTGAAGGAGGAGAGATGGAGTTATCTAGGGAAGACAGAGAGGATAAGCCACTTGTCTGCTGTGTGATTACCTTCTCTATGTCTCAGTTACCTCATCTGTAAAATGGAGGTTGAGACTGTGAGCCCCACGTAGGACAGGGACTGTGTCAAACCTGATATGCTTGTATCCACCTTAGGGCTTAGTACCATGTCTGGCGCATAATGAGCGCTTAACACATACCATTATTATTATTATAAGGGGCAAAGCGGTAGCAAATGGGGGTAGGCAGCATTGTCTAGGACAGTTGTGGAAAGGTCAGGGTGTGGTCAATGGAGCTAGAAAGGAAATGTTATAGGTGCTGCACCAGTCATCTCGTCCACGTGGTCCACCGCCTCATGGGTTAAATGGCGGGGCGTTCTACAGACTATACAGAAACGCAGAGCGCAGAGTCATGTCCCCGGCAACTTCCTTATCCAGGGCCTCCAGTGTTTCCCGGACTTAATCTGTAACCAGAGACCCTGCAAACCTACCTGTAGTCAATAACAGCATGCTCTGATTTCAAACAGAAGAAACGCTTTCCACGAGATGGATGGACGTGAATTTGGAGAACATCTTATTCCGGGACTGCAGAAGCCTCGTCCGCGACGACCTGGACAGCTCTTCGATCCGCCGCCGCCGCCGCCGAGGAGGAGGAGGAGGCGGATAAGGGGAGGCCAACTTGTACGTCCCAAGCGCTTAGTACAGTGCTCTGCACAAAGTAAACGCTCAATAAATACGTTAGAATGAATGAATGAATTAGGAGGAGGAAAGGGTGCCGCCTGCCGCGCCCGCTCCAGGCTCAAGGCCGTCCGGGCCCAGCCCAGGATTGGGCCCGGACGGCGCAGCGGAAACCGTGGCATTGACACTTCCGAGCCCGAGCCGAGCCCGAGCCGAGCCAAGCCGAGCATGAGCCGAGCCCGAGACGAGCCGAGCCGAGCCAGAGCCGAGCCGGAGCCGAGCCTCTTCTGCCCGCAGCGCTCGCCTCTGCCAGAAGGGGGTGTTGTTCTGGCCGCAGCCGCCGCTGTCGCACCCGCCGCGGGAGGCTGAGGGAAGGGCGGGCCCCAGGGGCCGCACACAATGACGCCGCCTCTGTGTGTGTCTGTCCGTCTGTCTGTGTTTGTGTGTGTCGGTGTGCGTTTGTGTGCTTTTGTGTGTGTGTTTCTGTGCGTGGGGAGGGGGAGGTGTCCCACGTGGAGGTAAGCGTCAGCGCACACGAAACGAAACCTTTGTTTACCTGGAGCCCTGCCTGCGTGGCCTAGTGGAAAGAGCCCAAACTGCGAAAGAGCCCCCTCCTTTTTCCTCTCTTCCTCCCCAACGTCCCCCTCCCTCCCTCTGCCCTACCTCTTCCTCCTCCCCAAGGCACCTGTGTATATTTGTACATATTTATCACTCTATTTTATTAATGAAGTGTATATAGCTATAATTCTATTTATTCTGATGGTATTGACACCTACTTGTTTTGTTGTCCGTCTCCCCCTTATAGACTGTGAACCTGTTGTTGAGTAGGGACCGTCTCTCTATGTTGCCGAGCTGTACTGCCCAAGCGTTTACTACAGTGTTCTGCAATCAATCTATCAATCGTATTTATTGAGCGCTTACTGTGTGCAGAGCAGTGTAATAAGCGCTTGGGAAGTACAAGCTGGCAACATATAGAAACAGTCCCTACCCAACAGTGGGCTCACACAGTAAGTGCTCAATAAATACGATTGAAGGATTGAATGAGAGAATGGAGAGGCCTAGTTCACCCCTCTCACATGGCCACCTTCACTCACCAGCACAGCCTGGGGAAAACCTAATGAGGTAGGGAGTCCAGAAACTGTATTCAAGCTCTTGCTCAGCCAGTAGCCTGCTAAGGAACTAATTTAAAGTTTCCGGGCCTCAAAGACCTCAACTGTAAAATGCGAATGATGACATATGACCTTCCCTAGGTAGCATTCATTCATTCATTCATTCAGTCATATTTATTGAGCGCTTGCTGTGTGCACAGCACTGTACTAAGCCCTTGGAAAGTGCAATTAGGCAACATATAGAGACAGTCCCTACCGAACAACGGGCTCACAGTCTAGAAGGGGAATACACACACCAAAACAGAACAAGTAGACAGGTGTCAACACCACCAAAATAAACAGAATTATAGATGTATACACATCATTAATAAAATGAATAGAGTAATAAATATGTACAAATATACACAAGTGCTGTGGGGAGGGGAAGGGAGTAGGGCAGAGGGAGGGAGTAGAGGCGTTGGGGAGAGGAGGAGGAACAGAGGATAAGTGGGGGCTCAATCAGGTTGGACCCTTCACAGTCTTCACAGTTTGACTGGAGCTTCTCCTTGTGAGAGACACCAGGGTGGCGAGTCACGTGGTCCCCATGGGGAAGTCACATGGGGCAGGGACGCTACCCTGCCTGTGGGGTCAGGGCCCGAGCGATGCTGGCCCCTTGGGAAGCCAGCCCCGAACAGGACATTATGAGGTCCCTCAGCCCAACGTGTGACCCGTCCCCAGGGAGGAATCCCACACGGAGCGGCAGAGAGTTTGTCTGGAAAGGCCCGGCTTCGCCAAGGGCCCATCACGGTCTCAGAAGGAGGGAAGATGAGCCGGGACCCACCACGTCTCCCGCAGACCCTCCTGTGGACGATGTCTGGGAACTGAGGGGACGGGGTTGGTTGTAGGACAACAGAGGCCAGCGCCCGCTAGCCCCAGTCTGACCCGTGAGTCTGGGTGAGGAGTACACGGAAGGGAAGGGGTTCACAGAGGGGCCGGCGGTGACAGAGAACGAGAGCAAGCTCCCCTATCTCTTAACGTCTCTACACATAAAACAGTTTTTTCCCCCCGGCTTCTCAATTGCTCTCCATCCTCCAGATCCCCTGGATGGGTGGCAAGAATGGGCAGGGAGCACTTACTATGTGCCATGTACTAGTACTATGTATTAAGCACTGGGGTAGGTGCAAATTTATCAGACTGGACACAGTTCGTGTCCTACCTGGGACTCACAGTCTTCGTCCCCATTTTTCAGATGAGGAAATGGAGGCACAGAGAAGCGAAGTGACTTGTCGAAGGTCTCACAGCAGACAAGTGGCGGGGCCAGATTTAGAAGCCAGGTCCTTCTGAGTCCCAGGTCGGGGTTCTCTCCACTAGCCTATGATTCTTCTCATTGTCTATGGACAGGCACAGTGTTCTCTGGACCTCCTCTGATTTCAAGGAACTTACAATCTGGTTCAGGGGGCTAGACCTAAAATGAATTGCAGAGAAGGGATGGCGGAGTGTAAGAATACTGCAAGCATGTGCTACAGGTCTGGAAGGTGGTGAGTATCAAAGTCCTGAAGGGTTATAGACCCAGGTGCATAGGCGACATGGACGAGTGGGCCAATCATGTAGGGAAATGAGGTCGTAGTCTAGGAAGGCTTCCTGGAAGAAGTGAAATTTGGATACGGATGTGAAGATGGGGAGAGTAGTAGCGGTCTATAGGATATGAAGCGGAAGGGAGGTCCAGGCCAGAGGGAGGAGGTGCGCTAGGGTGTCAGCCACGAGACAGATGAGATCGAGGTACAGTGAGTAGGTTGTTGTTTGAGGAATGAATTGTGTGGAAAATCGGAGAGGTGAGGTAGGAAGAGCAAAGCTGATTAAGTGCCTTAAAGCTGATAGTGAGGCGTTTCCGTTTGATGTGGAAGACGATGGGCAATTATCTGAGGCTTTCGAGGAGTGGGGAGACGTGGACGGAACATTTTTAGTAAACTAATTTGGGCAGCAGAATGAAGTATGGGCCAGAGAGGGGGTAGACTGGAGGCAGGGAGGTCAGTGAAGAAGTTTTTGCAGTAATCAAGGTGGGGTAGGGTAGGTTTGTGGGTTAACATAGTAACAGTTTGGATGGAGGAGAATGGGAGGAATTCTACGTAGTTCGTGAAGGTAGAACCGATGGGATTTGGTGACAGACTGGAGAGAAACAATGGAGGATAATGCCAAGGTTACCAGCTTGCGAGACAGGGAGGATGCTGGTATTGTCTACAGGGATTAAAAAGCCTGATGGAGAACGGATATTGGGTAGGAAGGAGAGAAGCTCTGTTTCAGACACATTAAGTTTGAGATGTGAGTGGGATATCGAGGTACAGATGTCCTGAAGGAGACAGTGATTGAAAAATCTGAGGGAAGACAGAGTTTTGGAGGGAAGATGAGAAGCTATGTTTAAGACATGTTAAATTTGAGGTGGGAGTGGGACATTCAAATAAAGATGCCCTGAAGGAGTACAACCTGAAGAGAAGGGGAGAGATCAGGGGTGGAGATGTAGATTTGGGAATCTACATCTGTGCTGTGGAGATGGGAAGGAAGATGAATGAATGAGCAAGTAACAGTGGCTTAGAAGGATGTGAAAGATTTGGGAATTACCTGTGTAGAGACGGGAATTGAAGCCACGAAGTCGAGCAGAAGAAAGTGGCTAAAACTGAAGCATGAGAGACATGGGGGAAATATCCCAGACAGAAGAGAATTTAGAGAGGGGATTGGGGTGACTGTTTATATGGGGCAACTTGGTTTAAAGTTTGTCTGTCCCGTGTCAGGTAGGGACAGGACAGAAAGCGTTCTTCTGTTCCGAGTGTCTAATTCCAGCTTCAGCCTCCGATCCCGCTACTGATTTCTGCAGTTCGGAGAAGATTTCTGTATTCCAAATTCCCCGAATGGTGACCTACTGACTCGGGAGCGAGTGACAGGAGATGATCAGCTGTCTCCCAGTTACACGTTCTAGGGGTGATTGTTGCAAAATGACGTGTAGTGTCACCACGTGCTACCCTAAGGGCACACCATCAGGTATGTACTCTCACTCTGATCCACTCTCCTGTCCCAGTAGCTGCATCTCGCACCCTTAGGCCCTTTCAAGCACACCTACTCACTGGGCCTCCTCTCCTGTCTCCCACCTCCAATCCCTATCTAAAATCACATCTCCTCCAAAAAGACCTCCCTGGTTAATTTTTACACTCCCCTGATTTCAATCCCGAAATTACCACCTTGCACTTTATGCCAATCACACACTCATTTACTCTGAACATCCTGTAGCACACACCCTAGTTCTTTAAAGCCCACTCTTACATAGTCATTTTCCTTCTTCCTCCTATATTAATAATAATAATCATTGTTGTATTTGTTGAGTGCTTACTATATGCCAGGCACTGTACTAAGTGCTGGGGTGAATACAAGCAAATGAGGTTGGACTCGGCCTCTGTCCCACATGGAGCTCACAGTCTTCATCCCCATTTTACCAATGAGGGAACTGAGGCCCGGAGAAGTAAAGTGACTTGCCCAGGGCCACACAGCAGACGAGTGCCAGAGGGGGGATTAGAACCTATCACATTCTGCCTCCCAAGCCAATGATCTATCCACTTCGCCATGCTGCCTCTCCAATACATGTTACCTGTAATATATTTTAGGGTCTTCCTTCCCCACTCGACCGTCAGCTCCTTGAGAGTAAGAATCATGTCTACTAAATGTATTGTACTTTCCCAAGCGCTTAGTATAGAGGTCTATGCAGAGTAAGTACCATTATTGGGCACTTGGTTCTGAATCCTTTGGGCATTTCATAGACACTCCATCCTCAGTCCCACAGCACTTACTTCCACATATGTAATTTATTTATTTATATTAATTCTCATCTCCCCCTCTAGACTGGAAGCTCATTGTGGGCAGGAATTTTAGGTGTCAACTCTGTTGCACTGTACCCTCCCAAGTGCTTAGTACAGTTCTCCTCCCACAGTAAGCACTCAATAAATACCATTGATTGACAGACTAATTCCTCTGGACTATAGGTTTGCTGTGGGCAGGTAATGTGTCTACCAACTCTGCTGTATTGTTCTCTCCCAAGCGCCCAATACAGTGTACTGCATATAATGAGGGCTCAGTCCAATGGGAGAGACAGACATTAATCTGAATGAATAAACTATGGCTACGGACAAAAATGCATTGGGGCTGAGAGTCCACTTCTTTTTCTCCATAGGTGATTTTGGCAATTCCCCGGAAATGGTCAGTGTCACCAAGGTGAAAGAATTCCTGCTGCTGGGAATCTCGGAGGTCCGGGAGCTGCAGCTGGTCCAGGCTGCGCTGCTTCTCCTGGTCTACCTGGTGGCCCTGATGGAGAATTTGCTCATCATCGCCATCACGCCCTAGATCGACGCCTCCGCACTCCCATATACTTCTTCCTCAGGAACCTGCCCGTCTTCGACCTCTGCTACATCTCTGTCACCGTCCCCAAATCCATCCACAACTCTTTCACCGACCATAGATCCATTTCCTTCCTGGGCCGTGCCACCCAGGTCCTCTCGATGGTTCTGTCTGCTGCCTCAGAGGTGTCCCTCATCACGACGATGTCCCACGAAAGCTATGGTGCCATCTGCCTTCCCCTCCGCTACGAGGTCATCGTGGACCAAGGAAGATTCTCCCTACCCTTCTGCGGGTCCTTCCTTATCCCACAGTTCTTCTCCGTGGTCCGAATCTCCTGCTCCAAAACACACCTTGTCATCGATGTGATCGTAGTCACCGGGGCCGTTTTGGGCTTCTTCTGCTTCATGCTCATCGTGGTCTCGTACGTGCGCATCTTCCGGGTCGTGCTGTGAAGGCCGGCTACCGAGGACCGGGCCAAAGCCTTCTCCACCTGCCTACCTCACCTCGCTGTCACGACCATGTTTTTCACCACAGCTGCCTATGGTACCTTACATTCACCCTTAAACTCCTCCTCAGCTCTGGACCTGCTGGTGTCCGTGTTCTACACCGTGGTCCCCCCACTCTCTGAATCCCCTCATCTACAGCCTGAGGAACTGGGACGTGAAAGCAGTCCTGGGGAGGGTCCTAGATGGGACAGGGACCACCAGGGTAGAAAGTTCCTAATGATGCATTGATCCTTTGGTTTCTCTCTTCTTGGATTGACTCTGAGCAAGGCTCATCCATCTAGAAATGCAGCATATCCTAGTGGAAAGGGCACGGGCCTGGGAGTCAGAGGACCTGGGTTCTACTCTCGGCTCTGTCACGTGTCCACTGTGTGACCTTGGGCAAGTCACTTAACTTCTCTGGGATTCAGTACTCCATCTGTAAAATGAGGATTAAATCCCACTCCCTCCTACTTAGACTATAACTGGGAGAGGTATTGTGTCCAACTCGATTATCTTGTTTCTACCCCAGCACTTCATACAGTCCATGGCATATTAACAAATGCTATTTTTATTATTACCCCCATATTTCAGAATGCCCTTTTGTGCTTGGTCATTTTTTTTATCTCACCCCTCCAGCCAGGATCAGGTATGCTAAGCGCTTAATATGATTGAATGAATTGACCAATCAATGAACTGTATTTATTGAACGCTTACTGTATTCTGTGTACTGTACTAAGCACTTGGGAGAGCATAATAGAAGAGACACATTCCCTCGCTAAGCATGATTACAGTCTAGACAGGTAGACAGACATTAATATAAATGAATATATTACAGATATGCACATATGTGTTCTAGAACTGGGCAGGTGAAACGGGGAGGCAAGCAGGGCGATGCAGAAAGGAGTAGGAGACAAAGAAACAAGGGCTTAGCGAGGGAGGGCTCTTGGAGGAGATGCGCCTTACATGTAGGAGTGCATCATATGTGGAGTTGAAGATTTACAGTGAGGGTGAGAATTGAATACCTCAGTGATAAGGCAGCCTGCTAGGTTGTCATGACTACAAGAATTTGAGTCAGGGGAGGATTCTTTGGAACAGTATCATGATAATAACAAGAAAAATAATAACGGTATTTGTTAAGCACTTGTAGCAGTACTTGTTAATCTCTCACTATGAACCAAGCACTGATCTAAGATCTGAGGTATATGCACGTTAATCAGGTTGGATACAATCCCTGTCCCACCTGGAGCTCACACTCTTAATCCCCCTTTTTACGGATGAGGTAACTGAGGTACAGATAAATTAAGTGACTTGCCCAAGGCCATACAGCAGACCAGTGGCGGAGCCGGGATTAGAGCCCATATCCACTGACTCCCAAGCCCGTGGTCTCAGTCACCGGGGTCCTTTTGTGCCTCCCCTGCTTCGTCTCGATCATTGCCTCATATGTGCGCATCTTCGGGGCCATGCTGACGATACCGGCCTCCGAGGGCCGGGCCAAAGCCTTCTCCACCTGCCTGCCTCACCTTGCCGTCACTACCGTGTTTTTCACCAAGGCTGTCTTCAGTACGTTACATACATCTTCAGACTCCCCCTCACCTCTCACTTGCTGGTGCCCGTGTTCTACACGGTGGTGGGCCCCGCCCTGAACCACCTCATCTACAGCCTGAAGAACAGGGACGTGAAGATGGCGGGGGTGGGGGGCATCTAAGAAGGAGTCCCATAGTGGGTACTACGTGGGACTGGACAGTTATTTAGGTTGCGGTGGCCGGGACCACATTCAGACGACGATCCCGGCCTTTCGAGATACCTGGACGGTCAGCCGTCTCAGCGGAGCTCCGGTCCCGTCCGTCCACAGAGGATCCTCCAGGAAATAACCCGGCCACCATCTGAGGGGACGACCTAGCCATCCGGAAAGTCGAGAGGCGTAGGGAGAATCCTGACTACTCCCACCCCTCACCCAGACCTTCCTATCACAGGCACCAGTGTCCTGGAACGACGAGATGAAGTAAGCCTCTCTCTCAGCAAAGGCCAATGCACCCAGGCCCAGGAGAGGTCCGGTGACTGGAGAGGAGCAGGGGAAAGATGACGGTCAGGGAAGGAAAATTTCAATGTAAGCCCAGAATAAGAGGATCAAAGTTAAAATTCCTCTCATTCTTTCACGTTACTTCCCTGAGGAGAGATGAACCATTCCAGCTGGTACCCCCTCCAGGACCAGATGAGGGGGCGTGGATCTTTGTGAGTGAGGGGAACTCAGTCACCAATCAGTTGTTGGTGGAGAGTGAAGTGCTGGGACTCAGAAGACTCCCATCTCTGCCACTGGCCTGCTGTGTGAAATCGAGAAAGCTGCTTCAGCTCCCTGTGCTCCAGTTTCCTTATCTGCTAAGTGCTTAGTACAGTGCCTAGTACTCAATAAGTGCTCATCAGTTATCTTTGATTGATCAATCAGTCTGTAGCTTTCATTCAAGCATCGTAGTTTTCGGCAAGAATCGTGGCCTAGTGGACAGAGCACGGGCCTGGGAGTTAGAAGGACCTGGCTTCTAATCTCTGCTCTGCCACGTGTCTGCTGTGTGACCTTGGGCAAGTCACTTTATTTCTCTGAGCCTCAGGTACCTCATTTGTGAATTGGGGGATTAAGAGAGTGAGCTCCATGTGGGACAGGGACCGTGTCCAACTTGATTAACTTGCATATACACCAGAGATTAGATCAGTGCTTGGTCCATAGTGAGAGTTTAACGAGTACCGTAAATACTATTGTTCTTATTATTCACGGTGTCTCAACTCATAAGCTGCCTAGAACTTTGGTTTCTTTCATTCATTCGTTCATTGAATCGTATTTATTGAGCGCTTACTGTGTGCAGAGCACTGTATTATGCGCTTGGGAAGTACAAGTTGGCAACATATAGAGATAGTCCATTCCCAACAACAGGCTCACAGTCTAGGAGAGGGAGACAGACAACAAAACAGAACATGTGGACAGGTGTCAAGTCATCAGAATAAACACAGGTAAAGCTAGATGCACATCATTAACAAAATAAATAGAATAGTAAATATGTACAAGTAAAAAAAAATGGAGTACTAAATCTGTACAAACATATATACAGGTGCTGAGGGGAGGCGAAGGAGGTAGGGCGGGGGAGATGGGGAGGGGGAGAGGAAGGAGGGGGCTCAGTCTGGGAAGGCCTCCTGGAGGAGGTGAGCTCTCCGTAGGGCTTTGAAGCGAGGAAGAGAGATAGCTTGGCGGATGTTCAGAGGGAGTGCATTCCAGGCCAGGGGGAGGATGTGGGCCGGGGGTTGACGGCGCAACAGGCTAGAACGAGGAACAGGGAGGAGGTTAGCGGCAGAGGAGCGGAGGGTGCGGGTTGGGCTGTAGAAGGAGAGAAGGGAGGTTAGGTAGGAGGGGGCGAATGTGTTGGAGAGCCTTGAAGCCGAGAGTGAGGATTTTTTGTTTGATGTGTAGGTTGACGGGTAGCCATTGGAGATTTTTAAGGAGGGACGCAACATGCCCAGCGCGTTTCTGCACAGAGATTATCCGGTCAGCATCGTGAAGCATAGACTGAATTGGGGAGAGACAGGGGGATGGGAGATCAGAGAGGAGGCCGATGCAGTCATCTAGACGGGATAGGATGAGGGATTGAACCAGCAGGGTAATGGTTTGGATGGAGAGGAAAGGCCGGTCCTTGGCGATGGTGGTAAGACCGGCAGGTTTTGGTGACGGATTGGATGTGAGGGGTGAACGAGAGAGAAGAGTCGAGAATGACACCAGGGTTGCAGGCTTATGAGACGGGAAGGATGGTAGTGCGGTCTACAGTGACGGGAAAGTCAGGGAGAGGACAGGGTTTGGGAGGGAAGATAAGGAGTTCAGTCTTGGACATATTGAGTTTGAGATGGAGGGCAGACATCCAGATGGAGATGTCCTGAAGGCAGAAGGAGACCCGAGCCTGAGGAGAGGGAGAAAGAGCAGGGGCAGAGATGTAGATTTGGGTGTCATCAGCGTAGAGATGGTAGTTGAAGCCGTGAGAGCGAATGAGTTCACCAAGAGAGTGAGTGTAGATAGAGAACAGAAGGGGACCAATAACTGACCCTTGAAGAACCCCTACAGTAAGGGGATTGGAGGGGGAGAAGGAACCCGCAAAGGAGAAAGAGAATGAACGGCTGGAGAGATAAAAGGAGAACCAGGAGAGGACGGAGTCTGTGAAGCCAAGGTTGGACAGCGTGTTGAGGAGAAGGGTGTGGTCCACAGTGTCTAAGGTAGCTGAGGCTTCGAGAAGGATTAGGATAGAGTAGGAGCTCTTGAATTTGGCAAGAAGGAGGTCATTGGTGACCTTTGAGAGGGCGGTTTCTGTGGAAACCAGATTTGAGGAGGTCGAGGAGAGAGTTGGTACTGAGGAATTCGAGGCAGCGGGTGTAGACGACTCGTTCAAGGAATTTGTAAAGGAATGGAAAGAGGGAGATAGGGCGATAACTAGAAGGGGAGGTGGGGTCAAGGGAGTTTCCTAGGATGGAGGAGACGTTGGCATGTTTCAAGGCAGAGGGGAAGGAGCCAGTGGAGATTGAGCAGTTGAAGTTGGAATTTAAGGAGGGGAGGAGGAAAGGGACGAGAGATTTCATAAGATGAGAGGGAATGGGGTCAGAAGCACAGGTGGCTGAAGTAGCACTTGAGGGGAGGGAGAAGGTCTCATCTGAAGATACTTCTGGGAAGGATGGGAGAGTAGCAGAGTGGGTTGAGAGCAGGGGTGTTGGCGAAGGGGGAGGAGTGACCTCGGGAAGCTCAGACCTGCTGGAGTTAACTTTAGTGATGAAGTAGGAGGACAGATCGTTGGGGGTGAGTGATGGAGGAGGGGTAGGAACAGGGGGCCCGTGAAGGGAGTTGAATGCACTGAAGAGCTGACAGAAATGATGGGCATGGGTGGCAATAAGGGGAGAGAAATAGTTTTGCCTGGAAGGGGAGAGGGCAGAGTTAAGGCAGGAAAGGATGAACTTAAAGTGAACAAGGTTGGCTTGGGGTTTAGACTTTCGCCAGCAGCGTTCAACAGCTCGAACATAAGGGTAAAGAAGTCGTACATTGGCAGTGATCCAGGTCTGTGGGGTCATTGGCAGTGATCCAGGGCTGTGGGGTAGTGGTACGAGAGCGGCGAAGGGAAAGGGGAGCGAGCGAGTCAAGCTGACTAGAGAGGGTAGAGTTGAGAGCTGTAATGTGATCATCAAGATTGGGTAGAGAGGAAAGGGAGGCGAGGTGGGGTGTGAGGCGCTCAGAAAGATGGATGGGATCGAGAGAGTGGAGGTCTCTGTGAGGTAGTAATATAGATTTACAGGGGAGAGGAGTGTGAGTGAGGAGGCCGGTGAGAAGGTTATGATCAGAGAGAGGGATTTCAGAGTTGGTGAGTGTGGAGATAGTGCAGCGGTAAGAGATGATGAGGTCTAGGATGTGACCGAGTTGGTGAGTGGGTGAGGTGGGATGGAGCAGTAGGTTGGCAGCGTCAAGGAGAGATAGAAGACGGGTGGCAGAGGAGTCACCAGGGATATCCATGAGGATGTTGAAGTCTCCGAGGATCTGAGTGCGAATGGAAAAGGAGGGAAGGAAGGTGAGGAAGGGGTGAAAATAGTTCAAGAAGTTGGAGGTGGGGCCGGGGGTGGCGGTAGATGACGGCTACAAGAATCTGGAAGGGGTGGTAGAGGCGAATAATGTGGTCTTCAAATGAAGGGAAAGAAAGGGAAGGGGGATAAAGGATAGTGCGAAAGCAACATTGGGGGGCGAGAAGGAAACCGACATATCCTCCTTTTACGGTGAGTCTGGAGGAGTGGGAGAAGAAGAGGCCTCCACTGGAGAGAGCAGCAGAAGAGACCGTGTCGTCCGGAAACAGCCATGTTTCGTTAAGGGCGAGGAGTAGAGAGCTGGAAAGGAATAGGTCCAGGATGAAAGGGAGCTTCCCTATAATGGAGCAGGGTTTGGAAGCAGTTGTGAAGGGAGGGGAGGGAGGGGGAAGGGTGCAAGGAGGGTTTGGATTGGGATGAGTTGGTGGGGGCCTAGGCGGGGAGAGTGGGAAGAGGGTTGGCGATGGGAAAGGAGAACTGGGATGGGGTGGGGGCAGGGAGGAGAGGAGGGAGAGAGCTGGGAGCGAGGAGTTGAGGGTTGGCGCTAGTACAGAGGAATCCTGGGAGGGGGTGAGAGGGAGGAGTGGGAGGGAGGAGTGGGAGTGGGGAAAAGGGAGGGAAAGAGCTGGGTGGGAGAGTCGAAGGGGAGAGTGAGAAATGGGAAGGACAGTTGGGAGCAGGGGAAATGATAGTTCATGGTGAGGTCAGCAAGGTAAATGACAGCACAGTGGGAGGTTAAGAATTAGAATGCAGTAACAATAACACAGTAGCAATAATTAGGTGATGACATCACAGAGGGTAGTTAGCAATTAACATGCTATGGCAATAGTAAAATAAGCAGATGATGATATCACAAAGTGCAGATAGCAATTAGTATGTGACGGCCAAAAATAAACAGATGATGACATCATAGAGAGCAATTAACAATTAACATGCGATGGGAATAATAAAATAAGCAGATAATGACATCACAGAGAGCAGTTAACAATTAACATGCAGAAGCGACCATAAAATAGGCAGATGACGCTCAAAGCCCAAGGATGAATTGTCCATAGGTCAGTCAAATCAGATAAAAGAGGTTAATGGCAAGAGGTTAATGGTTAATTCCTTCTTGATAAAATTGTCTCTGAGGTGGAAGAGGATTTAGTCCTATGGATGGCAGATCTGGAAGTAGGGCGGAACTGTTAAGGGGGGGTCATGGGAGCGGAGATGCCTGGGGAGAGGGGTGAACAGCAAAACAGCATGAGTGGGCTGACTGGGTGTGAATGCGATTGTTCTTAAAGTAACTCGGTGATAACAAGGTCATTTTTTCCGGAGGAGGGGCGGGGGGGAATCAATCAGGTCCGGACCGGGAAGGGGGTAGTCAGGGGGATCCTCAAAGACGGTCGCTTAAGGGGTGGCGGGGAGGGATGGAAGCAGCGGGACACAATGTCACACGAACAAGCAAGGGGATACAATGTTCCACAATCAAGCAGGGGGACACAATGTCCTATGAACCCAGTTGGCTACTTGGACAAATTGGAGGTGGCTTCGAGGGGTGAGTGTAGTGATGATGGGGGGGGGTGGGGCCCAGCCCAGGGGCCTCTTTGTCCTCGGGCGGGAATGCAGGTGTCCAGGCAAGGGACGGCCCGGAGTCCGGCCACGGGGCATGGGCGCCCGATAGCATGCTGCTCGGGGATGGACGGACGGACAGACGGAGGGTGGGGAAGCCCCAGCCCTCCCTGCCCCGCCAGAAGGAGAGGATCCTTTCGGGAGCAGCAGGGCCGCGCAGTGTGATGGCGGGCCGGCCTCTCAGGACCGGGATCCCGGGCACCTATGGCGGAGCTCCTGCCGGAGCTCTGAGGAGCGGATCCTACCGGGAGCAGCAGGGTCGCGCGGTGTAGTGGCGGTTGGGCCTCTCAGGATCGGAATCCCGGGTACCTATGGCGGGACTCCTGGTGCCATGGACAGAGATCCAACTGTCTATTATATTGTAAACTCCTCAAAGGCAAGGATGTCATTTTTGCTCTCCCTCTCTCTTAGACTGTAAGGCTCAGGCAGACCAGAGACTCTCCATCATACCTATCCAAGTGCTTGGCACACAGTAGGAGCAAAATGGGGATTCAACATCAGTTCCCGCTCATACTGAGACTGGGGGCCCTAAAAGGGACCTGATTACCTTTTTTCACCCCAGGTCCTAGTATAATGCTTAAGACAGAGTACGCAGTTAACAAACACCACAATTATTGCTATTATGTTATCTATATCATATAATAACATGTATATTCTCATTATAATGCTTACAAAATACTCTAGGTGTCTTACTGATTTGCAAATAGTAAAGTAAAGAAAAGGGGCATGTTTGAGCTTAGAGACAGGGATAGAAATATGTTAAACTGGTTTGTAGACTGAGCGCTCATTGTGGGTAGGGAAAACATCTGTCAATTTTGTTGCATTGTCCTCTCCCAAGTGCTTAGTACGGTGCTCTGCACAGAGTAAACGCTCAATAAATGCTATCCATTGATTGAATGTGAGCAGGGAACATGTCCATCAACTCTGCTATATTGCATTCTCCCTGCCCACAGTCTAGAAGGAGGGAGACAGACATCAAAACAAGTAAACAGTTCACTGCTCTGCACACAGTAAGCGCTCAATAAATAACATTGATTTATTGATTGTGGGCAGGGAAGACGTCTGCCAACCATGTTGTACTGTACTCTCCCAAGTGCTTAGTACAGTGTTCTGCATTGATTAAGGTTCTCTTCTGGTTTGAGATGTGTTTAGGGATAAGGAGGATGTCATAATTAAGAGTTGGCCTAGAGAAAGTATAAGACCA
Organism: Tachyglossus aculeatus; assembly: GCF_015852505.1. Lineage (NCBI taxonomy): Eukaryota > Metazoa > Chordata > Mammalia > Monotremata > Tachyglossidae > Tachyglossus > Tachyglossus aculeatus. Next base: position 104,484,785 of record NC_052068.1, read on the forward strand.
GTAATGACACATTCTCTGCCCACAAAGAGCTTAGATCTTGAGCAATTCATCAATCAATGGTATTCACTGAGCGCTGATTGTGTACAGAGCACTGTTCTATGCGATTAGGAGAATACAATAGAGCAGAACTGGTAGGCAGGTTCCCTGCTCGCAAGTTTACAGTCAAAAAAGGGAGGCAGAGAATAATAAAAATAAAGGGAAGTGGAGACAGACATAAACGTTTTTACAGCAGAGCAATCTAGAGAGGGGCTGTGCAATGGAGTAAAACAATATACATGCCAAGGAGGAGTATCAGTCGTTCCACGATGTGTAGAAATGGTGGATGAATTTGTCTGCCTGAGAGGTAACTGGGAAAAGCTCGTTGGAGGAGACGGGCTTTTGTGAGGGAATTAGAATGTGGAAGGAATGCGTTCTGTCACGAGGAGCTGCATGATGTAGTTGATAAACCATGGGTCTGGGAGTCAGAAGGTGATGGGTTCAAATCCTGGCTCCACTACGTGTCTGTTGTGTGACCTTGGGCAAGTCACTTCACTTCTCTGGGCCTCAGTTACATCAGGAAAATGGAGGTTGAGACTGTGAGCCCCGCGTGGGACCAGCCCGATTTGCCAGTATCTGGCCCAGCGTTCAGTACAGTGACTTGCACATAGTAAGCACTTAACACGTACCATAATTGTTATTTGAAGGGGTGGGAGTTCTAAGCTGGGGAACAGCCCGAGAGAGGGAAGAGATATGGGAATAATGGGAGTGAAGCAGAGCTAGAAGACAGGCCAGGGATGAATTAAAAGAATATGTTTGGGAATAGAAGGTGAGGAAAATAGATGTGAAAGGTAAAGAGGCTATTGAATAGGCATAAAAGGATAGGAAAGGATTTGACTGGTTCATAATCAATAATAATAATAATAATAATAATAATAATAATAATAATGGCATTTGATAAGCACGTACTTCGTGGTAAGCACTGTACGAAGTGCTGGGGGTAGATACAAGTTAATCAGGCCCCTCATGGACCTCACAGTCTAAATAGGAGGGAGAACAGGTACTGAACCCCATTTTGCAAATATGACAACTAAGGCCCAGAGAAGTAAAGTGACTTGCCCAAGGTCACACAGCAAGTAAATGGCAGAGCGCGGATTAAAAGCCAGGTTCTCTGATTCCCAGGTCCGAGTTCGTTCTTCTATGCTGTACTGCTTCTCAAATGTTCTGGAATTATGTGACTACAATCCTTGCAGATATTTGCCAAAGGAACAGACACCTAGTAGTCCGGAATGGTTTCTGTGCTATTCTGAACAGAGACAGGTCAATTAGCATCTATCTACCCTAGTGTTTAATACAGTGCTTGGTACGTAGTAAGAATTTAACGAATACCATAAAAAACCCAAAATCTGAGATTTCCCTCCAATCAAAAGATTTTCGCTTTCTCTGTGCACTTGTCTCTGGATTATTATTCTCGTCCTTATTTAATAATAATAACAATAATAATGGCATTTGTTAAGCGCTTATTGCAAAGAACTGTTCTAAACCTGAGGAGGTTACAAGGTGATCAGGGTGTCCCACGTGGGGCTCACAGTCAATCCCCATTTTACATATGAGGTACCCGAGGCACAGAGAAGTTAAGTGACTTGCCCAAAGTCATACAGCTGGCAATTGGTGGAGCCGGGACTTGAACCCATGACCACCATGACCATGACCTTGCTCTTTTCCCTGAGCCACGCTGCTTCTTGAATCTACTTCTCTTTTCTAAATGTCCAGTGTCAATTCCCAAAAAATGACCAATGTCACCATGAAGTCAGAATTCCTTCTTCTGGGATCCTCGAAAGTGTGGGAGCTGCAGCTGGTCCATGCTGCGCTGCTTGTCCTAGTCCATCTGGCGGCCCTGACGGGGAATCTCTTCATCGTCGCCATTACAGCCCTCGACCAGCTCCTCCACACTTCCATGTACTTCTTCCACAGGCACCTGTCCGTCCTCGACCTCTGCCTCATCTCTGTAATAGTCCCCGAGTCTATCCACAATCCCCCGGCCAATAATAGCTCCATCTCCTTCCTAGGCTGCATTACTCAGCTCTTTCTGTGGCCCTTGTTTGCGTGTTCTGAGTATTTCGTCCTCAAGGCGATGTCCGAAGACCGCTACGCCGCCATCTGCCTTCCCCTGAGCCACGACGTCATCATGGACCGAGGGGCCTGTGGGAAGATGGCCGCCACCTCATGTTTCAGCAGAGGACTGATTGCGGTCTTAGTTTCAGCTTCGACCTTCTCCATATCTTTCTGCGGGTCCAACGTCGTTCCCCAGTTCTTCTGTGTCTTCCCTACTCTGTTGAAGACCTCCTGCTCTGAGGACCACGTCGCCAGGGACATGGGCGTGACCTCAGGGTAGCGTTAATAGTCGTCTGCTACATGCTCATCGTCATCTCATACATCTGCATTTTATGGGCCGTACTGAGGATGCTGGCCACCGAGGACCGGGCCAAAGCCTGCTCCAGCTGCCTGCCCTATCTCGCCGTCGTCATTGCTTTTTTCTCTATCGGGACTTTCGCCTACCTCAAACCACCGTCGGACTCCCCCTCGACGCTGGACCTGTCCGTGTTCTACACTGTGGTGCCCTCTGCCCTCAACCCCTTCATCTACAGCCTGAAGAATAAAAATGTGAAATCTTCCCTGGGGAGGGTCCTAAAGGGTACAACCTGCCAGCTCCCTTTCTGGCATAAAATGTCTGTTTTTCCATGTCAATGATCCCAGCTGTTGTCAAAAGGATTGTCCACGGATTTGTCCAGATTAACAGCCGTCCTCCGGGTCTAAAGACAGAGTCCCGACAGGGAAGGTTTTCTGATATGTGCTGCTGGCTGAGAAGGCCCTTCTTCATGATCAGGATTTAGAGACCTTTCCTTGATCCCTGCTAGATTTGCTTGGGAGAAATGCAAGGTACCCCTGTAGATTGTAAGCTCTACGTGGGCAGGGAACATGTTAACCAATTCTGTTGTATTGTACTCTCCCAAGCATTTAGTACCGTGCTCTGCACATAGTAAGCACTCAGTAAATACCATTGATCGGTTGCTTTGTATAGTGCTCCACACAGAGTAAGTGCTCAATAAATACCATTGACTGATTGTCTGATTGATTAATATCTGTAACCTCCTCTAGACTGCAAGTTCATTATGAGCAGGGAATATACTCAGTTATATTGTACTCTCCCAAGTGCTGGGTACAGTGCTCTACACATAGTAAGCACTCAATAAATACCACTGATTGAATGATCGCTTTATACAGTGCTCCACATAGAGTAAGTGATCAATAAATACCACTGACTGATTGTCTGACTGATTGTTTATTATCTATATGCTCCTCTAGATTGTAAACTTACTGTAGGCATGGAATGTGTCTGCCAACTCAGTTACACTGTACTCTCCCAAGCGCCTAGTACAGTGCTCTGTACATGGAAAGAGCTCAATAAATGCCATTGATTGATTGAGTGATCAATTGACCAATGTCTATCCCCCTCTAGTCTGTAAGCTCACTGTGGACAGAAAATCTATCTACCAGCTCTGTATTACTCTGCAATCCCAGGCACTTAGTAGAGTGTTCTGCACATGGAAATAGCTCAATGAAGACCATGGATCGATTGACTGATTTTTTGATGAGCTGGGGTGAGTGAGGACAGAGAAAGGGGGTATAGAAGAGGATACCAAGACCCAGGAGACACAGTTGCCATTTCGCCAACCCCTGCAAGTCTACCCCAAGTAGCTCAATACAGTTCAACTGTATCAGATCAACACTCACACTCCGCATTCTTATCTATACGTAGATTAACAATCCTATATTCAGTTATATTCAGTTTCACGCTGCTGCCCGGATCATCTTTGTGCAGAAACGCTCTGGGCATGTTACCCCCCTCCTCAAAAATCTCCAGTGGCTGCCAATCAACCTATGCATCAGGCAAAAACTCCTCACTCTCGGCTTCAAGGCTGTCCATCACCTCGCCCCCTCCTACCTCACCTCCCTTCTTTCCTTCTACAGCCCAGCCCGCACCCTCCGCTCCTCTGCCGCTAACTTCTTCAATGTGCCTCGTTCCCGCCTGTCCCGCCATCAACCCCCGGTCCAGGTCCTTCCCCTGGCCTGGAATGCCCTCCCTCCAGGCATCCGCCAAGCTAGCTCTCTTCCTCCCTTAAAAGCCCTACTGAGAGCTCACCTCCTCCACGAGGCCTTTCCAGACTGAGACCCCTCCTTCCTCTCCCCCTCCTCACCCTACCCACCCCCCGCCTTACCTCCTTCCCCTCCCCACAGCACCTGTGCATATGTTTATACATACTTATTACTCTATTGTACTTGTATGTATTTACTATTCTATTTATTTTATTTTGTTAAGATGTTTTGTTTTGTTGTCTGTCTCCCCCTTCTAGACTGTGAGCCCGCTGTTGGGTAGGGACCATCTCTATATGCTGCCAACTTGTATTTCCCAAGCACTTAGTACAGTGCTCTGCACACAGTAAGAGCTCAATAAATACGATTGAATGAATGAATGAATCCTGGCATTGGTACCTTGCCCTGTAAAATCCTCATGTTCTCTGATGCGAATCACTGGTGACTACTCTCTTCATCAAACTGTGAACTCCCTAAGGCCAGAATGAGCACGTCTTCTTTTTCTGGGAATTTGTTAAGTACTTAGTATGTGCCTGGCATCGTACTAAGTGCTAGAGTAGATGCACGATAATCAGTCAGTTGGTCAGTTGTATTAGTGAGTGTTTATTGTGTGCAGATCACCGTACTAGGTGCTTAGTAGACTACAATAATACAATGTAAAAGGCACATTCCCTATCCACAACGAGTTTACAGGCTAGAGGGGGAGGCAGACGTCAATCTAAATAAATAATGGATATGGGTATAAGTTCTATGGGACTGGATGAATGAAGGGAGCAAATCAGGGTGACACAGAAGGGTGTGGGAGTAAAGAAAACCAGGGCTTTTTCAGAGAAGGCGTTTTGGAGGACCCTATCTTAAATAAGGCTTTGAAGGTGGGGAGAGTGATCATCCATCAGATATGAAGACGGAGGGCACTGCAGCTCAGAGCCAGGATGTGGGTGATGGGTCGGCAGTAAGATAGACTAAATAGAGGTACAGTGAGTAGGTTGGCACAAGAGGAGTGACGTGTGCAGGCAGGGCTGCAGTGGAAGAGCATTGAGGTGAGGTAGAAGGGGGCATGCTGATTGAGTGCTTTAAAACAAATAGTAAGGAGTTTCTGCTTGATGTAGAGGTGGATAGAAACCCACTGGAGGTTCCTGAGGAGTCAGGAAACATGTCCTGAACGTTTCTGTAGTACAATGATCCGGGCAGCAGAGTGAAGTATGGACTGGAATGGGGTGAGACAAGGGGCAGGGAGGTCAACAAGGAGGCTGATGAACTAATCAAGGTGGGACAGAATGAGTGATTGGATTAATGTGGTAGCAGTTTGGGTGGAAAGGAAAGGAAATTGTTTTATGTACTTCAATATTTAAATATTAAGTCAATCAAATTGAAGTATAACAGAAGGACAAGATATATCATTTGCAAACAAGGAGCTTACACTTTAGAAAAGTGTTACAGGTGCTTGTGAATACCTGAGTTCTAAAATGACAGTTGGGAAAATTAAATTTAATTGGAAAATCCTCCTGGATGAGGTGGGCTTCCAAGGGGGATTTGAAAATGGCGAGAAATGAGGCTTAGCAGATTTGAAGGATGGAGGGAGCTCCAGGCAGGAGGAAGGGCACAATCCAAGGATTGAAGTCTGGGAAGTTCAGAACGATACACGGTAAGAAAGTCTGGGGGAATTGGAGAGTCTGATCAGGGGTGTAGTGGGGGAAGAGAACGGGTAGGTAAGAGAGAGAGAGCTGATTTTGGATGGCCTACGGTATTGGCCTGATATATCTCCAATCCCCAGAGTAGAATAGAGAATTTCTGGAGGAAGTGAGCTCTCAGTAGGGCTTTGAAAGGAAGAAGAGAGCTGGTTTGGTGGATCATCATCAATCGTATTTATTGAGTGCTTACTATGTGCAGAGCACTGTACTAAGCGCTTGGGAAGTACAAATTGGCAACATATAGAGACAGTCCCTACCCAACAGTAGATGTGTGGAGGGAGGGCATTCCAGGCAAGAGGTAGGGCCAGGGGTCGACGGCGGGACAGGCGAGAACGAGACACAATGAGGAGATTAGAGGCAGAGGAGTGGAGTGTGCAGGCTGGGCTATAGAAGGAGAGAAGGGAGGTGGGGTAGGAGGGGACAAGGTGATGGAGAGCTTTGAAACCGATAGTGAGGAGTTTCTGCGTCGTGCAAAGGTTGAAAGGCAACCACTGGAGATTTTTGAGGAGGGGAGTGACACAATAATAATAATAATAATAATAATAATAATAACATTTATTAAGCGCTTACTATGTGCAAAGCACTGTTCTAAGCGCTGGGGAGGTTACAAGGAGATCAGGTTTCCCCACGGGGGACTCACAGTCTTAATCCCCATTTTACAGATGAGGTAACTGAAGCACAGAGACGTTAAGTGACTTGCCCAAAATCACATAGCTGACATTTGGCGGAGCAGAGATTTGAACCCATGACCTCTGACTCCAAAGCCCGTGTTCTTTCCATTGAGAAACGCTGCTTCATCTGTTCAAAGATAATCCATGGAGTGAAGAATAGACTGCAGCAGGGAGAGACAGGAGGATGGGAGATCAGAAAGGAGGCTGATGCAGTAATCCAGTTGGGATAGGATGAGAGATTGAACCAACCAGGTAGCGGTTTGGATGGAGAGGAAAATGCGGATCTTGGCGATGTTATGAAGGTGAGACCGGTATGTTTTGGTAACGGATTAGATGTGTTGGGTGAATGAGAGAGAGGAATTAAGGATGACACCAGGGTTGCGGGTTTGTGAGAGGGGAAGGATGGTAATGTTGTCCACAGCGATAGGAAAGTCAGGGAGAAGACAAAGTTTGGGAGGGAAGATAAGGAGCTCAGTCTTGGACACGTTGAGCTTTTGGTGGCGGGCGTATGTCCTGAAAACGTGGAAACGTCCTGAAGGCAGGACGCGATATGAGCCTGGAGCGAGGGAGAGAGAACAGGGGACGAGATATAGATTTGGGTTGTTCTAGGAAGGAGTCCCAGAGTGGGAAGCACGTGGGACTGGGCGATTATTTAGTTTATAAAGGCTGATACCAGAGGGAGCCCATGGTCCCAGCCTTTCCGAGATTCCCGGATAGTCAGCAGAGCTCTGGGGCCGTCGTCCCATGGGAAATCCCACAGGAAATAACCCGGCCGTACTCCTTGTCTTCCCTCCCAAACCCTGCCCTCTCCCTGACTTTCCCATATCTGTTGACGGCACTACCATCCTTCCCGTCTCACAAGCCCGCAACCTTGGTGTCATCCTCGACTCCGCTCTCTCATTCACCCCTTAAATCCAAGCCGTCACCAAAACCTGCCGGTCTCAGCTCCACAACATTGCCAAGATCCGCCCTTTCCTCTCCATCCATACTGCTACCTTGCTCGTTCAAACTCTCATCCTATACCGTCTGGACTACTGCGTCAGCCTTCTCTCTGATCTCCCATCCTCTTGTCTCTCCCCACTTCAATCTATACTTCATGCTGCTGCCCGGATTGTCTTTGTCCAGAAACGCTCTGCGCATGTCACTCCCCTCCTCAAAAATCTCCAGTGGCTACCAATCAATCTGCGCATCAGGCAGAAACTCCTCACCCTGGGCTTCAAGGCTCTCCATCACCTCGCCCCCTCCTACCTCACCTCCCTTCCCTCCTTCTACAGCTCACCCTGCGCCCTCTGCTCCTCTGCCACTAATCTCCTCACCGCAACGCATTGTCGCCTGTCCCGCCATCGACCCCCGGCCCACGTCATCCCCCGGGCCTGGAATGCCCTCCCTCTGCCAATCCGCCAAGCTAGCTCTCTTCCTCCCTTCAAGGCCCTACTGAGAGCTCACCTCCTCCAGGAGGCCTTCCCAGACAGAGCCCCTTCCTACTTCATCATCATCAATCGTATTTATTGAGCGCTTACTATGTGCAGAGCAATGTACTAAGCGCTTGGGAAGTACAAATTTGGCTTGGGAAGTACAAATCCTCCTCGTCCCCCTCTCCATCCCCCCATCTTACCTCCTTCTCTTCCCCACAGCACCTGTATATATGTATATATGTTTGTACATATTTATTACTCTATTTATTTATTCATTTTACTTGTACATATCTATTCTATTTATTTTATTTTGTTAGTATGTTTGGTTTTGTTCTCTGTCTCCCCCTTTTAGATTCTGAGCCCACTGTTGGGTAGGGACTGTCTCTCTATGTTGCCAACTTGTACTTCCCAAGCGCTTAGTACAGTGCTCTGCACACAGTATGCGCTCAGTAAATACGATTGATTGATTGACTGACACAGCCATCTGGAGAGCGTAGAGGTGGAGAGAGGATCCTGACAGCTCTCTCCCCTCACCCAAACCTTTCTGTCACCAACTCCAGCGTCCAGGACCGACGAATTGGAGTGATCATCTGTCTCAGGAGAGATCAGCTCTCCCCATCTTAATACGGGCCCGGTGACTCCGGAGAGGAGCAGGAGAATGTGAGGTGCCTGAAAGGGAAATCTCAATGTAAGCCCAGGAAATTAGAAGAATTTTCCTGTTCTTTCATAATGATAATTGTGGTATATTTTAAGCACTTACTATGTGTCAGGCACCATACTGAATCCTGGAGTAGATACGATATAATCAGGTTGGACAAAGCCCTTGTGCCCCGTGGGGCTCAGTTTTAATCCCCATTTTGCAGATGAGAAAACTGAGGTACAGAGAAGTGAAGTGACTTGACTGAGTTCACAGAGCTGGTAAGTGACAGAGGCAGGATTAAGACCCAGCCCTCTGACTTCCAGCCTGTGCTCTTTCCACTAGGCTGTACTGCTTTACAAATTTTGTGGAATTCTGTGATCACTATCCTTGCGGGTGGTTGCATATGGAATAGGCTTCTAGGAGTCAGGATTGCTTTCTGTGCTGCTCTGAACAAAGGCAGGTCGAATGGAAGAGATGAAAAGCCTAATTAGCTAAATTCCTCTGCTTCCTCTCCATCCAAACTGCTATCACATTAATGAAAGCACTTATCCTATCCCGCTATAATTATTGAACGAGCCTCCTTGCTGATTTCCTCTCTCCTGTCTCTCCCCAAACCAGTTCATACTTCACTCTCTCGCCCGGATCACTTTTCTACAAAAAATTCCAGGACATCTCACCCTCTTCCTCAAAAAACCTCTGTGGTTGCCCATCCACCTCCATATCAAACAAAAACTCCTCACCATTGACTTTAAAGCACTCAATCACCTTGCTTTCTCCTTCCTCCGTATGAACCTCCGTATGAAACATAAAATCCTCACTGTTCGCTTCAAGGTTCTCCTTCACTTTGCCCCTTTTTACCTCTCCTCCCTTCTCTCCTTCCACATCCCAGCCCGCATACTCTGCACCTCTGGTGCTAACGTTTTCATTGTCCTTCGATCTTGCTTGTCTCACCTCCAATCCCTGGCCCATGTCCTACCTCTGGCCTGGCATGCCCTCCCTCCTCAAATCCGCCAAACAATCACTCTTCCTCCCTTCAAAGCTCTACTGAAGGCGCACCTCCTCCAAGAGGCCTTCCCAGACTAAGCTCCCTTTTCGTCAGCTCCCCCTCCCTTCTGCGTAACCTTGACACTCTCCCTTTGCTCTTCTCCCCCCCAACAGCACTTATGAATATATGTATATGTCTATAATTCTATTTATTTATATTGATACCTGTTTGCTTGTTTTGGTTTCTGTCTCCCTGCCTCTAGACTGTGAGACCATTGTGGGCAGAGATTGTCTCTTTTTATTGCTGTAATGTACATTCCAAGCCCTTGGTACAATGTTCCGCACACAGTAAGTGCTTAATAAATAAAGTTGAGTGAATGAATCCCTCACCTCGCTACTCTTCTACCTCAACCCAGTTCGCACACTTCACTCCTCTAATGTCAAGCTTATCACTGTACGTCGTTATCGTCTATCTCATTGCCAAACACTCAACGACAACCCAACTCTGGCCTGGAACGCCCTACCTCTTCGTATGAGACAGATAATTGTTCTTCCTTATTTCAAAACCTTGTTGAAGGACAATCTCCTCCAAGAGGCCTTCCCCGACTAAGTCATCCTTTCCTCTTCTCCCACTCTCTTCTGCGTCTCCCTGACTTGCCCCCTTCATTCACCCCACTACCATCCCACAATGCATATATATGAATCTATGATATATTTATTTAATACATTAATGACTGTCTCCCCCTCTAGACTGTGAGCTTGTTGTGGACAGGGAACATGTCTGTTTGTTATTGCACTGTACTCTCCCAAGGGCTTAGTACACTGCTTTGCACATAGTAAGCATTCAAAAAATACAACTGAATGAATGAATGATTAGCTTCTATCTACTCCCGTACTTAGTTCAGTGTCTGGCACATAGTAATGATAATATTAACAATTATGATATTTTTAAGCACTTAATATGTGCCAGGCACTGTACTAAGTGCTGGGGTGGATACAAGAAAATTAGGTTGGACATAGTCCTTTGTCCCACATGGGGCTCACAGTCACAATCTCCATTTTACAGATGAGGTAACTGAGGCACAGAGAAATTGAGTGACTTTCCCAAAGTTGCACAGTGCACAATTGTCAGAGTTGGGATTAGAACACATAACCTTGTGACTCAGACCCATCTCTATTTACTATACCATGTAAGTGCTGAAAACATACCACAAAACCGAACTGGAAACCTAAGATTCCGTCCAACCCAAAGATTTTTATCCTCTCCGTGCATATTTCGCTAGAACATTCTCATCCCTATCAGAAACTACTTCTCTTTTCTAAATGTCTTTAGACAGTCATTGTCAAGTCACCAAAAATTACCAATGTCACCATGGCGACGAGATTCCTCCTGCTGGGATTCTCGGAGGTCCAGGATCTGCAGCTGGTCCAGGCCGCGCTATTCCTCCTCGTCTACCTGGCTACTCTGACGGGGATTCTCCTGTTCATCGCAGTCACTGCTCTCGACTGGCGCCTCCACACTCACATGTACTTCTTCCTCGACTTCTCCCTCATCTCCGTCACCGTCCCCAAATCCATCTTCAACGCCCTGACCTACTGCAGCTCCATCTCCTTCCCGGCCTGTGTTGCTCAGCTCTTGCTGGTGATTCTGTTTGTGGCCTCAGAGATGTTCATCGTCACGGCGATGTACTACTACCACTACGTTGTAATCTGCTGTCCTCTTCGCTACAACGCTGTCATGTACCCAAATACCTCCGTGAAGGTGACGGCCACTTCTAGTTCACTGGGAGTCTTGTTTTCAGCTTCAACCTGACTCTTATCTTCTGTGGATCCCACATCATCCCCCAGTTATTCTGTGATATCCCCTCCCTGCTGAAGACCATCTGCTCCAAGAACCACTTCGCCATTGATGAGAGTGTTGCTATTGGTTCTTGTTTGGGTTCTGTGTGTGTGGTCTCCATAATGGCGTCATAAGTCTCCATCATCTCCACGGTGCTGAGGATCCCATCTGCCGTTAGTCGGTCGAAAGCGTTCTTCATCTTCCTGCCTCACCTTTTGGTGATCACCGTCTTTTTCACGACAGACGCCTTCGATCACCTCAAGCCACCATCAGACACCTCCCCAACCCTGGACCTGCTGGTGTCCGTGCTCTACACCTTGGTGCCCCCTTCCCTGAACCTTCTCATCTACATTCTGTCCTAATCCTCCTCGACCTCTCAGCTGCCTTTGACACTGTGGACCACCCCCTTCTCCTCAACACGTTATCTGACCTTGGTTTCACAGACTCCGTCCTCTCCTGGTTCTCCGCTTATCTCTCCGGTCGTTCTTTCTCAGTCTCTTTTGCAGGCTCCTCCTCCCCCTCCCATCCTCTTACTGTGGGGGTTCCCCAAGGTTCAGTGCTTTGTCCCCTTCTGTTCTCAATATGCACTCACTCCCTTGGTGACCTCATTCGCTTCCACGGCTTCAACTATCATCTCTACGCTGATGACACCCAGATCTACATCTCTGCCCCTGCTCTCTCCCCGTCCCTCCGGGCTCGCATCTCCTCCTGCCTTCAGGACATCTCCATCTGGATGTCCGCCCGCCACCTAAAGCTCAACATGTCGAAGACTGAGCTCCTTGTCTTCCCTCCCAAACCTTGTCCTCTCCCTGACTTTCCCATCTCTGTTGACGGCACTACCATCCTTCCCGTCTCACAAGCCCGCAACCTTGGTGTCATCCTCGACTCCGCTCTCTCATTCAACCCTCACATCCAAGTCGTCACCAAAACCTGCCGGTCTCAGCTCCGCAACATTGCCAATATCCGCCCTTTCCTCTCCATCCAAACCACTACCCTGCTAATTCAAGCTCTCATCCTATCCCGTCTGGACTACTGCACTAGCCTTTTCTCTGATCTCCCATCCTCGTGTCTCTCTCCACTTCAACCCATACTTCATGCTGCTGCCCGGATTATCTTTGTCCAGAAACGCTCTGGACATATTACTCCCCTCCTCAAAAACCTCCAATGGCTACCGATCAATCTGCGCATCAAGCAGAAACTCCTCACCCTGGGCTTCAAGGCTGTCCATCACCTCGCCCCCTCCTACCTCACCTCCCTTCTCTCCTTCTACTGCCCAGCCCGCACCCTCCGCTCCTCCACCACTAATCTCCTCACTGTACCTCGCTCTCGCCTGTCCCGCCATCGACCCCCGGCCCACGTCATCCCCCGGGCCTGGAATGCCCTCCCTTTTCCCATCCGCCAAGCTAGCTCTCTTCCTCCCTTCAAGGCCCTGCTGAGAGCTCACCTCCTCCAGGAGACCTTCCCAGACTGAGCCCCTTCTTTCCTCTCCCCCTCGTCCCCCTCTCCAACCCCCCGTCTTACCTCCTTCCCTTCCCCACAGCACCTGTATATATGTATATATGGTTGTACATATTTATTACTCTATTTATTTATTTATTTATTTGTTTTACTTGTACATTTCTATCCTACTTATTTTATTTTGTTGGTATGTTTGGTTCTGTTCTGTCTCCCCCTTTTAGACTGTGAGCCCACTGTTGGGTAGGGACTGTCTCTATGTGATGCCAATTTGTACGTCACAAGAGCTTAGTACAGTGCTCTGCACATAGTAAGCGCTCAATAAATACGATTGATTGATTGATTGATCTACAGCCTGAGGAATCAGGATGTGAAGGCCGCCCTGGGGAAATTACTAGGCAAGCATTGATTGATTTGTCACAGAGAAGCCTTCATTATGCACCTATCAGAATCATGCTTTTTAATCCACATTATCTTTCCCTGAAGATGCCCGTGCACCAAACACCACTGATGATGAAGGATACATTTTGCTTGCCTTGAGTACCACTGTGGTCAAGAATCAGGTTTCCCCTGGAGTCAAAATTAAAGAAATGAAGGGAAACAGGGAAAGGAAATGGTGAAAAATTCACTCTGGGAAATATGTTTCTCAGAAGGCCATAGGCCAAAATTTCCCAACAGCAGTTGGGCATGGGAGCCAATCAAGTATCTAGTTAAGAAACCCCGACAAGAAGAGAAACACTGTGGAAAAGTCACAGGGTTTAGGTTATTTGGGACGTCACGTTATACAGTCTCTAGACTGTAAGCTCATCTCTAGACTGTATATCCATTGAGGGCAGGAACTCTGTCTCCTATATTGTTATATTGTACTCTCCCAAGCACTTCTTACGGTGCTCTTCAAACAGTAAGTGCTCAATAAATACAACTGACTGACAATTTGGTTTTGACTCCCCTCCTCTCTTTCTCTTCTTTGAGATTGAGCTCAGTTTTGTGCCTCCATTCTGAATATTTAGAAATGTATTATTGGGCCACACATCACTAGGTCCCTAGAATCCCCCGGTTGCTGCCGTTTCAGTACCTTCAGAGTGCCTGACCTCCTCTCTGTATTCCCGGGTCATGATTAATCCCTGACCCAGAGCCTTAGGAGACGTGGCTGTTCCCACACAAAACCCCTGCAAGATCCTCTCCTCAGAGCGCCGGCATAGACGCCCGGGACTCCGTTCCCGAGAGGCCCGCCTGCCCGCCCGCCATCACGTCGCTCGGTCTTGCTGCTCCCGGAAGGATCCTCTCCTCAGAGAGCCGCTATAGACGCCCGGGACTCCGTTCCCGAGAGGCCCGCCATCACACCGCGTGGCCCCCGCTGCTCCTGGAAGGCTCCCCTCCTCAGAGCGCACCCATAGACCCCCCCTGCTTCAACCCTCCCCCACTTAAGCGACCTTCCTTACAGTGCCCCCCATCCCCCCCTTCCCGGTCCGCTCCTGACTGACTCTCTCCTCCCCGCCCTCCACCCCGGGAAAAAGGCCATTATTAGCACCATGTTACATTAACGACATCCTCATTCGCACCTACTCAGCCCTCCCATGCTAGTTCGCTCCTCTCCCCAGGTATCTCTGCTCCCTGACCCCCCTTAACAGGCCCACCCTACTCCAGCACTTAATAGTTTGAATCTGCTCTCTGTGACATCATTATCTGCCAATTTTATTATTGTCATAGCATATTGATTGTGTAACTACACCCTGTGATGCCTTCGCCTACTTATAACATTGCTACTGTTTTATTGCTTCTGTATCTCACTTGTTAACCTCCCGCTGTACTGTCACTCGCCCTGCTGACCTCACCATGAACTTTCAATTCCCTTGCTCCTAACTGCCATTCCCATTCCTCACCTTCCCCTTCCCCTCTCCAACCTAGCTTTTTCCCTCCCTCTTCCCCACCAAGACCAATCCCCCTCACCCCATAACAAGGATACCTCTGTACCAGCGCCAGTCCTCCTCTCCTCCCTCCCGGCCCCCTCCCTCCCCTTCTCCCCACCCCCACCCCATCCCAGTTCTCCTTTCCCATCGCCACCCCTCTTCCCACTCTCCCCGCCCAGGCCACCGCCAACTCATCTCAATCCAAACACTCCCCACCCCTCGCACCCTTCCCCCTCCCTCCCCTCCCTCGACAGATGCTGCCAGGTGTGGCCTCTGGAACCCCCGCTCCGTTTTAAGTAAGATCCCTTTCATCCTGGACCTATTCCTTTCCAGCTCTCTACTACTCCTCGCCCTAACTGAAACATGGCTGTCTCCCGACGACACGGTCTCTTCTGCTGCTCTCTCCAGTGGAGGCCTCTTCTTCTCCCACTCCCCCAGACTCACCGTAAAAGGAGGAGGTGTCGGTTTCCTTCTCGTCGCCCAATGTCACTTTCACACTATCCCTCCTCCCCCTTCCCTTTCCTTCCCTTCCTTTGAAGCCCAAATTATTCGCCTCTACCACCCCCTCCAGATTCTTGTAGCCGTCATCTACCGCCCTCCCGGCCCCACTTCCAACTTCTTTAACGACCTTGACCCTTTCCTCAGCTTCCTTCTCTCCTTCTCCATGCCCACTCTGATCCTCGGAGACATCAACATCCACATGAATATCCCTGATGACTCCTCTACTGCCCACCTTCTATCTCCCCTTGACGCTGCCAACCTCTTCCTGCACCCCACCTCACCCACTCACCAACTTGGTCATACCCTCGACCTCATCATCTCCTATCGCTGCACTGTGTCCACCCTCACCAACACTGTAATCCCTCTCTCTGATCATAATCTTCTCACCTGCCTCCTCACTCACACTCCTTTCCCCTGTAAATCCATATTACTCCCTCACAGAGATCTCCTCTCTCTTGACCCCACCCATCTTTCAGAGCGCCTCACACCCCACCTCGCCGCCCTCTCCTCTCTACCCAGTCTTGATGATCAGATTACTGCTCTCAACTCTACCCTTTCTACTCAGCTAGACTCACTCGCTCCCCTTTCCCTTCGCCGCTCTCGTACCACTAGCCCACAGCCCTGGATCACTGCCACTGTCCGTCTCCTTCACTCTTCTGCTCGAGCTGCCAAACGCTGCTGGCGAAAGTCTAAACACCATGCCAACCTCGTTCACTTCAAGTTTATCCATTCCTGCCTTAACTCAGCCCTCTCCTCTGCCAGACAAAACTATTTCTCCTCCCTTATTGACACCCATGCCCATCACCCCCGCCAGCTCTTCCGTACACTCAACTCCCTTCTCAGGCCCCCGGTTCCTCCCCCTCCTCCTTCCCTCACCCCCAACGTTCTGGCCTCCTACTTCATTAACAAGATTAAATCCATCAGGTCCGATCTCCCCAAAGTCACTTCCCCCCGTTCTCCAACCCCCAGGCTCTCAACACTCTCTGCTACTCTCCCATCCTTCCCGACAGTATCCTCAGAGGAGCTCTCCTCCCTCCTCTCAAGTGCTACTCCGGCCACCTGTACTTCTGACCCCATTCCCTCTCATCTCATGAAATCTCTCGCTCCATCTCTTCTCCTCTCCTTAACTTCCATCTTCAACCGCTCACTCTCCACTGGTTCCTTCCCCTCTGCCTTCAAACATGCCCATGTCTCTCCCATCCTAAAAAAACCCTCTCTTGACCCCACCACACCTTCTAGTTATCGCACCATACCCCTCCTACCATTCCTTTCCAAACTCCTTGAACGAGTTGTCTACACGCGCTGCCTAGAAGTCCTCAACAACAGCTATGTCCTCGACCCCCTCCCGTCTGGCTTCCGTCCCGTACATTCCATGGAAACTGCCCTCTCAAAGGTCACCAATGACCTCCTGCTTACCAGATCCAACGGCCCATACTCTGTCCTAATCCTCCTCGACCTCTCAGCTGCCTTCGACACTGTGGACCACCCCCTTCTCCTCAACACGCTATCTGACCTTGGCTTCACAGACTCCGTCCTCTCCTGGTTCTCCTCTTATCTCTTCGGTCATTCATTCTCAGTCTCCTTTGCAGGCTCCTCCTCCCCCTCCCATCCTCTTACTGTGAGGGTTCCCCAAGGTTCAGTGTTTGGTCCCCTTCTGTTCTCGATCTACACGCACTCCCTTGGTGACCTCATTCGCTCCCACGGCTTCAACTATCATCTCTACGCTGATGACACCCAGAGCTACATCTCTGCCCCTCCTTTCTCCCCCTCTCTCAATCAATCAATCAATCAATCGTATTTATTGAGCACTTACTATGTGCAGAGCACTGTACGAAGCGCTTGGGAAGTACAAATTGGCATCACATAGAGACAGGCTCGCATCTCCTCCTGCCTTCAGGACATCTCCTTCTGGATGTCTGCCCGCCACCTAAAACTCAACATGTCCAAGACTGAACTGCTTGTCTTCCCTCCCAAACCTTGCCCTCTCCCTGACTTTCCCAGCACTGTTGACGGCACTACCATCCTTCCCGTCTCACAAGCCGGAAACCGTGTTGTTATCCTCGACTCCGCTCTCTTGTTCACCCCTCACATTCAAGCCGTCACCAAAACCTGCCGGTCTCAGCTCCACAACATTGCCAAGATCCGCCCTTTCCTCTCCATCCATACCGCTACCCTGCTTATTCAAGCTCTCTTCCTATCCCGTCTGGACTACTGCATCAGCCTTCTCTCTGATCTCCCATCCTCGTGTCTCTCCCTACTTCAATCCATACTTCATGCTGCTGCCCGGATTATCTTTGTCCAGAAACGCTCTGGGCATATTACTCCCCTCCTCAATAATCTCCAGTAGCTACCAATCAATCTGCGCATCAGGCAGAAACTCCTCACCCTGGACTTCAAGGCTCTCCATCACCTCGCCCCCTCCTACCTCACCTCCCTTCTCTCCTTCTGCAGCCCACCCCACACCCTCCGCTCCTCTGCTGCTAATCTCCTCACCGTACCTCGTTCTCACCTGTCCTGCCATCGACCCCTGGCCCACGTCATCCCCCGGGCCTGGAATGCCCTCCCTCTGCCCATCCGCCAAGCAAGCTCTCTTCCTCCCTTCAAGGCCCTACTGAGAGCTCACCTCCTCCAGGAGGCTTTCCCAGACTGAGCCCCTTCCTTCCTCTCCCCCTTGTCCCCCCTCCATCCCCCATCTTACCTCCTTCCCTTCCCCACAGCACCTGTATATATGTATATATGTTTGTACATATTCATTACTCTATTTATTTATTTATTCATTTTACTTGTACGTATCTGTTCTATTTATTTTATTTTGTTAGTATGTTTGGTTTTGTTCTCTGTCTCCCGCTTTTAGACTGTGAGCCCACTGTTGGGTAGGGACTGTCTCTATATGTTGCCAACTTGTACTTCCCAAGCGCTTACTACAGTGCTCTGTACACAGTAAGCGCTCAATAATTACGATTGCTGATGATGATGATGAATCCCTCACCCGACTAACTATGACGCCGGGCCATGTAAATTCCTAGTCTTTTTCATCTTTCTATAACTTTTTGGCACTTTGTATCCCATTGTAGCTAGAGTGGAAGTGACATGGCCTAGGGGAAAGAGCCCGGGCCTGGGAGTCAGAAGGACCTGGGTTCTAAACCTGGCTCTGCCACTTGTCTGTGATGTGACACTGGGCAAGTCACTTCACTTCTCTGAGCCTCAATTACCTCATCTGTAAAATGGGGATTAAGACTGTGAGCCTTATGAAGGACAGGGATAGTGTCCAACCTGATTTGCTTGCTTCCACCCCAGCTGTTGCACAGTGCCTGATACATGGAAAGTGCTAAACATGTACCACAATTACTATTATTCATCCTTCTTCTTATCCCTACAACAGAAAGTAATTTAGTTATTTATGTATATTAACAGCAGTCACCCCATCTAGATTGTGAGTTCACTGTGGGCAGGGAATGAGTCTGTTGTTGTTTCTTACTCACCCACGTATTTAGTATAGTGCTTGCACACAGTACGTACTCGATAAATATGATTGATTGATTGAATGAATGATTATTTCCTTCCTGATCCACTACTTTCCAAATAACCACCTGCAAATGGCAGTACCTTCAGATGCTTAAAAATGAACACTCTTGGTGTTCAATCAATCAACCAATTAGTTGTATTTATTGAGTGGTTATTCTGTGCAGAGCACTATATTAAGTTCATGTAAAAGTATGATAGAGTTGGTAGGCATGAGCCAGGCTCTCAAAGAGTTTATAATCTACTGGTGGAATTAAATACTAAAATAAAATTGAAGGTGGGAGAAATCAATATGGTATAATGATATTTATATAAGAACAATGAGGGAGATTGTGAGTATCCAAGCTCTTAGTTGACAAGGAAGTACTGATGTGGGAGTTGGGGGTAGGGGCGGGGCAGGCAAAAGGTGGGGTGTGTGGGAAAGCAACTGGTGATGAAAGAGATGAGAATAAACTGGTGCAGGAAGGTCGGCAAGGAGACTGGCGTAGTATTCGAGAGGGAGCACGATCAGTGCTTGCAACAGCATAAAGCCATTTTGGATGAAGAAGGAAGAGCAGATTATGGAGATGCTGTGGGGGAAGAATTGGGAGGGGTGAGAGAGAAAGACAGGGAGAGATTGGGAGTAAATCAATCTTTGAGAGCCGGGCTCACGCCTACCGACTCTATCATACTTTTACATGAGCTTAATTGGGAGAAAATCAACCCTCAATCGATGAAGAAGGGGATTCAGAACTGAACCTTGAGGGACTTCCAGTGTTACAGGATGGGCGGTTTAGGAAGACCCAGGCAGCAAAATTGGAGAAGAACTGGGGGAGGACTGAGGATTCTTTTCCACTTTCCCAGCTTCCTCTCTTGAATTTGGATGATGTCATCAGATAGACACCCCATGCAAAACAGCTTTGGTAGAGTGCAGCTGGTAAGCCTGGGACCTCAGCCTCATTATCAGTTTCCATTTAGGCCCACCTCTGGAGTGATAATTAATCTTTTGACGTCATTCTAGGAAGGAGTCCCAGAGTGGAAACCACATGGGAATGGGCAGTTATTTCGGTTGTGAGGACCGGGAGCGCAGGAAGCCCATGAACTGGGCCTTCCGAGATTCCCGGGCGGTCAGCTGTCTCGGTGGAGCTCCGGTTCCGTCCTCCCACGGGAATCCCCTAAATAATAACCCGGCCATCATCTGAGAGTACGGCGCAGCCATCCGGAGAGCTGAGTCGGGGAGGGAGGATACTGACAGCTTTCATCCCTCGTCCAGACCTTCCTGTCACCGCCACCTGAGTCCAGGACCGACGAGATGGTGTGAGCCTCTCTCTCAGCAGAGGTTGAGGCTCCACAGCCCAGGACAGGCCCAGTGACTCCGAAGAGGAACAGGGGAAATGTGAGAGGCCGGGAAGAGAGAATTGAAATGGAAGTCTGTGATAGGGACAGATCTGAGTTGAAATTACTCCTGTTCCTTCCTGTGAGTTCCTGTGAGTTGATGAATCTATCAATCAGTCAGTGGCATGTATTGAATATTTATTGAGTGCAGAGTGCCTTATTAAGCATTACAGTGACAGGAAAATAATACGCGCTTAACAAATGCCACTATTATCATTTCAGAAAGTACAGTACAAAAGCGCCTCGTATAGTGCTTTTTGTGGTATTTGTTAAACACTTATCATGTACCAGATATTATACTAAGCACTGCGGTAGTCACAAGCTAGTCAGGTTGGATAGAGAACATATCTAACAGGGAACTCACAGTCTTAATCCCTATTTTACAGGTGTGGTAAATGGGGCAAAGAGAAGAAAAGGTCACCCAGCGGACAAGTGGCAGAGGGGTGGTTGATAGCGTTTAACCTTATATAATTCTCCACAGTGGAAATACTAAAGTTGAGCCACAGTGAAGCTGACAGATGGAAACAGAATTTTCGAATAATATATTATTATTATATAGCTATAATCCGTTCTGCCTCACTCTGATGGGTTTTGGTTAGAGTTTGCAATTGGATCTGTGCCCTCTGAGAGCTTGGTATTCACCCCCACTTCAGCTTCACAGCACTCACATCCTCCTGTCTCTCCCCACTTCAATCCATACTTGACGCCGCTGCCCAGATCGTCTTTGTGCAGAAACGCTCTGGGCATGTTACTCCCCTCCGCAAACATCTCCAGTGGCTACCAATCAACCTACGCATCAGGCAAAAACTCCTCACACTCGGCTTCAAGGCTCTCCATCACCTGGCCCCCTCCTACCTCACCTCCCTTCTCTCCTTCTACAGCCCAGCCCGCACCCTCCACTCCTCTGCTGCTAATCCCCTCTATGTGCTTCGTTCTCGCCTGTCACGCCGTCGACGCCCGGCCCAAGTCTTCCCCCTGGCCTGGAATGCCCTCCCACCAGGCATCCGCCAAGCTAGCTCTCTTCCTCCCTTCCAAGCCCTACGGAGAGCTCACCTCCTCCAGGAGGCTTTCCCAGACTGAGCTGCCTCCTTCCTCTCCCCCTACTCCCCCTCCCCATCCCTCCCGCCTTACCTCCTTCCGCCCCACAGCACCTGTATGCATGTATATATGTTTGTACATATTTATTACTTTATTCATTTATTTTACTTGTACATATTCATTCTATTTATTTTATTTGGTTTATATGCTTTGTTTTGCTGTCTGTCTCCCCCTTCTAGACTGTGAGCCCACCGTTGGGTAGGGACCGTCTCTATGTGTTGCAAACGTGTACTTCCCAAGCGCTTAGTACAGTGCTCTGTACACAGTAAGCGCTCAATAAATACGATTGAATGAATGGATATGTAATTTATTTATTTTTTACTTATTTATTCATTTATATCAATGCCTACCCCCCCCGCCCCCCCCCCCCCAGCTATAAGATCTTTGTGGGCAGGAGACGTGTATATCAACTCTGTTATGTTGTTCTCTCCCAAGAACCTAGTATAGTGCTCTGCTTGTAACAAGGGCTCAATAAATACCATTGATGGTTTGCTTGATTTATAGAACGCTTTCAGGGAACTTAATCCAGAGCTCGGCACATCTCAACCAATCAATCAGTGGTATTTATTGAGCGCTTCCTAAGTGCAGACGTGTTCCCTGCTCATAATGAACTTACAGTCTAGATAATAAGTGCTTAACAAACACTACAATTTATTATCATTATTACTACTCTGTGAACCTATCCGGTTACCTATATGTTTTAGAAAGAAACGCTGCCTCTACTCTCCCAAGTGCTTAATGCAATGCTCTGCACACAGGGAGTGCTTAATAAATATCATTGATGGCGATGAGTGCGGTGTTGGGCGCGATGAGTGCTACAGCAGGGCTCTCCTTAACATACAGTTCTGTGAGAACGCAACCAGTGCAAGTCCAGGAGAAATGGGTGTAAATGACAAGAGAAGGACGGGAGGCTGTGTAGCCACAATCCTGCTGATGTTTCGAGTGAACTAAACATCAATAGACTCTGGAGGTTTTCTGTGTTGTCCTAAACCAAGCCAGAAGGCTGGATGAGGTGAGAAGACGAGGCTTATTCAGGTACTGAGTCACAGTCCTGTTGTGCACACTTTTCTCTGAAGGTTGTCATCTACCTCTGAATGAGGTTATTTTTATGGTTTCGGTTAATCACTTACTATGTGCTAGGCACTGTACTAGAGAAGCAGCATGGCTCAGGAGAAAGAGCACGAGCTTGGGAGTCAAAGGACATGGGTTCTAATCCCAACTCTGACACTTGTCTGCTGTGTGACCTTAGGCAAGTCACATAACTTCTCTGTGCCTCAGTTACCTCATCTGTAAAATGCGGAGTAAAGTGCGAGCCCCACATGGGAAAACCTGATTACCTTATATTGACCCCAGCGCTTCGAATAGTGCTTGGCACATACTAGGCGCTTAACAAATATCATAATAATAATTATTATTATTACTAAGCACTGGGGTTGATACAAGCTAATTGGTTTGGACACAGTCCATATCCCACGTGGAGCTCACTGTCTTAATCCCCATTTTGCAGATGAGGGAACTGAAACACCGAGAAGATACGTGACCTGTCCAAGATCACCAAGCAGACAAGTGGCGGAGCCGGTATTGGAACCCAGGGATTATAACCCACATCTTTAAACGCGGTGGCCAAAGGACAAACCCAGGACCTGGCCAACATCTCCATGATGACGGACTTCCTCCTGCTGGGTTTCTTGGAGGTCCGGGAGCTGCAGCTGGTACACGCCGTGCTGTTCCTCCTGGTCTATCTGGCGGCTCTGATGGGGAATCTCCTCATCGTCTCCGTCACCGTCCTCGATCGGCACCTCCAGACGCCCATGTACTTCTTCCTCAGGAACCTGTCAATCCTCGACCTCTGCCTCATCACCGTCACCGTCCCTAAATCTGTCCTCAACTCCTTGACCAACTGTAACTCCATCTCCTTCTTGGGCTGTGCCGCTCAAGTCTTCCTGGTTGTTCTGTTTGGCAGTTCAGAGTTTTTCATACTCACGGCAATGTCCTATGACCGCTACGTGGCCATCTGCCACCCCCTGAGCTATGGTGTCATCATGGACCCAGGGGCCTGTGTAAGGGTGGCTGCCGCCTCCTGGCTCAGCGGAGGGCTGTGTGGAATCTTGTTCTCAGCTCCAACTTTCTCTCTGTCCTTCTGCGGGTCCAACGTAGTCCAGCAGTTCTTCTGTGACGTCCCCTCCCTGTTGAGGATCTCCTGCTCCGAAGACCACGTCGCCCTCGATGTGTGTGTGACCACCGGGGTGGTGCTCGCTTTCGTCTGCTTCGTCTCCATCATCGTCTCGTATTTACGCATCTTCCGGGCCGTGCTGAAGATGCCGGCCGCCGAGGGCCGGGCCAAAGCCTTCTCCACCTGCCTGCCTCACCTTGCCGTCGTCACTCTTTTTGTCATGACTTGTTCCTATGCTTACCTGAAGCCGCCGTCAGGCTCCCACTCGACACTGGACCTGCTGGTGCCCATGTTCTACACCATGGTGCCCCCAGCCCTCAACCCCCTCATCTACAGCTTGAGGAATCGGGACATGAAGGCCGCCCTGGGTAGGGTCCTTGGAGGGAATGGCTTCTATCTGAGGGAGAAAATCATCATCTTATGAGTTGAATTAACCCATTATCGGTCAGGGACCTATTCTTTCTACCTAGGCATATTACCCAAATTTTCCCAAAGGAATAAATTAATCCATCAATTAATCATATTCATTGAGTGCTTACTATGTGCAGAGCACTGTACTAAGCTCTTAGGAGAGGACAGTATAACAGAGCCGACAGACACGTTCTCTGACTACCACTCAGGAGCACATATTGTGAATCAACTGAGCCTGAGTACTTTAGTAGGTGCTTTGAAGAGAACAATGGAATTCGTAGTCATGATCAATCAATGGTATTTGTTAGCCTCCGACTGTTTGCAGAGCACTGCACTCAGCACTTGGGAGAATGCAAAGAGTTAGCAGACACAATTCCTGCCTTCAACAAGCTTACAATCTAAAAGAGGAAAAAGGCACCAGAATAAACTACAGACAAGAGGAAGAAAGAAAAGGGGCTGTTTACTGTGTAAATAAGAAGGTATATACAGTATTTACACAAATGCTAAAGGGGTTTGTGAGTATTCAAGTGGTACAAGATTATGAACAGGCAAATCATTCATTCATTCAATCGTATTTATTGAGCACTTACTGTGTGCAAAGCACCATACTAAGTGCTTGGAAAGCACGATTCAGCAATAAAGAGAGACAATTCCTGCCCACAATGAGCTCACAGCCTAGAAGGGGGGAGACAGACAACAAAACACGTAAAAGAGTATCAATAGAAATAAATAGAATTATAGCTATATACACAAAAAAGCAAGTAAACAGACATTAATATAGATAAATAGAATTATATATATATATATACATATATACACACATATATATATATACACACATATGTGCTGTGGGGCAGGGGGGAAGAACAAAGGGGGAGAGATGGGGTGATGCAGAGGAGAGGGGGAGCTGAGGAAAAGGGGGGCTTAGACTGGAAGGAAATGGGGAACTTGTAATAATAATACTTGGGGCATTTGCTAAGAGCTTATTGTGTCCTAAGCACTGCAATAAGCACTGGGATGGATACAAGATAATCAGATAATCAGATCCCACATAGGGCTCACGGTAGGAGCGAGAATAGGAATCGAATTCCCATTTTCCAGATGAGGGAACTGATGCACAGAGAAGTTATGTGACTTGTCCAAGGTCACACAGCAGGCACATGGTAGAACCGAGATTCGAAACTGTGAGCAAGGTACCAGCAGTGGAAAATAGGAAGGTAAAGGAGAGTAAGTAGTTTGGCATGAAAGACTGCCATGCCTAATGGATAGGGCACAAGCATTGGAGTCAGAAGGACCTGGGTTCTAATCCCAACTCTGTCCCTTGTCTTCTGTGAGACCTTGGGCAAGTCACTTAACTTCTTTGTGCCTCAGTTACCGAATCTGGAAAATGGGGATTAAGACTCTGAGCTCCATGTGGGACAGGGATTGTGTATAACCCAATGTGCTTGTATCCACCCCAACAATTAATACAGTGCCTGGTACATAATGAGTGCTTAGGAAATGCTACAATTATTATTATTACAAGGGACAGAAGAGTGTTAGCTGGGGTGTAGTTGTAGAACGAGGCACAGAAAAGTGAATTGGCCCAGGTCACACAACAGACAAGTGGAGGAGATGAAAATAATAATAATAATAACAATAATAATAATAATAATAATAATAATAATAATGGTATTAGTTAAGCGCTTACTATATTCCAATCACTGTTCTAAGGACTGGGGTAGATACAAGGTAATCAGATTGTCCCACGCAGTCTTAATCTCCATTTTACAGATGAGATAACTGAGGCCCAGAGAGGTTAAGTGATTTGCCCAAAGTCATACAGATGATGAGTGACAGTACCGGGATTAGAACCCAAATCCTCTGACTTCCAGGCCCGTGCTCTACCTGCAAGGCCATGTTGCTTCTATGACTTTGAGAGGTCACTCGCAAGTCATTGAACTGTTGTATTGGCCTCTTCCAAGCATTTAGTACAGAGCTCTGCACATAAAAAGTGCTCAAAAACACCCTTGAGTGACTTACCGATTGATTGATTACTCTTATAGTTTCTTACTTTTACCCGGAATGAAGCAACCCCTATTCTTTGAGGATGGAAGACAGTAATAGGAAGTATTCACAGTGATTAAGAATGATACGTTCAAGTTGGGGAGAAGATGGGATGAAGGATGAAGTCAGCAAAGTTGAGGAGTTAGAAGCAGCATGGCCTCATGGATAGATCACCGGCCTGGGATTCAGAGGACCTGGATTCTAATTTCGGCTCCTCCACTGGTCTGCTGTGTGACCTTGGACAAGAAGCAGCGTGGCTCAGTGGAAAGAGCCCGGGCTTTGGAGTCAGAGGTCATGGGTTCAAATCCCACCTCCGCCACTTGTCAGCTGTGTGACTTTGTAAGGTCACTTAACTTCTCTGGGCCTCAGTTCCCTCATCTGCAAAATGGGGATTAAGACTGTGAGCCCCACGTGGGACAACCCGATCACCTTGAAAACTCCCCAGCGCTTAGAACAGTGCTTTGCACATAGTAAGCGCTTAATAAATGCCATTATAATTATAATTATTATTATTATTATTATTACGTAGACGGTGAGCCCCATGCGGGACAAGAACCATGTCCAACGTAATTCACTTGTATCTACCCCAGTAGTTAGAACACTGTTGGACACACTGTAAGCACTTAAATACTATTTCCGATCCCTGAGCAGGGAAGGGAGCCCTGGATCACAGAGATTTTAACAGCCATCCAGCTTTTGCTACTGCTCCTGTCAGGAACTTCCTCCGCGTTCAATCCACTCCCCTCTGTGTCACGCTTGTGCTTCGATTTGCTCCTTTTATTCACCCCATTATCAGGCCCACAGCACTTACGTCCATATCCGTCATTTATTTATTTATATTCACGTCTGTCTCGCCTATAGACTCTTAATCTCATCATGGACAAGGATCGGACCTGTCAACTCTGTTATATGTACTCTTCCAAGTGTGTAGTTAAGTGCTCTGAACTTAGTAACACTCAATAAATACTATTTATTGATTGAAAGATCGATGACCACCAGACCTCTGCTCTCCTCATCTTCAAAAGCCTTCTGAAATCTCATCCCAAGCCACGCTGAGATGCACCGTGGCTTCGGGTAAAAAGCACCGTACTGGGAGTCAAAGAACATGGGTTCTAATCCCAGCTCGGCCACGTGTCTGCTGTGTGACCATGGACAAGCCACTTAACTTCTCTGTGCCGAAGCTACCTCATCCGTAAAATGGAGATTAAGACTGTGAGCCTCACGTGGGACAACCTAATAACCTTGTATCTACCCCAATGTTTAGAACAGTGCTTGGCACATAGTAAGCGCTTAACAAATACCATAATCATCGTTATCATTATCACTCAGAACGTTTCCGCATTCATTTCTCTTCACTCCAGATCACACCTACTAACTCCCTTTGCTTTTCTATAGATTTCTTGAGCTTTTATTCATTCATTCATTCAATTTATTGAGCGCTTACTGTGTGCAGAGAACTGTACTAAGAGCTTATTATCAGGGACCATGTCTGCTATTTCTGTCATATTGTACTCCCTAGCCAAGCCCTTAGTACATTGCTCTGCAATGATAAGCACTCAATAAATACCACTGATGGATTTTTTTACACGCCCTATTACTTAAGCACTTACATTTCCTTCTTCATAACTTTAGTGTCTGTTTCCCGCTGCTAGATTGAGGAGATGTTTTATGTGTTATGTCTTGGTATTCTATCGATCTTATCTTAGGACTCTGCACACCTTAGGAGCTCAATAAATAATGCAGACTGAATGATTGATTAAATTACCTCTTTAGCACTTTTGCATCACCCCTGTGGTTATGCATGTTTTTGTAGGCCTAGCTAGGAGGAGGTTGAATCCTTCCAGAGGCCAGTGAGGACTTTTTTTAAGGTATTGGTTATTCGCTTATTTTGTGCCAGCCACTGAGCTATATGTGGAGGTTGATACAAGCTCATATCAGACTAAGCCCCGATTTTCCTCTGCTTCCAGTCCTCTCCCCATTACCCCAACTGGCTCCCTTTGCTTTAACTCCCTCCCCCCACAACACTTGTGTATATTTGTACATAAGTATAACTCGAGTTATTCATATTGATCTGATCGATGCCTGTTTACCTGTTTTTATGCCTGTCTCCCCGCTTCTAGACTGTGAGCCCTTTGTGGGTAAAGATTGTCTCTATTTGTTGCTGAGTTGTACTTTACAAGAGCTTAATACATTGCTCTGCCTATAGTAAGTGCTCAATAAATACGATTGATTGAATGAATGAAGGAATAATCAGATTGGGTAGAGCTCTTGTCCACATGGGGTTCACAGTGTAAGTAAGAAGGGCGTAGGATTTAATTACCATTTTACAGATAAAGAGACTGGTGCATAAAAGTAAAGTGGCTTGTCCAAAGTCACCTAGCTAAAATGTGGCCAGATTCTGGGGTAGATACAAAATAATCACCTTGGGCACAGTCCCTGCCCTTCATGGGACTCTCAGCCTCCAAGAGGGGTTGTGTGAAGAGTGACCTATCTGTGAATTTACGCCTTTCCTCTGCCTGAGCAACTCACAGTAAGGACACAGAACTGCTACACTACAAGGTTGTGGAAGGGGAACAGTCCGAATCAGATAGACATCCTGGGAATACAGGGAGGGCTAACAGGTACGAGGGTCCTTCCTATATAAGAGGCATTGCTTTTACCATTATTTGTAGGCGTTTAGACCGAGTCCTGCAGAACCTGCCCTGCTTGTTAGGACTCGGACCCCTTCCTTCGCTTATTTGCTGCGCTAAAGCTATGTGAATACACCCAATAAAGAGGCAGAACTGATCACTCTGGCTTTATGTCTGGTCTTTGGCTCGTCGTCGCCCAAACTAAAGAACCCGGAGCCGGCCTCCCTGCTAACGTGGGGTGCATTTCTCCACATTTGTCCCTCCTGCCATCACACCACGCGGCCTTGCTGCTGCCGGAAGGATCCTCTCCTCAGAGCGCGCCGCCATAGACGCCCGGGACTCCGTTCCCGAGAGGCCCGCCCGCCCGCCCGCCATCACACCGCGTGGCCCCCGCTGCTCCCGGAAGGATCCTCTCCTCAGAGCGCCACCACAGATGCCCGGGACTCCGTTCCCGAGAGGCCCGCCCGCCTGCCCACCATCACACCGCGTGGTCCGCGCTGCTCCCGGAAGGCTCCTCTCCACCGAGCGCCGCCATGGACGCCCCCTGCTTCCACTCCCACCCACTTAAGCGACCTTCCTTATAGTGCCCCCCAACCCCCTTCCCGGTCCGGTCCTGACTGACTCCCCGCCCCCCCACACCCCGGGGAAAAGGCCCTTGTTATCACTAGGTTACATTAACGACAACCTCATTCGCACCTACTCAGCCTTCCTGTCCCTCCATCGACACCCGGCCCACGTCCTCCCCCAGGCCTGGAATGCCCTCCCTCTGCCCATCCGCCAAGCTAGCTCTCTTCCTCCCTTCAAGGCCCTACTGAGAGCTCATCTCCTCCAGGAGGCCTTCCCAGACTGAGCCCCTTCCTTCCTCTCCCCCTCGTCCCCCTCTCCATCCCCCGCATCTTACCTCCTTCCCTTCCCCACAGCACCTGTATATATGTATATATGTTTGTACATATTTCTCTATTTATTTATTTATTTTACTTGTACCTATCTATTCTATTTATTTAATTTTGTAAGTATGTTTGGCTTTGTTCTCTGTCTCCCCCTTCTAGACTGTGAGCCCACTGTTGGGTACGGACTGTCTCTATATGTTGCCAGCTTGTACTTCCCAAGCGCTTAGTACAGTGCTCTGCACAAAGTAAGCGCTCAATAAATACGATTGATTGATTGATTGATTGATTTGGCATAGTCAGCTGGATTGGCTGGCGACGCCCCAAACCACAAACATGGGTAAAAAGGAGGCGAGACACCCGGGATTTCAGATCCTGAGGTAGAACTCGGGGGTGTGGAGGGGTGTCGGTGAATGCTTGATATGACTGCCCCGGCCCCCTGGGAATGGGCATAAAGAATGCTCCACGAGCCCTGGACATGCATAAGATTTCGAAATCAGAGTGAGGGGTGTGGACAGGTGTAGCTGAAGTGCTTGATATGGCTTCCCCCGACCCCCGGAATGAGGTGCAATAGTGGAGACCCCGAAGGGCATAGAGTATGCTCTACGAACCCTGGACATGATGTCGAAATCAGAGAGGAGAGCTGTTGTGAACCTAAGGCGGCTGTTCCTGGCAGCATGCCAACATGAAATGAATATGCTGCTGGAAAATGACAGTAAGATCCGCAAAGCCGAAAAGGTGGCTGGCGAGAACCAGGAGTAGAAAGAGCTTTATGCCGGACCCCTACAAATGGCAAATAAGACCGCCGAAGAAGTAGTTGAGAAGGGGATCATCTTGAAGTGCAGGCTAGCAAAGCTGAAGGGGCGACCGATAGGCCACCCCAGGGTACAGGCACTTATAATGGGCATCAACTGGGACCCGGACGCCTGGCACCCTGATGAAGAATGGGCTGATGAGGAAATGATAAACATCATAGAAGAAGACATCGAGGGAAGGGTACAACCCCTCATTACTCAGGAAACTAAAACTATCCTGAGCCCTGAAGGGGTAGGGAACCCTGAACCCAGAGACCACATCACTGTACCGGATTACACCCAGGCGGAAATGATGGAGGTCCACAAGCAATACTGGCAGCAGCCCTGATAAACGCTGCTATCCTGGATTGTCCGCTGTTGGGACCAGAGCGGTGACGGGATTAAACTAGCTGGAGTAGCAGCTACCCTCCAAATCAGGTAGTGGTTGCAGGTGGGTCAGACCAACAGGGGTAACCACTCTCTGACGGATTGGGGAGTGGCTGACACCTGGGCCACCCCGGACGAGCTACCCGCTGAACCAAAATAGTGGGTGGATATACAATGGGCATATGCGTTATTAGGAAGGTTGGGAATGAGTCAGCAAATATATGCCGCGGGAGATTATAGCCCCGATGCAGCACCCCTGAATTCCAGGATGCACAGTAAGCTCCTCCGGTCAACGCCCCCCTTCGCCCCCCCGCCCCCCACACACATACAAGGGAGTGTTGCCGTCGCTGGCTGAGGAAAATATGGGCAAGCTTGTCATACATCTTATACTGGCTTTGGAGAATCTGATGGGGCTGATTTCAAAGCCTAGCAAGATTCGAGGGGTGGCTCCGACAAAACTCATCGCTCCGGAAGGAGCAATGCAGAAGGTATCCCGATCCCAAATGTGGACAGATTTAGTAGCGGCCAAACGAGAGAAGATAGATAAGTAGCCAAATACTGTTCTATTCACTCCATGGAAAAAATCACCTATCAGAGGTATACTACAGGGGAAAGTAAACCCACAGCTGAAGCACCCGAAAGTGTCAATGGACGCAAAAAAGAAGGCCCTTTCACTCTGCCCCGGGTGGTGCCTTCTGCATCACTACACCTGGACCTGAGCGAACGGAGAGAACAGCCGTAGGGAAGTGACCAATGTCCCTCCCTTCAGGGCAGATCAGTCGGTGGGGATCGGAGGCCATACGTTACCCAGACCATTTCCTGGGGTCTCGAGAATATTCAGTCCACCCTCGCCTTGGTAAACACAGGTGCAGAAGTCACCCCTGTACACACGGACCCCAGCAAATTCACAGGCCCCCGGATGAGGATCGCAGGGTTTGGGGTCACAGCACCTCCGCTGTGAGAACCACCCTCAGATTGGGTGTGGGGCGGGTGGCCCCTGTCACCTATTAGGTACTCAGCACAACGGTGCCCGAATGTATATTGGGGGTGGTGACATTTGAGGACCCTGGACCCCCTGTATCAATACCCTCGGTACCAATTTGCTAGAACCGACCTGTGGAGAAGGGGGAGGAGACGCAGCCAACTGGCACTGACGGGTCAGCCGAGTACGTGGGCTGCAGTTGCAGTCACCCCTCCTTCACCTTGTGCACCATCGTCTGGGAAGAAGGGGTTCGTCTGTCCAGTCAATGGGCTGAACTCAGGGCTGTGTGGATGCTCCTATCCACGCACCCTGATGTAGATGCCTTGGCAACAGACTCGTGGGCCATATACAGTAGCCTCGCCCCATGGCTGGGGTGTGGGAAGCCAAGGAGTGGATGGTAGGACGGGGCGAGATATGGGAAAAGAGATGTGGCATGTGGCATCGCTCGAATATTAAGATCCCGGGAGACCCTCCTCACCGTGTACCATGTGCCAGCTCACCAGGGGCCCCGGGAACGTGGAGGCAGACGCGCTCGCACAAGTGCGGAAGGCACGGCCCACCAACGCCATCCAGAGTGTATACAAGGCACTAGCTCATAGCGGGGAAGATGCCACGTACCAAACCCTCCGGGGACCGGGGTGGGAAGGAACGCACAGGGAGGTACGTGAATTCTTGCAAGATTGTAAACATTGTATGCAAATGAATTCTCGGCCCTATGGTCAACATAGAGCCCTTGCCCCTAAGCCAGGGAAAGAGATACGCGTTCACTGCGGTGGATACTCGTACGGGAGTGGCATTCGTCTACCGCGTGACAGCAGCCATAATGGTTGCTACTACACGCGGGCTTCAGGTGATGGAAGCTGGATATGGCTTGCCGGCCTAAACAGATTCGAATCAGAGAACCACTTAAAGGGGTACGAGGTCTTTCTGATTCCCAGGCCCGTACTCTATCCACCAGTGACCTCATCACCATCACAGCTTTCCTCCCTCCAACATCCCCATCCAACCACCCGCCAGGCTCGGATGCTACGTCACTTCGGCTATTAGTGGTTCCTGTATGTCAAAAACGTTTTCAGTGGGAAAGTGATTATCAGGGATGAGAGAGCGTGACCGGTTCTCGGAAAAACCCCGGTGCCATAATCAATTTTTCTGAACGGAAGTTCTCCTACGAATCAACGCCTTACCGTGGCAGGACAGTTTGCGTATACCAATGAAGCTTAGAGCCGTGCCATTGAAAGATACTCTCGCTAGGGTTACCCATAACAGAAAAGTCTAAGTAGTAGCATCACACAAAGTTCATGTACCTGTGCTAAGCAGCAGCGGCATGGGAAAGAGTCAAAGGCAGATGAACAAATGATCAAAATGTGGATCAAAGACAACAGCAGAGACTCCAATTTTCACTGCGCCGAAGGAGTGAAAAGGCCTTCCCAGACTGAGCCCCCTCCTTCCTTTCCCCCTCCCCCCGCCATACCTCCTTCCCACAGCACCTGTATATATGTTTGTACATATTTATTACTGTATTTATTTACTTGTACATATTTACTATTCTGTTTATTTATTTACTTTATTTTGTTAATATGTTTTGTTTTGTCGTCTCTCCTCCTTCTAGACTGTGAGCCCGCTGTTGGGTAGGGACCGTTTCTATATGTTGCAAACATGTACTTCCCAAGCGCTTAGTACAATGCTCTGCACACAGTAAGCGCTCAATAAATAAGATTGAATGAATGAATGAATGAATGAATGAAGGAGACAATAGTAAACCACTTCTTTATGTTTACCAAGAAGCGTGGCTCAGTGGAAAGAGAGTGGACTTGGGAGTCAGAGGTCATGGGTTCTAATCCACGATCCGCCATATGTCTGCGATGTGACCTTGGGCAAATTTCTTAACTTATCTAAGCCTCAGTTACCTCATCTTTAAAATGGGGATTAAGACTGTGAGCCCCACGTGGGACAACCTGTTCACCTTGTACCCATCCCAGAGTTTTAGAACAGTGCTTGGCGCATAGTAAGCATTTAACAAATGCTATTATTATTATCATTATTATCATTATTATTATGGATGCATATACCAGAATGAATACTTGTAGTTTATCCATAAAGCCTTCTTGGCAAACATTTGGCAGTGGTTTACCATTGCCTTCTTCCAGGCATTAAATCTGAGTCTCCACCCTCGACTCTCTCCCATGCCGTTGCTTCCCAGCACAGGTGAGATTTGACTTGCAGCAGATTGCCTGCCACTTGCTAGCAACTGCTCCAGCTAGGAATGGAATGTGTAGGCCTCTGCTTGACTCTCTCTCCCATAGCCGAGACTGGTAGAATACTGGAAACTCTCCAGGTACGATCCTGAGAGGGGCTGAGAATATTAGTTTGAATATAAAATCACTTCTAGACTGTAAGCCCGTCGTAGGCAGGGAATGTACTAACCAACTCCATCATGTTCGACTTTCCTGAGCATTTAGGACAGTGTTCTGCATATAGGAACTGCTCGATAAATACGTTGATTGACCTACAAAATTTCACATCATTCAAGTTCATCTCTATGCTCTTCGGGGGTCTCCTAACTGCAATTAATTTTAGGTTACTCTCCCCTCAAATAATAATAATGCTTGTGTCTTGTGATAAATGCTAATTGTATACCAACCACAGGAGTATGTAGAGGAGGAGATGCACAGTAATCAGGTAGGACACAGTGTTTACTCCATACTAGGATCACATTCTCAGTAGCGAGGATGAATTGAGGCATTGAATTTCCGGGTTTTTTTTTAATGAAGAATCTGGTGCTCAGAGAAGTTAGGTCCAAGGTCACACAAGAGGCAAGTTGCAGAGCCAGAATTAGAACCTTGGTCATCGGACTCCAAAGACTGTGCCCTTTTCACTTCACTATGCCACTCCAACAAGACTGTGAGCTTGGAATTCCTTAACAGCAGGGATCATTTGTACTGATACTACTGAACTCTGTAGGTGCTCGGAACGTACAAACGATTGATTTACTCCTATGGGAATTAATGTTGATTCCTTCATCGACGCCATCAAGGCCTGCAAATTGAAGTCTTCCCTCTTCCTGTGCAAGACGTTGTCATCATCCCCCCAAAATGTCCAGCATCTCTACGGTGAGGAAACTCTTTCTGGGATTTTCAGAGGTCCGGGAGTTGCAACTGGTCCATGCTGCGCTGTTCCTCCTGGTCCAC
The DNA here is from genome assembly GCF_015852505.1 of Tachyglossus aculeatus. Classification (NCBI taxonomy): domain Eukaryota; kingdom Metazoa; phylum Chordata; class Mammalia; order Monotremata; family Tachyglossidae; genus Tachyglossus; species Tachyglossus aculeatus. The sequence continues at coordinate 104,519,515 of NC_052068.1, forward strand.
CTGGCGACCCTGATGGGGAATCTCCACACTGTCGCCGTCACTGTCCAAGACCGGAGCCTCCACACCCCCATATACGTCTTCCTCGGGAACCTGCCCCTTATCGACCTCTGCCTCATCTCTGTCACTATCCCCAAATCCGTCACCATCTGTTTGACTAACTGCTGATCCATCTCCTTCTTAAGCTGTGCCGCTCAAGCTCTTCCTGGTGGTCCTGAATACTGCCTAGGAGTTTTTCGTCCTAATGGCCTTGTCCTAGAACCGCTAGGGCACTACCTGCCTCCCCCTAAGCTACGAGGTCGTCATGAAACCAGGAGCATGTGGGAAGATGGCCGTTGCCTCCTGGCTCAGTGGAGGGCTCTTCGGAGTCTTCTTTTCAGCTTCGATCTTCTTGTCTTTCTGAGGGTCCAACATTGTCCAGCAGTTTTTCTCTGACATCCCCGCCCTGCTGAAGATCACCTCCTCTGAAGGCCACTCAGCTATCGACGTGAGCGTGACATTTGGGCTAACCATAGGTGTCGTAGGCTCAATTTTCATCATCGCCTCATACGTGCACATCTTCTGTGTCCTTCTGAGGATGTCAACCGCCAAGGGCCGGCCAAAGATTTCTCCACCTGCCTGCCCCATCTCGTCCTCGACCCCATCGTACTCTCCACAGGCGTGTTTGGCTATCTCAAGCCGCCCTCACATTCTTCCTTGGTGTTCGACCTGATGCTGCCGTATTCTACGTTGTTATGCCCCCGGCCCTGAACCCCCTCATCTACAGCCTGTGGAACCGGGACTTGAAAGCTGCTCTGTGGACAGTCTTAAGAAGGAGATTCCCTCAGACCCCTCTCTAGACCAAAATGTCCGTTTCCTTGCGCTGATATTCAATCCATCAGTCAATCAATCATATTTATTGCAGGAAGGAAGCATTCTGTCTAGGTTGTAGTAGGAGAGTAGCGAGCTGTGGTGCGAGGATACAAGTTATTGAGTACTTTAAAGCCAGTGGTGAGGAGTTTCCGTTTGATGCAGAGATGCATGTGCAAACAAACGCTGGAGGTTTTCGAGGAGTGGGGAAACACGGACTGAAAGTTTTTATAGCAAAATGATCCAGGCAGCAGAGTGAATTATAGACTGTAGTGGGGAGAAACAGGAGACATGAGAGGTCAGCAAGAAGACTGATGAAGCAAACAACGTGGACTAGAATAAGGGATTGGATTAACATGGTAGCATTTCGGATGGAGAGGAAAGGTCAGATCTTATCCATGCTGTGAAGTGGAAATGACAGGATTTAGTGATGGATTGAATCGTAGGTTGAATGAGAGAGAGGAGTTGAGGATAATGCCAAGGTTATGGGTTTGTGAGACAGGAAGAATGGTGGGTCACCTATGGTGATGGGAAAATCAAGGGGAGGACAGAGATTGGAGGGGAAGATAAAGAGAAGATTTGGTAGGCACGTTTCCTGCCCACAAGGAGCTTACAGTTTAGAGGGGATTAATCATGCCACTGGGACCCATGGCACTTGAGTTCTAATGTCAACCCTTCCATTGACCAGCTGTGTGACCTTGGGTGACCACCTTGAGCTCTCTGGATCTCTCTGTAACATGAGGATTTGATGCATGCTTTCTCTTTCTCATATTCTGAGCCTCTTACGGCCAGGGACTTTGTCTGAGCTTATCATTTTGTTTGTACTCAGCACTTGTCTCAGCCTTTTGCATGTAAACTGTTAATAAAGACTACAATGATAATGTTGATAATTATGATTATTATAATTAATTATGATTTTGATCAGGAGACCATGAATTTATACGTCCTGGATTAGATCCAGCTACCCGCTGTAGAGTCTTGCAACAGTATATTTAGAGAGATCTTGTAATTGCTTTCTAAGATATCTTCCGGGGGGTTAATAATAATCATCAACATCATCATCATAATTATTATGGTATTTGTTAAGCATTCTCTTTGTGCTAGGTACTATACTAAGCACTGGGGTGGATACAAGCAAATTGGGTTGGACACAGTCTTCTGTCCCACGTGGGGCTCACAGTCTCAATCCCCATTTTGCAGATGAGGTAATTGAGGGCCAGAGAAGTGAAGAGGCTTACCCAGAGAAGTGAAGAGACTAGTGGCAAAGCCGGGATTAGAATCGGGATGGATGGAGCACAGTGATTTCCTGCATTGCTTTTATTTTTCCTAAGGTATTGGGGGTAAGAGGGATAGCCTGTGGAATCCCGATCTAATATGCAAGACATTTCAGCCTCCCCGCTGTCCCAGGTCTGGGTGATTTTATTCAGTGGGCTGACCAAATATTCAATTAGGTAGTCTTCTAGACTTCTAGTTTGTTATGGGCAGAGAACATGGTGGCTAATTTTGTTGTATTGTACTCTCCCAAAATTTTAATAGAGTGCTCTGCACATAGTAAGTGCTCAATACATACCTTTGACTGAGGATGATGATGATTAATAAAAATAATTTAGGAGTCAGTCAATCACATCTATTGAGTGCTTACTGTATGCAGAGCACTGTACTAAGCACTTGGGAAAGTACAGTATAACAATATAACAGAAACATTCTCTGCCCACAGTGAGCTTACAGTCTGGAGTAGGAGACAGGCGTTAGCATGAATGAATATATTATGGTTATGCACATAATTGATATGTGTGTGGGAAGGGGATGAATAAAGACACCAAGTTAGGGCGATGTAGAAGGAAGTGGAAGAAAAGGAAAAGAGGACATAGTCAGCGAAGGCCTCTTGGAGGAGATGTCCTTAAGTAAAGCTTCGAAGAGGTGGAAAATAAGACGCATTCTTAGGGTAGGTAACACCATTGGAAGAAAGGAGGCAAAGATGGATACAGATCCCATCCAACTGCTCCGATCAATCTCCTCTCATCCAACCATCTATCCAATCATCCATTCATTTGTTCATCCATCCAGTAGTCCATCAGTGCAATTGATTGAGCACATCTTGTGTGCCATGTGTGGTAGCCAGCTTTTTGGAGAATTTGTGACCTGCCCCTCCCAGAAGGCCAAGGGGAGATGGAGGTCAGGGCCACTCAGACCCACACTACCCCAGTGAGAGTGACTTTGGTGAAGGGTGGGGGGTGCAGGGACAGGGAAGGACAAGGAGGTGGACGGAATAGTAGAAGCCAGTATGGGAAGACGCTCACACTCGGGACCTATGTTGGGGTTCAGACCACGGTCACATCCCCCGACCAGGAAGGGGGCTTGCAGAAGGGAGGTGTTGTCCACTTCAGTGATCCCAACCATCACAAGCCCCTCCATTCTGATTGGCTTGTATCCACCCCGTTGCTTAGTACAGTGCCTGGCACATACTAAGAGCTTAACCAATATTATCATTTTCATTATTATTATTATTGTTATCCACTGCCCAACCATGGCTACCAGGCAACCCCCTGCCGGGTTTTGGCACTGTGGCACAGCCTGGCAGTTTGGATGAGCTTACAGTCTACCCAAGCGCTCTGACAGTGCTCTGCACACAGTAAGCGCTTAATAAGTACGATTGAATGAATGAATGAATAAAACGATTAAATGAATAAATGAATGACTAAGGCCCATGCTCTTTCCACTAGATCACACTACGTCACTTCACAAGTCATAGCACTGATAACACGGTCACTCTCAAGAAAAGTAGCAAGTCAGATAGATAAACTTTATTCAGAAGAAGACGTTGATACTAAGCAATGGAACACAAAAGGGGAATTTTTCCACATCACGTGAGATTGATAGATTTTGGCGAGCTTCAGTGGCCTGGAAACGAAAATGTAGTTTTGTTAATTATGAAGGTTAAATGACTTGCCCAAGAGAAGCAGCGTCCGCAAGTCGATAGAACTCAGGCCAGAATAATACCGGTTCTGCCGCTTGTCTACTGTGGGACTTTGGGCAACTGTTTTCACTTCTCTGTGATTTCAGTCCCCTCTTTTGTAAAATGGGGATGAAGATTGAGCTCCTTATGGGACGTAAACTGGGTCCAACCCGTTAGCTTGTATTGACCCCAGAGCAATGCCTTCTGTGATGAAATTGTGCAACACACACAGATATTATCGGACATGCCTCCGGACCCTGAGAAAGCCTCCTTTCAGCCGGAAGAGGCAACTATTCATATGCACCCCTTTGCAGGGTGTCTTAGTGAGGTGAGTGATGGCAATATCAACACAAGGAGACAGCTTTTGTCCAGAGAAAAGGGTGGGAAAAGCTCCCCTTTATGATTCTCCCGATATGGCCTTCATGTCCCAGTTCCTCAGGCTCTAGATGAGGTGGTTCATTGCAGGGGGTACCACTGCGTAGAACACAGCCACCAGCAGGTCCATCATTGAGGAGGAGTCTGAGGTTGGCTTCGGATGGGAGGTGATGTGTGTCGAAATGACAATGATAACAATGGTAAGGTAAGGCAGGCAGGAGGAGAAGGCTGTGGCCCGGCTTTCGTAGGCTGGCATCCTCAGCATGGCCCGGAAGATGCGCGCGTACATGATGATGTTAGAGATGAAGCATATGACAGCTAACGCTACCCCAAGGGTCCTGATCACATTGTTGGAGATATGGTTCTCGGAGCAGGTGATCTTCAGCAGGGAGGGGACATCAAAGAAGAACTGCTGGACACCGTTGGTCACGCAGGAAAACAGGGAGAAAGTCAAAGTTGAAAATAGAACCCCTAACAGCCCTCCGCTGACCCAGGAGGCGGCAGCTGTCTTCTGACAGGCCCCTTGGTCCATGATGACCTCGTAGTACAGGGAGCGGCAGATGGCGGCGTAGCAGTCTTAGGACATCGCCGTGAGGACAAAATACCCCGAAGCTCCAAACAAGATCCCCAGTAAGAGCTGAGCCACACAGCCCAAGAAGGAGATGGGGCTGTTATTAGTCAATGATATTATGACGGATTTGAGGACAGTGACAGAGATGAGGCAGAGGGCAAGGACGGACAGGTGCCTGTGGAAGAAATACATGGCGTGTGGAAGTGCCAGTCGAGGGCGGTGACTTCGATGATGAGGAGATTCCCAGACAGTGCCGCCAGGTAGACCAGGAGGACCCGTGGCCTGGATTAGCTGCAGCTACCAGATTTCTGAGAAACCAAGCAGGAGAAATTCACTCACCGTGGAGACATTGGGCATTTTGGGGAGACAACACTGACTTTCTGCATGTGATAAGGGAAGATGTAAAGTTAGAGTCAATTGAGGATCTTTGAGTTCACCGTGGAGGCACTGACCATTTCTGGGAAATGATGTTGACTCCCTGCAAAGGAAGAGACAGGGTAGACTTCAATTTAGAGACTTTGATGTTGTTGGTGAAGGAATAGTACTAAGCCAATCAATTCTATTTACTTAGTACCTACCGAGGACAAGATATTAGTACATATGATCACTGACCTCAAGGAGCTTACATTCTATTGGAGGCACCAAGTTTCGAACTGTGTAGAAGCAGGATGCTATTGGGATGAACACAGGCCTGGATGTCAGAGGACCTGGGTTCTAATCCCTGCTCTACCACTTGTCGGCTGCATAATCCTGTGTAAGTAACTTAATTTCTCTACGACTCAGGTTTCTCAACAGTAAAATCAGGATTCGATATCTGTTTTCCCTCTTACCTAGTCTGTGAATCCCTTTTCTGACACGGACTGTGTTCTACCAGGTTGTCTTGAATCTCCCCCAGCACTTAATATTTTGCTTGGAACGTAGTAGAGCACTTAATGTCTTGAGTACTATTTATGTTTGAGGAGACTGAACCTAAAATGAATAGCAGATAGGAGAGGTCAGAAAACATAAAGATATATGCGTGTCTGTTGTGAAACTTTTTGGATGGTTTTCTTGTCAAACAAGAAGTGACTTTATACATAAATTCATCCATTTAATGGCGAGAGAATAAGACTGGTAGACAGAAGGACCAGGCCTCAAATTCTGTCTCCACATCTTGTCTGTTGGGTGACCTGGGGTCAGTCACTTACCTTCTCTGTGACTCGGTTACCTCATTTGAAAAATGCGGATTAGAACCGTGAGCACCCTATGGGACATGGACTATGTCCAAGCTGATTAGCCTGTATGCACCCCAGTACTTAGTACAGTACTTGGCACATAAACAGTTGATGATACCATAAAACAAACAAACCAACAACAAAAAAGGTATCCTCCAAACTGAATCCATTTGCTCGCATATCTGCATTCCCACTTGTACACACACAAACACAAGAATATCTCATTATTCATCTGGTCTTTTCCTAAAGCATCGCTCACCCTACATATCTCCTCTCCTCAAACTCCTCTCTTGACAAGTTGTATCTTTATACAAGCAATAAAAACTCACAATCGGCTTGAAGGCTTTCCGCCTAAGACTGCACATAACACCTTTTCATCATTCTCCGCATCTACTCAGCTATCAAAGCAACTTTCTAGTTGTTACTCGCGATCGACTCTCTTGTTTGCATCCTAGCCTGGAACTCCCTCTCCTATCAACTCAAAATCAGAGACAGTACAGTTCTTTCTGAATTCTGAGCACTCCTAAAATCCCGCCCTCCTCCAACCAGCTACCCCGATTCATTTTCCAGCCCTCTAAACCCACTTCACCTAACTCAAGTGCGAATCGACTCATTTCCATCCTCATTTAGTGGACAAAGCATGGGTCCAGGAGTTCTATTCTTGGCTGTGATCTCCTTAGGGGCAGCGTACGCACCTACCAGCTGTGTTCTATTGTACTCTCCCAGGCATAGCTTACTGGGAGTCAAAAAACTTCAGTTCCCATCCTGCCTCTGTCCCTCTGCTGCTGTGGAACCTTGGGCAAGTCGCTTCACTTGTCTAGGCCTCAGTTTCCTCATCCACAAAATGACATGCAATAATTGTATAGTCATCTTTCCATTCTTTCTTTCCTTCTAGAAGGGGCAGAGAATGTGTCCGTTATTATCCAGCGGATACAGCATGGGCTTGGGAGTCAGAAGGAGTCAGAAGGACCTATTTCTAATTCCATCTTCGCCTCATGTCTGCTGTGTGACCATGGGCAAGTCATTTAACTTCTCTGAGCCTCAGTTACCTCATCTATAAAATGAGAGTTAAGACTGTGAGCCCCATGTGGAACGAGGACTGTATCCAACCTGCTTAACGTGTATCTACCCCAGCGCTTAGGACAGTGCTTGGGACATGGTAAGAGCTTAACAAATACTGCTATTACTAGGTACTTAGTGCACACAATAAGCACTCAATAAATATGATTCAAGATTAATAGATTGATAGTAAATTAGACTGTGTCAACCTAGCCCAGTAGGCTGGAAAGCCCATGAGGTCAAAGATTCCAACCTTTCCCTCTATTTGTCTTCTCCCAACATTTGGGAAGAACTCTTAGTACGAGGAATTGCTGATAATGCCAGGGGCTGTCTAAAGCTCGTCACATTCTCTCAGCCCTACCTGTCATTTACCCTTTGCAAATGATTCTCGGACCCCCTGAAGGCCAAAGTGACTGTCCACAGTGCTGACACTGTGCTTCAGCAACGTAGCTCAGCGGGTAGTTTACATGGTAGCAAAGCTTGAGGAGGAAGGTGCAGAGGCGTGTGATGGTTTGGGGTCACTGAACTGGAAAACACCTCCCCTCCTGCTAGCACTCTGCTCCAGTAGGGGCCGCAGCTCTGGTCCGAACTCCAGTTTAGACCCTAGACTGGCTCCATCTCTTCCACCCTGATCCTCGTCCCCATCCCCGACACTTGGCCCTCCATCACACTTATCTCCAGTCACTCTTAAGGGGGCAACGAGGGGCAAGGGTTCGCTGACCTCTCCAGGATTAGGCTGGTCTCCTCTTTCCCCTCAGACTCCTGGGTTCAATAAGCCGGGAAGGAACAGAGAGGGGCCCTCGGTTTCTCTCTGGTCTTCCTCAGACCCTGAAAAGGTTTCCAGACTGCCCCGGTCCCTGTAGATAAAGCAGGAGCTACTCCGAGGGAGATCCCTGGAGGATCTCTCGGGGCCCTGTCGAGGACCTCGTGGCCTGGACAACCAAAACACCCACTGGTCACATGGTTCCTGAGTCTCCTAGGAAACGAGGGCCCGGTCCCTGCAGCATAACCTATGGTGCCGACTCTCGGGGTTCCCGTGTAAACAGCAGCATCTGCATTCCAGCGTCCCAAAAGTTCCTGTTTTCACAGACAGTCTTTAGCCACTGGGAATGGTTGTATCTTTGTCTAATTCACAACCTGAGACACTCAATCTGTCAGTCAATCAGCCAACTGTAACTTTGTCTTATGGCCTTTGTGAAGGGCTTACTATGTATCAGGCACTATACTAAGTGCTGGAGTAGCCACAAGCTAATCAGATTGGACAGAGTCGATGTCCCCTTTGGGGATCACATCTCAATCCCCATTTTACAGATGAGGGAACTGAGGCACGGGGAAGTTAAGCAACTCTGCCCAAGGTCGCACAGTAGAAGAGTGTGGAAAAGAGATCAGAACCCATGTCCATTTGAATCCCTGCCCCGAGCTGCACCCATTATGCAACGCTACTTCTACTGACTTTTCCTGATTGCAAATCCGTTGAAGCTCTGTTCATACTGACTATCGGAACTGCACTCGTGAATCAAGCGTTCATCCACTTTCTGATCTTTCCCTTCTCTCCTTCCTCCTCTACATAATTTATTCTGTGTCTGTGTCTATCTCCCCCATTAGATCATAATATTCTGGAGAGCAGGAACATTGTAATTATATCTCTTTTCAACTCTCCTGAGAGCTTACTACAGTGCTTTGCACCCAGGATGTGGTCAATAAATACCATTGATAATGATAATACTAATAATTATGTTCTTTGTTAAGTACTTACTATATGCCAAGCACTGTTCTAAGTGATGGAGTAGAAACAAGGTAATCAGGTTGGACACAGTCCCTGCCAGACATGGGGCTCACAGTCTCAATCCTCATTTTACAGATGAGGTAACTGAGGCAGAGAGAAGTGAATAGAAGTGCCCAACCTCATACGGCAGGCAAGTAACGAAACCGAGATCAGAACCCACTACGTCTGACTCCCACGACTGTGCTCTGGATGGATGGATGGATAGTTGGATAGTAGAATGGTTAGAAGGATGGATGGCTGGAAGGAAAGATGGATTGATGAGGTAGGATGAATTTGACAAGTCATATTGAGCTGCATACATCCTTTCTTCCCTTCTCCCAAACCTCTTCCCATTTCGCACCTTTCATTCCCACCCCCCAGAGTTATGCTAAAGAGTGTATCATTATATTTTCATAGTCATTAGTAATGATGATATCATTATCGTATTTATTATTATTATTATTTATTTGTGTGCCTAAAGTGTTCCACTTGCCGGAGTAGAAACAAAAGAATCAGTTCAGACACAATTCCTATGCCACAAGAGCACAGTGTAAGAGAAGGAGAGATCCTAGAAATGTTAGGTCACTGCTCCTAGGTCACATTGCAGGCCAGTGGCCGAGCTGGAATCAGAACTCGTCTCAATCAATCAGTCAATCAATCTGGGCCCAGCACTGTACTAAACACTTGTAAAAGTTCAAGATAACACAGTTGGTAGACACGCTTCCTGCCCACAATGAGCTAACAGTCCAGAGCAATTATCATTCCTTTAGGCCATCTTAAAATTTTAAATATATGTATGTTATTTGCTAAACACTTGCTATGTGCCAAGTACTGTTCTAAGCACTGGGGCAAATGCAAGGTAATCGGGTTGTCCCACGTGAGGTTCACAGTCCTAACCCCCATTTTACATATGTGGTCACTGAGGCATGGAGAAGTGAAGTGACTCGCCCAGGGTCACACAGAAGACAAGTGGCAGAGCAGGGATTAGAACCTCCCCCAAACTGGATTTACTGTACTAAGCATTTGGGGGAGTTCAGTTTTAACAGAGTTGTTAAATACAATCCCTGCCCATGTGAGTTTACAGTCTACAGGGACTCCCCTTCTTTAAGGCCACGATGCCTCCCCCAAACTGGATTTTAAGACCTACTTCAGTTTTAGCCGCCTCCTTCCCAGACTTTGACAATTCATCATCGTCCACCGTTTTCTGTGAACCCTGTAGGACAGCTAAGTATATGGCTGGGTCCAAGGACAATTCCTTGGTTAAGTGGTGGTGTGAGATTATTTGCACAAGGAAGGAGATATTTTGTCCCAGAGCAGAGGCTGGGTGAGTGACCATTTTAGGATTCTGCCCATGGCGGCATTCATATTCCGGTTTCTCAGGCTGTAGATGACGGGGTTCAGGGAAAGAGGCACCACCGTATAGAACACGGACACCAGCATGTCCACGACCAAGGAGGAGTCTGAGGGCGGCTTGGGGTAGATAAATAAGCCCGCAGAGACGAAAACAGTGAAGACGACAAGGTGGGGCAAGACAGGTGGAGAAGGCTTTGGTCTGGCCCTCGCTGGCCGACATCCTCAGCACCGCCTGGAAGATGCTCAGGAACTAATTGGCGATGGAAATGAAGCAGGTGACGCCTAAGGCTGTCCCAAAAGTCACAGTCGTGTCGGTGACAATGTGCTTCTTGGATCAGGTGATCCTCGACCCCCTCCAGACTGGCTTCCGTCCCCTACATTCCACGGAAACTGCCCTCTCAAAGGTCACCAATGACCTCCTGCTTGCCAAATCCAACGGCTCCTACTCTGTCCTAATCCTCCTCAACCTCTCAGCTGCCTTTGACACTGTGGACCACCCCCTTCTTCTCAACACGCTATGTGACCTTGGCTTCACAGACTCCGTCCTCTCCTGGTTCTCCTCTTACCTCTCCGGTCGTTCTTTCTCAGTCTCTTTTGCAGGCTTCTCCAACCCCTCTCATTCTCTCACTGTGGGGGTTCCCCAAGGTTCAGTGATTGGTCCCCTTCTGTTCTCGATCTACACGCACTCCCTTGGTGACCTCATTCGCTCTCACGGCTTCAACTATCATCTCTACGCTGATGACACCCAGATCTACATCTCTGCCCCTGCTCTCTCCCCCTCTCTCCAGGCTCGCATCTCCTCCTGCCTTCAGGACATTTCCATGTGGATGTCTGCCTGCCACCTAAAGCTCAACATGTCGAAGACTGAACTCCTTGTCTTCCCTCCCAAACCTTGCCCTCTCCCTGACTTTCCCATCTCTGTTGACGGCACTACCATCCTTCCCGTCTCACAAGCCCGCAACCTTGGTGTCATCCTCGACTCCGCTCTCTCATTCACCCCTCACATCCAGGCCGTGACCAAAACCTGCCGGTCTCAGCTCCACAACATTACCAAGATCCGCCCTTTCCTCTCCATCCCAACCGCTACCCTGCTCATTCAAGCTCTCATCCTATCCCGTCTGGACTACTGCATCAGCCTTCTCTCTGATCTCCCATCCTCGTGTCTCTCTCCACTTCAATCCACACTTCATGCTGCTGCCCGGATTATCTTTGTCCAGAAACGCTCTGGACATATTACTCCCCTCCTCAAAAATCTCCAGTGGCTACCAATCAATCTGCGCATCAGGCAGAAACTCCTCACCCTGGGCTTCAAGGCTGTCCATCACCTCGCCCCCTCCTATCTCACCTCCCTTCTCTCCTTCTACAGCCCACCCCACACCCTCCGCTCCTCTGCCGCTAATCTCCTCACCGTACCTCGCTCTCGCCTGTCCCGCCATCGACCCCCGGCCCACGTCATCCCCCGGGCCTGGAATGCCCTCCCTCTGCCCATCCGCCAAGCTAGCTCTCTTCCTCCCTTCAAGGCCCTGCTGAGAGCTCACCTCCTCCAGGAGGCCTTCCCAGACTGAGCCCCTTCCTTCCTCTCCCCCTCGTCCCCCTCTCCATCCCCCCATCTTACCTCCTTCCCTTCGCCACAGCACCTGTATATATGTATATATGTTTGTACATATTTTTTTACTTTATTTATTTATTTTATTTGTACATATCTATTCTATTTATTTTATTTTGTTAGTATGTTTGGTTTTTGTTCTCTGTCTCCCCCTTTTAGACTGTGAGCCCACTGTTGGGTAGGGACTGTCTCTATATGTTGCCAATTTGTACTTCCCAAGCGCTTAATACAGTGCTCTGTACATAGTAAGCGCTCAATAAATACAATTGATGATGATGATGATGATCATCAGCAGAGGGGAGACGTCACAGAAGAACTGGGGAACGAAGTTTGGCCCGCAGAAGGACAAGGAAAACGCCCCAGGTGAAAACACTGCTGTATACAGGCCCCCGCCGAGCCAGGAGGTGGCGGCCATGTTCCCACAGACCCCTGGGGCCATGACGACCTCGTAGCTCAGGGGGACGCAGATGGAGGTGTAGCGTCCTAGGACGTGTCCGTGAGGATGAACAGCTCTGAGCAGGCAAAGCAGACCATGGAGAAGACCTGGACATTACAGCCCTCTAGGGGGATGGATCTCATGTTGGTCAGGGAGTTGTGGATGGAGTTGGGATCGGTAACAGAGGTGAGGCAGAGGTCCAGGACGGACAGGTGCCTGAGAAAGAGGTACATGGGGGTTTGGAAGCGCCTGTCGAGGGCGGTGACGGTGATGATGACTAGATTCCCCGTCAGAGCCACCAGGTAGACCAGGAAGAACAGCGCGGTGTGGGCCAACTGCAGCTCCGGGATCTCCGAGAAACCCAGCAGGAGGAATTCCCTCACCGTGGAGGTTCTGGTCATTGGTAGGTGTTGATGACTCCCTCACAGGATAAAGATCTTTATGGGGTTAAGAAATCAACAGGAGTTTTGCCAGTGAGTCTATGGGAGGAACAGCATATGGTACATTGGAAAAGAGTTATCAATTACAAACTGACCTAGAAACTTGGTAAAAGACTTCCACGTAACTAGGAGGGAATTCCAAGAGAGGATTGACAACATAATTCTCTAAGTGGGGACAACAAGATGACAAAGATATAAGACAGGAAAGCAATCCCAGCAATATTAGCAGTAATAGGAGCAAAAGCCCTAGTAGAAGTTGTAGTATCAATCAATCAAACAAGAAATTGTATTTTGGAGCATTTACTGTGTGCAGAGCACAGTACTAATTACTTGGGAGAATACAATGTAACATAACTGGTAGACATGTTTCCTCCCCACAACAATCTTACAGTCTAAAGGGGGATAAAGAAGTTATTACAAAATAAATTACGGACATGTACAGAGGCTGTAAGCTCGATGTGGGTAGGGAATGTGTCTGTTATATCGCTATATTGTACTCTCCCAAGCACTTAGTACAGTGCTCTACACACAGAGCTCTGCTCTGAGCTCAATGAATATTAATTCATTAAATCGTATTCATTGAGTGCATACTGTGTACAGAGAACCGTACTAAGCTGATTGATTGATGGATAATAGTGATAATGGCGTTTAACGAACCCCGCAGGGGACACAAAAGGCAAGGATATACCAACACTAGAAGACACCCTGAAGCAGACAAGTTAATTCTCACACACAAAATTACAGCTAAACATACATGTATCCAAACACATAATGCCCTCACATGTATTTCTGTTCACTCACTGACCGGGGTTCTCCCACAGACGGACAGTTGCACAGAGTCAGTCGTATTTGTCGAGTGCTTACTGTTCTAATCACTTGGGAGAGTACAATACAAACTAGGTGGTAGACGCATACACCCATAAACGTATCTAGTCACTCCTTCAGTTCTTCCCTGACCCCCACAGCTGTTCCCTAGGGAGAGATGGAGAACATTCCCCACTGTTCTCTACCCAGATGGCCCCCTTCCCTAAAGTCTGGGATTTGCTCCCTGATTCTCCTACCCTGCCCTGACACACGCGCAGACAGCCGCAAACATACACAAACCTGCAGGTCCAGGGAATCCAATTACAAACGTCTCTTTACGAGGAAAATGAACTGCAGAGTGAAATCTTTCTAAACAGGGAGGGGTCTGGCATGGGACCCCAACTACATACGTCTCTTCGGACTTGGCAGAGGGCTGGGAGAAATGATGGCTTCTGTCCCCTCCCCGCCACCGAAACTGCTCTCTCAAAGGTCACTAATGAGCTCGTTCTTGCCAGGTCCAATGGCTCCTACTCTTTCCTACCATTCTGTTCTCCTAAACCAGTTACCCAACCTTGGCTTCACGGACTCCGACCTCTCCTGGTTCTCCTCTTATCCCTCAGGTCGTTCATTCCCGGTCTCTTTTACGGGCTCCTCCTGCCCCTCCCACACCCTAACTGTAGGAGTTCCTTAAGGGTCAGTTCTTGGTACCCTTCTGTTCTCCATCTATACTCACTCCCTTGGTGAACTCATTTACTCCCACGGTTTCAAGTAGCCTCTCTATGCGGATGACACCAAAATCTACATCTCCTCCTCTGTTCTGTATCCCTCCCTCCAGACTCGTATTTCCTCCTACCTTCAGGACATTTCCACCTGGATGTCGGGCGCCAGCTAAACAGCATGTCCAAGACTGAGCTCCTTATCTCCCCCCCTCGTCTTCTCCCTGACTTTCCCATCACTGTGGACGACACTACCATCCTTCCCATCTCCCAAGACCGCAACCTTGGTGCCATCTTTGACTCCGCTCTCTAAGTCACCCCACACATCCAATCCGTCAGTAAAACCTGCTTTCTCACCTTCACAACATAGCCAAGATCCACTCTTTCCTCTCGATTCAAAGTGTCACCTTGTTGGTACAATCTGTCATCCTATCCAGACTGGCTTACTGCAACAGCCTCCTTTCTGATCTCCCATATTCCTGTGTCTCCCCACTTCAGTCTATACTTCACTCTACTGCCCGGATTACCTTTCTACAATAAGGCTCTGGGCATGTCACTTCCCTCCTCAAAAATCTCCAGGCGTTGCCTATCAACCTTCGCATGAAGCAAAAACTCCTCACTATTGGCTTCAAAGCTCTCCATCGCCTTTCCCCCTGATACCTCACCTCCCTTCTCTCCTTCTACAGCCGTGCCCGCACACTCGGCTCCTCTGGTGCCGCTAACCTCCTCACTGTGCCTCGTTCTCTCCTGTCCCGTCATCAACCCCTGGCCCACATCCTACCTCTAGCCTGCAATGTCCTCCATCCTCACATCCGCCAAACTAGCTCCCTTCCCCTCTTCAAAGTCCTACTGAGAGCTGACCTCCTCTAGGAGGTCTTCCCTGACTGAGCCCCAATTTCCTCGGCTCCTCCTCCCCTCCCCATAGCCCCTATTCGCTCCCTCTGCTCTACCCCCCTCCCCTCTCCACAGCACTTATGCAGCTATGTACATGCTTATTACTCTATTCATTTTATTAATGATGTGCATATATCCATAATTCTATTTATAATAATAACAATAATGGTATTTGTTATGCGCTAACTATGTACCAAGCACTGTTCTAAGCGCTGAATAATTATGGCATTTGTTAAGTGCTTACTATGTGCACTGTTCTAAGCTCTGGGGTAGATACAAGGTAATCAGGTTGTCCCACGTGGGGTTTACAGTCTTAATCCCCATTTTACAGATGAGGTAACTGAGGCATAGAGAATTTAAGTGACTTGCCCAAGTCACACAGCAGACAAATGACGGAGCCGGGATTAGAACCCACATCCTCTTGACTCCCAGACCCGTGATCTTTCCACTAAACCACGGTGCTTCTATTTTGATGGTATTGATGTTTGTCTACTTGTTTTGTTTTATTGTCTGTCTCCCCCTTCTAGACTTGTAAGCCCGTTGTTTGGTAGGGACTATGTCTATCTCTTGCGGGATTGTACTTTCCAAGTGCTTAGTACAGTGCTCTGCACACAGTAAGCGCTCAATAAATACGATTGAATGAATGAATGAATAATTTAATCGATGGTATTTACTGAGCACTTAGTGGGAACAGAGCACTGGACAAAAAAATTAAGGAGAGGACAATCCAAAATAGTTGGTAGACACATTCTCTGTCCATAACGAGCTGAGAGTCTAGAGGGATGGAAGGATGACGGGGCATTGATGAAGGGAAAATGAAGGAATGATGGAAGGACGATGGAGCGGTGATGAAGGGCTGATGGAGGGCTGATGGAGGGCCGATGAAGGGATGTCAGCGAGAACAAATAGCAGATGAGTGCCGGAGCATGAGACTGAGAACCTGAGCTGAGGAAATGATTCCAACACTTGTGGCTTGTGCTGTGGTACCTGCCACTGTCTCGTCCCTGCTGAAGCCTGGTTTCTGCTCCTGCAAACCCGCCTGCAATGCCACCCTTGTCCAAACTCTAACTTGGGGCCCGAGTGCGAGATTCTCAAAAAACTCACTACGGGCTACTGGCCTCTCCCCGCCCCTCCATCCCCACCTCAGGTCACACTCACCGGGGCAGCGTAGAGGTGGGTGTCGCCAGCCTCTGCCAGGCTGGGCTGGCCTCCTGTCTCCCCTTGTACTCCTGGGTTCGGTCAGCCAAGGAGGGACATCGAAGAGCCCTCAGCCCCTCACCCGTCTCCCTCGGACACTGAGATGCTTCTCCAGATGGATCCCGTCCCCAAAGATAAAGCAGACGTCACTCTGTATGGAATCCCTGGAGGACTGGCTCGACGCCCTACCCAAGGACCTCGGAGACAAGGCGATATGAGAACCTTCTGGTCACGTGGTTCTTGGTCCTTGAAACTGGTGTACGGAATGAAATATCATCTCGGAAATTGTTCTGCCGACTACATCCTTGTTTTCAGTTTCTCCGTTTCTGCTTTCCATTCAGTAACTGTTTGGGTAATCTGCTGTTTCTCATTTTCCTTTCATCAATCACTCGCTCAATCAATCAATCGATAGTACTTATTGAATGTTTACTGTGTGCGGAACTCTTTACACCACCCCACATAGTAGTGTTCAAGTGAGTATAACTTTGATGCTGGGAGATTGACTACCATCCAGAACTTCACTCTTTATGAAATTCGTTAGGCACTTGCTATGTGCAAAGTACTGTTCTAAGCACAGGGGTAGGTACAAAATAATCAGGTTCCCCACTGGGCTCATAGTCTAAGTTGGCGGGGGTAGGGGGGTAGACGAGACACAGGTATTGAATCCCCATTTTACAGATGAGGAAACTGAAGAATAGAGAAATGAAGTGACTTGCCCAAGGTCACACAGCAGAGGTAGGACTTGAACCCAGATCGTCTGACTTCTGGGCCCGTGTTCATTCCACTAGACCATGATGTTTCGCTCATCTTTTCTTGTAGTTTGCAAGCTAGTCCTCAACAATTAGTGATGCTGGTGGAAGTCCGCTTCAGAAGGTGTGGTGTCTAGATGGCCTGGTGGATAGGACACGGGCCTGGGACTCAGAAGGTCATGGGTTCTAATCCCAGTTTGCCACTTGTCTGCTGTGTGATCTTGGACAATTCACTTCATTTCTCTGGGCCTCAGTTACCTCATCTGTAAAATGGGGACTATGACCATGAACCCCAGGAGAGTCAGGGACTGTGTCCAACCTGATTCTCTTGTATCTATCCAAGTGCTTAGTGCAGTACCTGTCACATAGTAAGTGCTTTACAAATACCAGTTAGAAAAAACCCAACACAAAAAAGCATTGATTGATTGATGGATTGATTGACTGATCACTCTGAGCGCCTTTAAAAACCCCCCCAAAAAACCCAAAATTAATTAATGACTTTGGGGAAAATTACTTTTGTTTGAGCCATACTGTACACACACATACAGGCACACACACACACACATACACACAGACACACACACACAGACATGAAACAGAAAGAAATTCAAAAATAGGAGCAAGGTAAATTTTTCAACTTGGTAATTGGGCAGTGTGAAGTTTAGAAGTTTCAGGTCGGGTTCCACAGCAGGGAGATGAGTCAATTTAGGATCTAATCCCCAATCAATGACATTATCTCTCGGGGAAAATCATTGCCGCCTGACAAAGGTACGACTTTGACTGTCACCTTTCATTAAGACTTGGGCCCTCCTTTGAAGGGTGGCCTTCAGCTCAGGAGGCAGAAGATGAACCTAGCCTGACCCACTCTGCCTGTGGAAACAAGGGGCCTGTTCCAAATAAGTGTTATAGATGGTTATCCCTTCTCCTAGGGTGGTCTGTTGGTGAAACGCACACTTAGATGCAAAGATCCGGTCTCTGAAATACGCTGGGGTCATTCACTGTGGCCATGTTAACTCCAGCAGGCAAATAATGGTCGCTTCACGTCCCCAAAATGGAAGCCATTCCCTTCCTAGCCCCCTCCCCAGGGCGCCCTTCATGTCCTGGATCCTCACGCTGTAGATGAGGGGATTCAGGAAGGGCGTCACCGCTGTGTAGAACACGGACACCAGCAGGTCCAGTACTGAGGGGGAATCTGAGGGTGGCTTCAAGTAATCACAGAAACAAGTCATGACAAAAAGAGTGACGACGGTGAGGAGAGGCAGGCAGGTGGAGAAGGCTTTGTCCCGGCTCTCTGTGGCCGACATCCTCGGCACAGCCCGGAAGATGTGCACGTACGAGACGATGATGAAAATGAAGCATGACGACGCCCCGGTGGTGATGCTTACGTCGTAGGCGATGTGGTCCTCGGAGCAGGTAGCAGGTGATCTTAAGCAGGGAGGGGATGCCACAGAACAACTGCTGGACGATTTTGGACCCGCAGAAGGACAGGGAGATGGTCGGAATTGAAAACAAGATTCCAATCAGGCCCCAAATGAGAAACGAGACGGCCGCCATATTCCCACAGGCAGTTCTGTTCATGATGACCTCGTAGCTCAGGGGAAGGCAGATGGGGTCGTAGCGGTCATTGGACATCAACATGAGGACAAAACATTCTGCACCTACAAAGAAAATCACCAGACAAACCTGTGCTCCACAGCCTAGGGAGTTGTGGATGGATTTGGGTTCGGTGATGGAGATGTAGCAGAGGTTGAGGACGGACAGGGTCCTAAGGAAGAAGTACATGGGGGTGTGGAGGCGCCGGTAGAGGGCGGTGACGGCGACAATGAAGAGATTCTCTGACAGGGCCACCAGGTAGACCAGGAGGAACAATGCAGTGTGGACCAGCTGCAGCTCTCGGATTTCCGAGAAACCCCGCAGGAGGAATCCCATCAAAGTGGAGATGCTGGGCATTTGGGGGAGGCAGCATTGACTTTCTGCAGTGGACGAGGGAAGAGCCAAAGGTAGAGGCCATTGATGAGAGTAGAAACTGACAGGACATTTGCTAGTGATTCTCTATAGAAAGGAGACATTTGTTGAATTCAAAATGATCTTTGAGTTTCATGTCCAGCAGGGATAAGGAAAGATCTAGATTTTCACATTATTTTGATCGATTTAAAGGGAATTCCTGAAATTGTTTCCCCTCCGCCAACCCAACAGAGTTGATAGACACATTCCCTGACCACATCCAGTTTACAGTCTGAAGGGAGATTTTTTTCTATCTTCGTCTTCAACCCTCCCCATTGCCTGAAATGTTCAACTGCTTCCACTACCCAATAGTTTGCGTGCACACACATGTGCTCACAGCTTCTAGCAGAGGGAACCTGATTGCAATAGCTCCTGTAAAGTCGAAAATGAATTCGTTCAGTAATATTGATTGAGCACTTACTGTGTGCAGGGCACTGCACTAAATGCTGGGAGAATACAATAGAACAATGAACAGACACAGTTCCAGCCCACAGTGAGCTTAGAGTCTAGAGGAATAAAGGATTGTCGTTGGGTTGACTTCAACGAATGCCTGGTCACTGGCTTCAGTGCCATCCACCTGTTCTACCCCTCCTCCTCATTATCCTCTTTTTTCTACCAACCCTCCAAAGGGAACCTTCTTACCGTGACTTTCTTTCAACACTTCTTTCTTCCGCCTCTGGCTCCCACACTTCGTTTGGCCTGTAAATCCACTCTTTTCAAATCCCCACCCCGAAGATATCCCAGCCTAATACACCATCTGGAATTCCACCTTCTCAAGGAGGATTTAGCTAATTCACTTCTTCCCACCATCTGTCAGTGACCATCTCCAGACTTAATGCAGCCTCAGACCCTCAGGATATTGCTGCTAAAGGTACAGTTCAGACTGTAAGCTCCTTGAGGAAACATGTCTACCAACTCATTTAGATTGTATTCCTCCAAGCATTTAGTACAATGCTGTGCATGCAGTAAGAGCTCAATAAATGACTCTGATTGGGTGGTTGATTAATGTTTGCTTCCTCCCTAGACGGTGAGCTCCTTGTGGGCAGGAAACATGTCTACCAAATCTTTTATAGGGAACTCTCCTTATCATTCAGCTTAGTGCTCTGCGCACATTAAGCACTCAAAAATATGATTATCAGGCACTAATAATAATGATAGTATTTGCTAAGAGCTTATTATGTGTCAAGCAGTGTAAAACACTCAAAAATATGATTATCAGGCACTAATAATAATGATACTATTTGGTAAGAGTTTATTATGTGTCAAACAGTGTCAAGCACTCAGAAATATGATTATCAGGCACTAATAATAATGATAGTATTTGTTAAGAGCTTATTATATGTCAAGCAGAGTTATTATGTGTCCCCCAGTGTGAACTGGGGGAGATAGAAGGTAAACAGGTTGTCCCACCTGGAGAAGTCTTAATCTCCATTTTACGGATGAAGCAACGGAGGCACAGAGAGGTTACGTGACTTGCCCGAAGTTACACAGCTGACAAGTGGCAGATCCGCGATTAGAACCCAAACTTCTGACGCCCATGCCCGTGTTCATTCCACTAAACCACGCTGCTTCTCATCCACATACCCACTGTTCCATTCTTTTCTCCTCCCATTTGTAAATGACATTTTACCTGTCTAGCCTATTTGATTGGAAAGTCTTTGAGGGCAGGGGTCATGACTTTTACCTCTCTTTTTATGGTATTTCTTAAGCTCTCTTTACGTGCCAGGAACTGTACTAAGCTCTGGGGTGAATATAAGAAAATTGGGTAGGTTACAGTCCCCGTCCTACACAGGGCTCACAGTCTCAGTCCCCATCTTACAGATGAGGGAACTGAGGCACATAGAAGCGAAGTGACTTACTCCAAATCACCCAGAAAAGAAGCAGCCTGTCCCAGTGGAAAGAGCCTGGCCTCTAATTCCAGCTCTTCCAATTGCTTGCTGTGTGACCTTGGGCAAGTTATTTGCCTTCGCTGTGCCTCAGTTCTCCTGTTCATCATAATCATCATCAATCGTATTTATTGAGTGCTTACTATGTGCAGAGTACTGCACTAAGCGCTTGGGAAGTACAAATTGGCTCCTGTTCTCCCTCCTGTTCAGATTGTGAGTCCTATGAGGAACTGGGATTGTGTCCAACCTGATTAACCTGTCCAGTGCTTAGAACAATGTTTGACACATAGTAAGCATATAAAAAATGCCATTAAAAAATAAAGAGAGGGGGAGCCGTTATTAAAACCCAAGGCCTCTGACTACCAGCCCATGCATTATCCACTAGGCCAAACTGCTTCTCTTTTGCATCCTCCCAAGATTTGGTGGAATAGCCCTGTGTGGAGCAACTGGTGATGAAGTATCTGGCTGGTGCAGTTTCAGTCATACCCTCTTGTACCTGCCCGGAGGATTGAGCTGATGGTTGATGTCACAACGGCACCGGGCTGACACTATGCCATAAAGTCCTAGCCCGGCAGCCATGGTAGCCGGGGTTTGGGATGTGGATGGAGGGGCCCAGGGGCCTACCTTAGGAGCAAATCTTTTCTCTCTGATTGTGTGGGCAGCTCTAGTTCCAAATCCACCCTGGACCGCGGCTATGAACGTCTTCCCAAAGTGACCCTCACATCGATTAGCCTGATGGTCTCTCCCTGTCCCTCCCCACCCTTGGTCAGTCTGACCGGGCCAACATGGGGCTAGGGGAGCTCTGACCCGCTCTGGACTTGGCTGGTCCCCCCTCTCTCCTCGGACCCCTGGATGCAGCGGCCACGAAAGGACAGCGAGGGGCCGTTAGCCCCTTTCTGCTCTCCCGCGGACATTGAGACACGCTTTTGTGGCAGGGCCCCCGTCCCCTTTGATTCCGAGGAGGGTCCCCGGAGGATCGGATCATGGCACCTTTCCCTACAGATTTTGAGTCCCCACAGAGATAAAGATCCGGTGATGGCACTTAACTGCAAGGTTCCCTTGGCAATAGCATCTTAACGGTTCTTGAAATTAGTGACCATCTGGGTCAACGGGTGGGCTCTTCAGCTTCTTTTTTTTCTTAAATGGTACATGCTAAGCGCTTACTCTGTGCCAGGCACTGTACTAGGTCTTGGGATTCTATACAGTATAATCAGGTTGGACATAGTCCCTGTCCCACATGAGGCTCACAGTCTCAGTCCCCATTTTATAGATGACGGAACTGAAGCCCAGAGAAGTGAAGAGACTTGCCCAAAGTCACACGACAGAATGGGAGCAGAGACGAGATTAGAACCCAGGTCATTCTGACTCCCAGGTCCAAGCTCTATCGACTAGGCCACGCTGCTTCTCTGAGTTTCATCTTGTTCATGACCTCAAACAATCAACCGGTCATTTAATTAGTAGCATTTTCTGGAGTCTTCTGATTTCAAATTTAGAGAGAACGAGAAATGATTCTAAATACATCCTAAGACCCTCCCCCGGGCTGGCTTCGAGTATCAACGCAGAGAGACAGCATAAGAATCAGCATAGCTTAGTGGCAAGAGCCCAGTCTTAGAAGTCAGAGGACATGGGTTCTAATCCCGCTTCTGCCACATGTCTGCTGTGTGACCTTGGGCAAGCCACTTAACTTCTCTGGGCCTCAGTTACCTCTTCTGAAAAATGGGGATTAAGGCTGTGAATCCCAGGCAGGACAACCTGATTATGTTGTCTGTGCCCCAGCGCTTAGAACAGTGCTCGACACATAGTTAGAACTTAATAAAGGCAATTATTGTTTTCATTATTATTAATGAACCCAATGAGTCCACAACGGACTCTCAGTCTAGAAGGGGGAGACAGGCATCAAAACAAGTAAACAGGCATTCAAGTGTGGGGAAAGGTTTCCATGATTGCGTCCCTTCTCCCTTGTAACGCTCCGATTTTCTGATTTTCATAACCACCAAGAGTGATCATAAAATTCATAAAATCACTGTTAACATCAATAGCAATATCAACATTGTCATTATTGAATTTATTAAGAATTAACTTGCAAAAGACTGCCAGGCGCTGGAGTAGAAAAAAACTAATGAAATAGGACACGTTTCCTGAGCCAAAGGGGCTCAGATTGTGAGAGAAGGAGAGAACACATATTGAATCCTTATTTTACAGAGATAGCCAAAGATTTACGTGTCTGGACCAAGGTCATACAGCCGGCTAGTGGCAGAACCGGGCAGAACTTTCAAATCTCATGACTCCCAGCCACATGACCATTCCACCAAGCCATGATGCCGCCCAAAAAATCACTTGTCATTAATTAATTGATTAATTCAATCAATCCTATTTATTTAGTGCTTACCATGTGCAGATCATTGTACTAAGTGCTTGGAGAATATCATTCGGAATAAAGAGAGACAATCCCTGCCCACACCGGGTTTACAGTCACACGCGTTTCTTATTAGCCTATGTCCCAGACATTGACAAATCCTCAGGCGCTGGACTTTCTCTTTGGACATCTCCTTATATGGATAGCCCCACGGTCAGAACCGTGATGAGGAATGGGATAGTCAGCAAAAGGAAACAGGCATTTTGTCCCTTAGAGGAGGGAGGAGTAATCTCCCATTTAGGACCCTCCCCAGGGCGGCATTCAGGTCCAGCTCTCTCAGATTGTAGATGAGGGGGTTCAGGAAGGGGACTCCACGGTGTAGAACACTGACACCAGCAGGTCCAGAGTCGAGGGGAATCTGGCACTTGCTTGAAGTAGGCAGCGGAGTCGAGAGAAAGACGCTGAAGGCGGTGAAGTGAGGCAGGCAGGTGGAGCAAGCTTTGGCCCGGCACTCAGCAGCTGGTATCTTCAATACGGCCTGTAAGATGCGCACGTAGGAGAAGACGACGATGGAGACGAAGCAGATAAAACCTAAGGCTACCCCACCGGAGACAGACACATCGATGGTGACGTGGTCCTCGGAGAAGGAGATCTTCAGCACCACGGGGACGTCACAGAAGAACTGCTGGACGATGTTGGACCCACAGAAGCTCATGGAGAAAGTCCAAGCTGAATAAGAAACCCAAGCAACACCCCGCTGAGCCAGGAGGAGGGCAGCACCTTTCCACAGGCCTTGTTTTTCATGATGAGCACATAGCACAGGGGTAGCAGCTGATGGCACAGCCATTATAGGATATCGTCCTGAGGACAACCAGCTTTGAAGTGGCCAAAACGACCACAAGGAAGATGTGGGCGGCACTGCCCAGGAGGGAGATGGATCTATGATCAGCCAGGGAGATGACAACAGATTTGGGAACGGTGACGGAGTTGAAGCAGAGGTCGAGGACGGACAGGGTCCTAAGGAAGAAATACAAGGGGGTATGGAGGCGCGGGTCGAGGGTGGTGACAGCGAGGATGAGGAGATTCCCTGTCAGGGACGCTAGCTAGACAGGCGTACAGGCTGCAGCTACCGAATCTCCGGGAAACCCAGCAGGAGAATTCTCTCATGGTGTAGACGTTAGGCATTTTTGGGAGGCAGCATTGACTTTCTGCATGTGATGGAGGAAGAGCCAAAGTTAGACTCAATTGATGGGATGAGTGAAAGAATTGGCAGGACACTTACTAGTGATTCTCTATGGAGAGGAGGCATTTACTGAATTCAAAATGATCTATGAGTTCCCCGTGGACACGTTGAACATTTCTGGGGAATGATGTCGACTTCCTGCAGAGGAAGAGGGAAGACTTCAATTTACTAACATTTATGTTGTTGGTGAAAGAATAGAGCTAAATCAATCAATTCTATTTACTGAGAACATATAGAGAACACGGTAGTAGTACATATGATCACTGCCCTCAAGGATCTTCCATTCTATTTAAAGCACCAAGCTTCAAACTGTGTAGATGCAGGCTTCTACTGGGGAGAACATAGGCCTGTGAGTCAGAGGACCTGGGTTCTAATCCCATCTCTACCACTTGTCGACTGCATAGCCATGGAAAAGTGACAATTCCTTTACGCCTCAGTTTTCTCAACAGTAAAATGAGGATTAGATACCTGTTTTCCCTCCTATTTAGTTTGTTAATCCCTCGTGGGACACGGACTGTGTTCTACCAGATTGACCTGAATGTCCCCCAGCACTTAATACTTTGCTTGATGCACAGTAAGCACTTAATAAATATCAAGGATATTATTTTTGGTTGAGGAGACTGAAACTAAAATGAATTAGCAGATAGAAGAAGTCAGCGAACATGAACACACATACATAACTGTCCTGAATTTTTTTCAGCTGGTTCTATAGCCAAGAAGTGCCTTTCTACATAAATTTAACCGTTTAGTGGAGAGATAGTGAGGCCGGTTGACAGAAGGACCTGGATACTAATCCTGTCCCCATCCCTTGACTGCTCTATGATTTGGGCCAGTCACCTACCTTCTCTGTGCCTCATCTGCCTCATCTGTAAATTGGGGATTATGACTGAAAGCACCATGTGAGGCATGGACTGTGTCTACCCTGATTAGCTTGTATCCACCCCATTGCGTAGTACAGTACCTGGCATATAATATGCACTTAATGCTACCATAAAACAAACAACAAAAACGAAACCCACAAATACATCAAACTGATTACATTGGCTCAATATCTGCATTCACACTTGTACTCAAACAAACACAAGCATACCGCGTCATTCACCTAGTCCTTTCGCAAAGCATCGCTCAACCTACATCTTCTTTCCTCAACCTACCCTGAGGAAAAGTTGTGTCTTTTCATGAGCAATAGAAACTCACAATCGGCTTGAAGACTCCCCACCCTATTACTGCACTTCACCCCCTTTCCATTGTTCACGTTACCAGCTCTAAAAGTAACTTTCTAGTTGTTACTCAAGATGGACTCTCCCGTTTCCATCCTAGCATAGAACTCCCTCTATTATACACTCAAAATCAAATACAGCACAGTTCCTTCCGAATTCTTAGCACTGCTAAATTCCCCCATCCTCCAATTCACTTCTCCAATTCACTTCCCAGCCCTCTAAACCCACTTCACCTAATTTAAACGTGAATTAAGTTATTCCCACCCTAATATAGTGGAACAGGCATGGGCCCAGGAGTTCTCTTCTTGACAGTGAGCTCCTTGAGGGCAGCATAAACATCTACCAGCTCTGTTCTATTGTACTCTCCCAGACTTTGCGTAGAGGGAGTCCGAAGACATTTGTTCCAATCCTGCCTCTGTCCCTTTGCTGCTTCGGGACCCTGGGCAAGTCGCTTCGCTTCTCTGGGCCTCGGTTTCCTCACCTGTAAAATGACATGCAGTAACTGCATATTCATCTTTCCATTCTTTCTTTCCTTCTAGTAGGGACAGGGAATGTGTCTGTTATGGTGTTATGAATTAGATAGAGCACGGGCTTGGGAGTCAGAAGGAGTCAGAAGAATCTAGAGTCTAATTCTGGCTCCACCTTATGTCTGCTGTGTGACCATGGGCAAGTCATTTAACTTTTCCGAGCCTCAGTTACCTCATCTGTAAAATGGGGGTTAAGATTGTGAGCCCCATGTGGAACAAGGATTGTATCCAACCTGCTTAATTTGCATCTACCCCAGCGCTTAGGATAGTGCTTGGGGCATAGTAAGAGCTTAACAAGTACTACTATTACTATTCTTACTCTACAAGTGCTTAGTGCACATATTAAGAGCTCAATAAATATGATTCAAGATTAATTGATTGATAGTGAATTAGACTGTATCAACCTAGCCCAGTAGGCTGGAAAATCCATGAGGGCAGGAATTACAACCTTTCCCACTATTTGTCTTCTCCCAAGATTTGGAAATAACTCTTACTAGGAGGAATTGCTGATAGTTCCAGTGGCTGTCCAAAACTGGTCACACTCTCTCAGCCCTGCCTCTCATTTACCCTCTGCCAGGGACTCTGAAACCCACTGGAGCTGGAGCACTGTAGCCTGGTGGATAGGTTGCATGGTAGCGAGTTTTGAGGAGGAAGGAGAGGCGTGTGATGGTTGAGGGTTACTGAACTGGAGAACACCTCCCCTCCTGCTAGCAACCCTGCCCCGCTAAGCTCCACGGCCCTGCTCCGAACCCCGGTTTAGGCCCCAGACTGCCTCCATCTCTTCCATCCTCATCCTCGTCCCCCCCCGTCCCTCCTTTCACTCACCCCGGTCACTCTCACCGGGAAGCATGGGGTTGGGGGTCGCTGACCTCTGCAGGACTGGGCTGGTCCCCTGTTTCCCCTCAGGTTCATGGGTTTGGTCAGCAAGGAAGGAAGAGAGGGGAGCCCTCGGTCCTTCTCTGTTCTCCCTAAGACCCTGAGAAGCTCTTCAGACGTGGCACCGTCCCTGTAGATAAAGCACGAGCTGTTCTGAGGCGGGATCCCTGGAGGATGGCTCAGTGCCCTGCCGAGGTACTTCCTGGCCTGGACAAGCCAAGCACCCTCTGGTCACGTGGTTCCTGTGGCTTCTGGGAGAAAAGAGCTAGGTCTCTGCAGTAGCAGCAATAGTGCTGCCCTCAAGGTTCTCGTGGAAACAGCGACATCTGCATCCCAGCGTCTCAACGGATCTCGTTTTCAACGACAGTCTTGAGCCACTATGAATTGTTTCACCTTTGTCTAATTCACAACCTGAGACACTCAATCTGTCAGTCAATCAGCTAATTGTAACGTTTTTATGCCTTTTGTGAAGCGCTTACTCTATATCAGGCACTATCGTAAGTGCTGGAGTAGTTACAAGCTAATAAGATTGGATACAGTCCATGTTCCCCGTGGGGCTCACATCTAAATCCCCATTTTACAGATGAGTGAACTGAGGCACGGAGAAGTTAAGCGACCCTGCCCAAGTTAACACAGCAGACGAGTAGTGGAAACGGAATCAGAACCCATGTCCATTTGAATCCCAGGCCCGTGCTGTACCCATTAGGCAACGCTGCTTCTTCTGACTTGTCCTGTTTATAAATCTGTTCAGGCTCTATTCATACTGACTATAGAAACTGTACTCTTGAATCAAGCGTTCATCCACTTTTCCATCTATCCCTTCTTCCTTCTCTACCTAATTTATTCCTTGTCTATCTCCCCCTTTAGTTGATAATCTCCTGGATAGCAGGAATAATGCATTTTGTTTCTTTTCAACTCTCCTGAGATCTTTCTACAGTGCTTTGTACAAAGGATGTGGTCAATAAATACGATGGATGGATGGATGGACTGATTGTTGGATGGATGGATGGACTGATAGATGGATGGACGGGAGGATGGATAGATGGATGGATAGATGGAAGGATGGATGGATCGATGGTTGGGCGGTAAGGATTTTACCAGTCAAAAGTGGGCGGGGGAGTTTCCATGGTTTCTTCCCTTCCCCCTTGTCACTAAACTATTTTTCGATTTTCACAACAACCAAGACTGATCTTAAAATTAATATAATACTGGTTTTATCGTTATTAGTTGTATCAACATTATGATTATTGAGTTTATTAGGAATTGCCTTTGCAAAAGAGTGCCAAGTGCTGGAGTAGAAACAGAATAATCAGAAGAGACATATTCCCAGTCCATAGGGGCTCAGTGGGTAAGAGAAAGAGAGAGCACATATTGAATCCTGATTTACAGAGAGGTCCAGAGAGGTTAGGTTGTTGAACCAAGGTCGCCCAGCAGACCAGTGGCAGAACTGGGAAAACATCTCACGTCTTACGACTCCCAGCCACGTGTTCATTCCATTAGGTCTTAATGTCCCCAAAACAATGAATTTCCAGTCACACACGTCTTATCAGCCTCCCTCCCAGACACTGACAAATCTTCAGTCGCTGGATTTTGTCTTTGGATTTGTTGGCTAGCTGATGAGGGATGGGATAATCAGTGAAAGGATATGGACAATTCGTCCCATAGAGGAGGGATTAGGAATTTTCCCTTTAGGATTCTTCACGGAGAGGATTTCAAGTTTTGGTTCCCCAGACTGTAGAGGAGAGGATTCAGAGCGGGTGGCACCATGATATAGAAGATGGACACCAGTAGATCCAGCGCCGAGGGGTAGTCTGACACGGGCTGGGAAACGGAACAGTCGCCAGAGTGTCAGTTCGCTTCCAGAGTGTCAGTTCGCTTTCAGTTAAGCCCTGCTGTTGTTGTTGCTTGTTTTATTTGTAGTATTTGTAGTATTTCCTAAAAGCTTACTGTATGCCAGGCACTGTTCTAAATTCTGGGGTAGATATAAGTTAATCAGGTTAGACACAGTCCCTGTAGGTCTGGGGGAAGGAACATGCCCCTGGGAATTGAGAGACCCTGAACTAATTATAATAATAATAACGGCGACATTTGTTAAGCACTTACTCTGCACCAGACACCGAACTACGTACAGGGGAAGATACAAGCAAATCGGGGTGAACACAGTCCCTGTCTCGAAATGGGGCTCACAATCTTAATCCTCATTTTACAGATGAGGTAACTGGGCACAGAGAAGTGAAGTGACATGGCCAAAGTCACATAGCAGACAAGTGGTGAAGCTGGAATTAGAACCCAGGTCCTGCTGACCCCCAGGGCCAATTCCAGCCCCAGCTCTGCCTGCTGGCCCTGGGCCACCTCTGGAGGTGGTTTCTGACGGAAGAATCAGCATTGTATGAGTGGGTGGATACTGTAGGAATACCCCAAAAGAGATGGCTAATGTGTATAACAAACATGTCCCTGGAAGACTGGAGATCTGGTCCAGGCTTCAGTACTCTCTGCTGTGACCTTGGGCATGTTATTTAAATTCCCTGTGCCTCAGCTTGCTCCTTTGTCAAATGGAGAGTAAACACCTCTCCATCTCTTTTTATTTCAACGCTGTCATCCCCTCTAGACTATAAGTTCATGGTGGGAAGGGAACATATCTACCAACTTGATAATATTAATATATTGTATACTCCTAGGCCTTAGTACAGTAAGCATTCCATAAATAAAACTGATCAGTTTAAAAAGCAATATGGTCTGCTGGTAAGAGCATGAGACTGGGAGTCAAAGGAGGTCATGGATTCTAATCCCAGCTCCGCCACGTTTCTGCTGTGTAACCTTGGGCAAGTCACTTCACTTTTCTGTGCCTCTGCTACCTCATCTGTAAAATGGAGATTGAGACTGTGAGCCCCACATGGGAAAGGAACTCTATCCAACCCGATTTGCTCGCATCTACTCCAGCTCCTACTACAGTACCTGTCACATAGTAAGCATTGAAGAAATACTATTATTATTATTATTATTATTGTTAGTAGTAGTAGTAGTAGTAGTAGTAGTAGTAGTAGTAGTAGTAGTGTTATCCTGGGTTCTAATCCTGGATACTCCATTTGCCTGCTGTGTGACCTAGATTAAGTCATTTCACTTGTCTGTGCCTCACGGAGGATGAGATCCCCTGAGGGCCTGGCCAAAGCTTTCTTCACCTGCCTGCCATATCTCGCCATGGTCTCTCTCTACGTTTTCATGGGTTCTTTTGCCCATATGAAGCCGCCCTCATCCTCACCATCTACATTGGATCTGCTGGTGTCCATGTTCTACACAGTGCTGCCCCCACTCTGTACCCCCTCATCTACAGCCTGAGGAACAGGAACATGAAAGCCGTCCTGGGGGAGATCTTCTCATTTCCACGATGAACTGACTCTCTTTCTTGCTGGGGTAAGAGGAGGATGGAGGGATCCACTTGGGCGAAGGAGCATGGCGAAGTGAAGAGCCTCATCCTGAGGAGCAGAGGACCTGATTTCTAATTCTGTCTCTGCCATGTATCTGCTGTGTGATCTTGGGCAACTCACTTCACTTCTCTGTGCATCACTTCCTTCATCTGCAAATAGGGGATTCAGCGCCTGTTCCCCCTCCTATTTAGACTGTGAATTCTATGTGGGACAGAGACTGTGTCCATCTGATGACTTCTATCTACCCCAGTGCTTAATAAAGTACGCAGTAAATTCTTAGCAAATACCACCATCATCATTAAAGGAGGAGTCTAGTCTCACTGGTCTACAGGACAGAGCGTTCCTATTGTTCCTCCTCCCTCAGCCATTTTCCATTCTCCACTCCTTTTTGCCAAATCCAATGACTCCTACTCTATGTTATCGTGTTCTCCCCAAGCAAACAATCATAAGTATTACTCTATATAATTACTTGTACATATTTACTATTCTATTTGTTTTGTTAATGATGACCATTTAGCTAAAATTCTATTTATTCTGACGATTTGACACCTGTCTACATGTTTTGTTTTGTTGTCTGTCTCCCCCTTCTAGACTGTAAGCCCGTTGTTGGGTAGGGATTGTCTCTATATTTTGCTGACTTGTACTTACCAAGCGCTTAATACAGTGATCTTCACAAAGTAAGCGCTCAATAACGAGTTGTCTACACCCGCTGCCTCGAATTCCTCAACGCCAACTCTCTTCTCGACGCCCTTCAATCTGGCTTCCGTCCCCTCCATTCCACTGAACCCGCCCTCTCAAAGGTCACCAATGACCTCCTGCTTGCCAAATCCAACGGCTCCTACTTTATCCTAATCCTCCTCGATCTCTCAGCTGCCTTCGACACTGTAGACCTTCTCTTCAACACGCTATCCAACTTTGGCTACAGAGACTCCGTCCTCTCCTGATTCTCCTCTTATCTCTCCGGCCATTCATTCTCAGTCTCCATTGCGGGCTCCTCCTCCCCCTCCCATCACCTTAAAGTATGGGTTCCTCAAGGGTCAGTTCTTGGTTCCCTTCTGTTCTCTATCTACACTCACTCGCTTGGTGAACTCATTCGCTCCCACGGCTTCAACTATCATCTCTACCCTGATGACACCCAAATCTACATCTCTTCCCCTGCTCTCTCTCCCTCCCTTCAGGCTCGTGTCTCCTCCTGCCTTCAAGTCATCTCCATCTGGATGTCTGCCCTCCATCTAAAATTCATTATGTCCAAGACTCAACTCCTTATCTCCCCCCCGCAAATCCTGCCCTCTCGCTGACTTTCCCATCAGTGTAGACGGCACTACCTTCCTTCCCGTTTCACAAGCCCGCAACCTTGGTGTCATCCACGACTCTGCTCTCTCGTTCACCCCTTGCATCCATTCCGTCACCAAAAACAGCCGGTCTCACCTCCGCAACACCGCCAAGATCCGCCCTTTCCTCTCCATCCAAACCGCTACCCTGCTGGTTCAATCTCTCATCCGATCCCGACTGGATTACTGCATCACCCTCCCCTATGATCTCCCATTCTCCTGTCTCTCCCCACTTCAGTCTATACTTCACACTGCTGCCCGGATCATCTTTGTGCAGAAACGCTCTGGGCATGTTACTCCCCTTCTCAAAAATCTCCAGTTGCTACCAGTCAACTTACGCATCAAGCAAAAGCTAACTCTCAGCTTCAAGGCTTTCCATTACCTTGCCCCCTCCTACCTCACCTCCCTTCTTTCCTTCTACAGCCCAGCCCGCATCCTCCGCTCCTCTGCCACTAACCTCCTCACTGTGCTTCGTTCTCGCCTGTCCCGCCGTCGACCCCCGGCCCATGTCCTCTCCCTGGCCTGGAATGCCCTCCCTCCGCACATCCGCCAAGCTAGCTCTCTTCCTCCCTTCAAAGCCCTACTGAGAGCTCACCTCCTCCAGGAGGCCTTCCCAGACTGAGCCCCTTCCTTCCTCTCCCCCTCCCCATCCCCCGTCCTACCTCCTTTCCCTCCCCACAGTACCTGTATATACGTTTGTACAGATTTATTACTCTATTTCTTTTACTTGTACATATTTACTATTCTATTTATTTTATTTTGTTAATATGTTTTGTTTTGTTGTCCGTCTCCCCCTTCTAGACTGTGAGCCCGTAGTTGGGTAGGGACCTTCTGTATATGTTGCCAACTTGTACCTCCCAAGCCCTTAGTTCAGTGCTCTGCATACAGTAAGTACTCAATAAACACGATCGAATGAATGAATGAACAAATAAACAAATACGATCGAATGAATGAATAAATTCCCTCTCTTTTTTTAGTCATGGTATTTGTTAAATGTTTACAATGTGTCAGGCACTGTATTAAGCATTGGGGTCGATACAAGCTAATCAGGTGGGACACAATTCATGTCCCACCAGAGCTCACAGTCATAATCTCCATTTCAAAGATGAGGTAACTGATACCCCGAGAAGTGATGCGACTTGCCCAAGGTCACACAGCTGACAGGTGGCAGAGTCAAGATTAGAACCCAGGACTTCTGACTCCCAGTCTCGGGATCTTTCCAATGGACCATGCTGCTACTCTAAGCATTTACTATGTGGCAGGTGTTGTTCGTAGGCTGTTGTAGATTAACGTTAATCAGGCTATGAACCCCTTGAGGGCCAGGGTCCTTTCTAATTCTCACTGGTATATTTTTTATGGTATCTGTTAAGTCCTTACTATGTACCAGATTACACACTGAGCACTGAGTATATACAAGTTAACCAGGCGACCCACATGGGGATCACAATCTTAATTTTCGATTCACAGATGAAGTAACTGAAGCACAGAGAAGTGAAGTGACTTGTACAAAGCCACACAGCTGACAAGTGATGGAGCCAGAATTAGGACCCCAATCCTCTGACTTTCAGGCCCATGCTCTTCCCACTAGGCAAGACTGCTATTCTTTCCCAACACTTAGCATACTGCTTGGCACATAGTACATGCTTTAATAAATACTCAGACCACATAGCCATTA
This sequence comes from Tachyglossus aculeatus, assembly GCF_015852505.1. Lineage (NCBI taxonomy): Eukaryota > Metazoa > Chordata > Mammalia > Monotremata > Tachyglossidae > Tachyglossus > Tachyglossus aculeatus. The sequence continues at coordinate 104,553,039 of NC_052068.1, forward strand.
GTCACTACTGATTGTGCTCTGGACCAAACAGACGCCCATTTCCTCCGGAGTCCTGCTGACCACCAGCTTCCAGGACCCTCGGTATCTTCCTTTTGTTAATGGCATTTTGTTAAGGGCTTTCTATGTACCAGGCACTGTATTAAGTGCCAAGGTAGATAAAAGCTAATCAAGTTGAACACAATCCATGTTCACAATCCACAATCCTGGCTCTTCCCACTAGGCCATGTTGTGTCTCAATAATAGAACTCCTCAGTAGTTTAATGTCAATGTTAGAGAACATAGAACAAAGTGGAATTTCATATTCTTTTTCCATAGGTTCTGGAAAAAATTCTAATTTAGAACATGTATTTATATGAGAAAATCAACTCCAAGCTAAATTAGGGTTCTCTTGACTATTTTGGTGATGATAATTTAATTTGCTAAGTACATACCATGTGCCCTCAACATTTATTCTACCTCTTCTAGATTGTAAACTCGTTTTGGACAGGGAATGCGACTGTTTATTGCTTTACTGTACTCTCCCAAGTGCTTAGTAGAATGCTCTGCACACAGTAGGCAGTCAATAAAAATGGCTTAATTGAATGCCAAGCACTGTTCTAAGCCTGGGGTAGATACAAGTTAATCAGGTTGGACACAGTACCCGTCCCACGTGGGGTTCACAGCCTAAGTATGAGGGAGAACAGAATTGAAACCCACTTTACAGTTAAGGAAACCCATTTTGCAGGTGAGAACTTTTGCTTCTCACACAGTTCTCCAGATTATTTAAGAAGACGTTAATAGTCTGATCGCCTTCCTTCCCACCTCCCAATTCAACACCACAACACTCCCCAATGTCAAATCCCTCTTCCTCATAAATCCTCCCCTGATCAGTTCATAGGACCCCAATCTCTCCAGCCCATTGCTTAATATAGATTGCATTCCTAACCTGAGCACTTATTCACTTACCCATATTTTCATATTTTATTTAAAGATTTATTCAGCTCTTTTTATTCTGATACAATTTTGCTACTACTAATAATTCATTCATTCATTCATTCAATCGCATTTATTGAGCGCTTATTGTGTGCAGAGCACTGTACTAAACGCTTGGGAAGTAAAAGTTGGCAACATATAGAGACGGTCCCTACCCACCAGCGGCTCACAGTCTAGAAGGGGGAGACAGACAACAAAAAAACATATTAACAAAATTATATAAATAGAGTAAATATGTACAAGTAAAATAAATAGAGTAATAAATACGTACAAATATAGATACAGGTGCTGTGGGGAGGTGTAGGAGGTAAGGCGGGGGGATGGGGAGGGGGAGAACGGAGAGAGAAAGGAGGGGGCTCAGTCTGGGAAGGTCTCCTGGAGGAGGTGAGCTCTCAGTAGGGCTTTGAAGGAAGGAAGAGAGCTAACTTGGAGGATGAGTGGAGGGAAAACATTCCAGGCCAGGCGGATGACGTGGGCCCGGGGTCGACGGCGGGACAGGCGAGAACGAGGCACAGTGAGGAGATTAGCGGCAGAGGAGCGGAGGGTGCGGACTGGGCTGTAAAGGAGAGAAGGGAGGTGAGGTAGGAGGGGGCGAGATGATGGAGAACCTTGAAGCCGAGGGTGAGGAGTTTCTGCTTGATGCATAGGTTGATTGGCACCCACTGGAGATTTTTGAAGAGGGGAGTAACATGCCCAGAGCGTTTCTGCACAATTAATAATAATTGTGGTATTGGTTACTCTATCAATCAGTAGTATTTATTGAGCATCTACTTTGGGCAGAACACTATACTAAGGATTTGGGACAGAACAACGTAACAGGGCTGGTTGCCAGGTTCCCTGTCCAGTGAGAGCTTTGTGCCAAGCTACTGTGGTAGATACAAGTTCATTAGGATAGACAATGTCCTTGCCCCACTTGAAACTCAAGGTCTAGTAGGAGAGAGGACAGGTATTGAAACCTCATTTTACAGATGAGGAAACTGAGGCTCAGAGAATGTAAGTAACTTGCCCAAGGTCACCCACCCGGCGATTGGCAGAGATGGGATTAGGCACATAGTCAGGTCCTCTGACTCCGAGGCCCGTGCTCTTTCCACTAGGCCGTGCCGCTTCTGCTTTATTCATTCATTCAATCATTCATTCAATCGTATTCATTACGTGCTTACTGTGTGCAGAGCATTGTACTAAGCGCTTGGGAGAGTATAATGCAGCACTAAACAGACACTTTCCCTGCCTACAACGAGTTTACAGTCTAGAAAGGGAGACAGACATTAATGTAAATAAATATATTGACAAGAGCCCCTGGACTCTTCTTGCCATTAGTCTGTTTGATTTGACTGATGCATAGACAATTGAACCTTCTGCTCTGGGCGCCATCCGATTATTTTATTGTTGCTATTGCATCTTACTTGTTAACTGTTCTCTGTGATATCGTCATCTGCTTATTTCATTGTTGCTATTGCATATTAATTGCTAAGTGCTTTCTGTGATGTCATCTGCTTATTTTATTGTTGTTATTGTGCGTTAATTGTTAACTTCTCGCTGAGCTGTCATTTAACTCGCTGACCTCACCATGAACTATAAATTCCCCTGCTCCCATCTGCCCTTCCCATTCCTCACCTTCACCTTCCCCTCTCCCACACAGCTCTTTCCGTCTTTTTCCCACACCCTCTCCCGTCATCACCACCCCTCCCCAGAATCGCTCTGTACCAGCGCCAACCTCCAACGCCTCTCTTCTAACCCCTTCCTTCCCCTCCTCCCCACCCCCGCCCCATCCCAGTTCTCCGCCCTCATCGCTATCCCTCATCCCCCCCCTCCCCGCCCAGGCCCCCGCCAACTGACTTCAAACTAAACCCTCCCCACCCTTCGCACCCATCCCCCTCCCTCCCCACCCTCCACAGCTGCTGCGAGTTGAGGTCAATGGAACCCACGCTCCATTATAGGAAAACTCCCTTTCATCCTTGGCCTGTTCCCGTCGTGCTCTCTCTTCCTCCTACTCCCCCTCGCCCTTACTAAAATTTGGCTCATCCCGGATGACTCGGTCCCTTCTGCTGCTCTCTCCAGCGAAGGCCTCTTCTCCTACTTCCCTAAACTCACCGGGAAAGGAGGAGGTGTCGGATTCCTTCTCGCTCCCCGATGTCACTTTCGCAGTACCCCTCCTCCCTCTTCCCTTTCCTTCCCCTCCTTTGAAGCCCATATTATTCGCCTCTACCACCCCCTCCAGGTTCATGTATCCGTCCCTCCTCCTCTGTCCCTACCTCCTCCCTGGCCCTATCTCCAATTTATGTAACCATTTTGACCCCTTTCTCATCTTCCTTATTTCCTTTTCCATGCCTATTCTGATTCTCGGAGACTTCAACATCCACATGGATGTCCCCGGTGACTCCTCTGACGCCCGCCTTCTATCTCTCCTTGACTCTGCCAACCTCCTTGCTTCACCACACCTCACCCACTCGCGAACCTGGACACACCCTCAACCTCATCATCTCCTACCGCTGCACTATCTCAACCCTCACCAACTCTGAAATCCCTCTTTCTGATCGTAACCTTCTCACCTGCCTCCTCTCTCACACTCCTCCCCCCTGTAAATCTATATTACTACCCGACAGAGACCTCCACTCTCCCGACCCCATTAATCTCTCTCAACGCATCACACCCCACCTCGCTTCCCTACCCTCTCTACCCACCCCTGATGACCAGATTACTACTCTCAAATCCACCCTCTCTGCTTATCTCGCTCGCTCCCCTTTCACTTCGCTGTCTCGCACCACTAAACCACAGCCTTGGATCACTGCCACTGTTTGCCTCCTTTACTCCTTTGCTCTAGCTGCTGAACGCTGCTGGCGAAAGTCTAAACACCAAGCCAACCTTGTTCACTTTAAATTTATCCTTTCCGGTTTTAACTCTGCCCTCTCATCTGCCATGCCCATCACCTCCGTCAGCTGTTCCGGACATTCAACTCCCTCCTCCATCCCTCACCCCCAACGATCTGGCCACCTACTTCATTAGTAAAATTAACACCATCAGGTCTGAGCTCCCCAATTTCACCCCACCCCCCTCTCCATCCCCAGGGCTCTCAGCCCTCCCCTCTAGTTTCCCATCCTTCCCAGCAGTATCTTCAGATGAGATCTGCCCCCTCTTCTCAAGAACCACCCCACTCACCTGTGCTTCGGACCCCGTTCCCTCTCATTTTATGAAAGCCCTCTCCCCCTCCGTCTTCCCCTCCTTAATTTCCATTTTCAACCGCTCATTCTCCACTGGTTCCTTTGCATCTGCCATCAAACATGCCCACGTCTCCCCTATCGTAAAAAACCCTCTCCTGACCCCACTGCCCCTTCTACTTATCGCTTTATCTCCCTTCTACCCTTAAGTGAGGTACCCAGGCCCAGAGGAGTTGTGACTTGCCCAAGGTCACACGACCGCCATGTGGTGGAGCTGGGATTAGAACCCAGATCATTCTGATTCCCAGGTCTGTGCTCTTTCCACTAGGTCAAGCACTTACTATGTGTTAAGCACTGTTCTAAGCACTGGAGTAGGAACAAGTCAATCAAACTGGGCATAGTCCTTGTCCCACGTGGGGCTCACAGTCAAAGCGAGCTCCTCCACCACTTGTCTGCTGCGTGACTTTGGGCAAGTAAGGCGAGATTTGAACCCGTGACCTCTGACTCCAAAGCCCGCGCTCTTTACACCGAGACACGCTGCTTCTCTAACATTTTTTGTCTTTCTGTTTAGATTAATCACTGACCCAGAGCCTTGGGAGACGTGGCTGTTCCTCCACAAAACCCCTGCAAGTGAGTAGCTTACAGACTTTTTTTTCCTGGTGTTCCCTTTCCCTTTTTCCGCATCTAGTCCTCCTCATAAAAAACGAACAACTGTAGAAGACTTTTAAACCAAAACCCCACAACCTCCCTATTTTTAAAACGAAAATCACTCTCCCCAACTGAAGCCTGTAAGAGCAAACGCTTTGTTGGTGCTCCCGGTAGAACAAATCTGTTGATTTGTCCCCACGATCGCAAAACCGATTTTTAGGTGGCTACAGCGTCGAAAAGGATTTCTGGTGCCCGTAGATAACCTAATGAGTGCTTTGGGCACCAAGGGGAGGAGTGGGCGTTGGTCAAGGGTATTGTGGATGCCCACCCATGCCCAAAAGTGCGATTGGGGCCACAGGGTCACAGGTAAACCTTAAATAATCGTGTGGGGGCCTAAACTGGTTTTCAGTCCCCAGCGGTGCCCAGATTGACTATTGGCTGGTAATTTGATTTTCCTGGTGGAGGATAAAGGATATCAATGTTCTGGATGTGTAGGGGTACTTTGAGTTCCTTGGAAATCGATGGAGATCACTCTGGAAAATGGAACAGACTCGGTTGGGCTGCCCGGCTAGCCATGTGTCCACCGCAATGCTGGAAGGAAGGTGGAGAGGCCATTAAAAAAATCCCCAAAACACGAAAAAATTTTCTGGCCAGCAATTCCCTTTGTCCATGCTGTAAAGGAACCAATTCCCTTCCCGGGACACCATGGGTATTAATAGTCAGATTATGCATTGGCTTTTTGATTTCCTCTTAAATTAAGTAAATTTAAGAGGAAATCAAAACGCCAATTACTTTTTCATTTCGGCTCCTGTTGTGGTCCTCAGGTTTCTAAGGCATGTTTTAAACCCATCTATTCTTTTGGGGGCCATCGGAATTTTTTTTAAATTTTATTTCCCTGTGGGATTTAGGGCACACTTCCCGGGGTCCACCTCTTGGGGTGGAGAGTTGAAGATCGGCAGGGTCCCAGTTCCAGTCCCGTTGGGTCCTCATTGTCCAAATCGAAAGAAATTTAATTTAATTCCGGCCTCTTGGGGACAGAATATTGGATCGGGAAACTTTTAGTTCTTTTTTTTTTTCCTTTTTAAGTAATCAGCTAGGCCGTATCCTAGCTCTCCCATCCCCTGGGTCCCTTGGAATACCCGAGATTCCTTTTCGGTCCTTCCCCACTGGGTTTTCCATGCCACCGGTTGCCCAGAAAGCCCCCCTCCGCATCCCACGCACTCTGCCAAGCAGGTACAGTGTTTGTTCTGCAAAGGATGAGCCGCTCACGGGTACAGTCCCCTCCAATGGTGACCCACTGCTCAGCTGCTCCCAATCAAGAGATTGTCAGGCGGTTGAGTCCCATCCCTTCCCTACTCTATATAAGTCCCCGGGAGGGTGGGCCTTCTCCTAGCTTCTGCCTCTTCAGTACCTTTCCAGTGCCTGCCCTCCTTTCTGTATTCCCGGGTCAAGGTGAGTGAGGGTAGGGGGTTTATTTTGACTTTTTCACTGCTCTCTGAGGTAGGGGCTTTGGCGCTGTCAGGGTTTGTGTTGTTGAGCCTGAATCGGGTCGTGGGGAGATGCTTGTAGGGGTAGAGTCTCTGTACGGAGGGGGCCGTCTCGTGTTTGTGCCCAGAGGACAGGATGACCCACCTGCCTCAGGTACGGTATGGCTGCACCAGTTCCATCGGAATAATAATTCCATTGATTATAATAGCATTTCTTAAGCACTTACTACGTGCAAAGCACTGTTCTAAGCGCTGCAGAGGTTAAAAGGTAATCGGGTTGTCTCACGGGGGGCTCAAAGCCTTAATCCCCACTTTACCGATGAGGGAACCGAGGTACAGAGAAGTGAAGTTACGTGCCCAAAGTCACACAGCCGGTAATTGGTGGAGGCAGTATTTGAACCCATAACCTCTGATTCCAAAGCCCGTGCTCTTTCCACTGAGCCACGTTGCTTCTCTAATTCTTATTTTTCTGTCTTTCTTTTTAGATTCATCACTGACCCAATCAGAGCCTTGGGAGACGTGGCTGCTCCTCAACAAAACCTCTGCAAGTGAGTAGCTTACAGACTTTTTTTTCCAGATGCTTCCTCTCCTTTTTCCAGAATCTATTCCTCCACATAAAAAAGGAACAACTGTACAAGGGTTTTAAAGAAAAACCCCACACCCTACCTATTTTTAAACATAAATCCATCTCCCCAAATTAACCCTGCAATTGGAAACGGTTTGTTGGTGCTCCAGGCGGACCAAATCTGTTTGTTTTGTGCCCAGGATGGCACTACCGATTTTTTGGTGGGCGCAGGGTCCAAACGGATTTCTGGTGCTCGTGGATATCGTCATTAGTGCCTTGGGCACCAAAGGGAGGAGGGGGCGTCGGGCGAGGGTACTGTCGATGCCCACACTTGCCCAAAAGTATGTTTGGGGCCACAGGGTCACAGGTAAGCCTCACATAACCGTGGGGGTGCCTAAACAGATTTTTGGTCCTGAGCGGTGCCCAAATTGATTTTTGGCTGGTAATTTGGTTTTCTTGACGGGACGATAAAGGATATCAATATTCTGACTATCCAGAGGCACTTTGATTTCCTTGAAAATCGATAGAGATCTCTCTGGAAAAGTGAAGAGACTCGGTTGGGCTGCCCGACGAGCCATTTGTACAACCCAAGGCTGGAAGGAAGGTGATTGTTCATTTAAAAAATCCCCAAAACACAAAAAAAATTTCGGGCCGGCAATTCCATTTGTCCATTCTCTAAAGGAACCACATGCCTTGCCGGAACACCATGGATATTAATAGTCAGATGATGGATTGGCTTTTGGATTTCCTCTTAAATTAATTAAATTTAAGAGGAAATCCAAAAGCCAATTACTTTTTCATTTCGGTTCCTGTTGTGGTTCTGAGGTTCGTAAGGCATGTTTTAAACCCCGCTATACTTTTGGGGGCCATCGTGGATTTTTATCAATTTTATTTCCCTGTGGGATTTAGGCACACTTCCCGGGGTCCACCTCTTGTGGTGGAGAGTTGAAGATCGGCAGGGTCCCAGTTTCAGTCCCGTTGGGTCCTCACTGTCCAAATCGAAAGAAACTTGATTTAATTCCCGCCTCTTGGGGACAGAGTGTTGGATCGGGAACGTTTTAGTTTGTTTTTGTTCCTTCCTTTGAAATAATCAGATATGCTGTACCCTAGCTCTCTCATCCCCTGGGTCCCTTGGAGTACCCGAGATTCCTTTTCGGTCCTTCCCCACTGGGTTTTCCATGCCACCGGCTGCCGAGGAAACCCCCTCTGCCTCACACACTCTGCCAAGCAGGCAAGGTGTTTGTTCTGCAAAAGATGAGCCGCTCACGGGCACAGTCCCCTCCAATAGTGGCCCAATGCACAGCTGCTCCCAATCAAGGGATTACCAGGCGGTCGAGCAAGGGCCCCGCCCATTCCCTACTCTATATAAGGCCCCCGGAGCGTGGGCCTTCTCTCAGCTGCTGCCTCTTCAGTACCTTCCCAGTGCCTGCCCTCCTCTCTGGGTTCCCGCGTCATGGTGAGTGAGGGTAGGGGGCTTATTTTGACATTTCACTGCTCTCTGTGGTTAGGGGCTTTGGCTCTGTCGGAGTTTGTGTTGTTGAGCCTGAGTTGGGCCGTGGGCAGATGCTTGTAAGGGTAGCGTCTCTGTGCGTAGGGGCCGTCTCGGGGTTGGGCCCAGAGAACAGGATGACCGACCTACCTCAGGTACGGTATTGCTGCACCAGTTCCATCGGAATTCCATCCATTATAATAACATTTCCTAATCACTTACTACGTGCAAAGCACTGTTCTAAGCACTGCAGAGGTTACAAGGTAATCGGGTTGTCCCACGGGGGGCTCACAGCCTTAATCCCAATTTTACCGACGAAGGAACCGAGGCACAGAGAAGTGAAGTGACGTGCCCAAAGTCACACGGCCGGTAAATGGTGGAGGTGGGATTTGAACCGAGGACCTCTGACTCCAAACCCCGTGCTCTTTCCACTGAGCCACGCAGCCTCTCTAATTCTTATTTTTCTGTCTTTCCTTTTAGATTTATCACTGACCCAGAGCCTTGGGAGACGTGGCTGTTCCTCAACAAAACCTCTGCAAGTGACTAACTTACAGAATATTTTTTTCCTGGTGCTTCCTCTCCCTTTTCCCGCATCTAGTCCTCCTCATAAAAAAGGAACAACTGTACAAGACTTTTAAACAAAAACCCCACAACCTCCCTATTTTTAAAACATAAATCAATCTCCCCAAATTAACCCTGCAAGAGCAAATGGTTTGTTAGTGCTCCCGGCAGACCAAATCTGTTTTTGTGCCCAGGATGGCACTACAGATTTTTTGGTGGGAACAGGGTCTAAACGGAATTCTGGTGCTTGTGGATACCCTAATGAGTGCTTAGGGCACAAAGGGGAGAAGGGGGCGTTGGTCGAGGGTATTGTCAATGCCCACACGTGCCCCAAAGTACGTTTATGGACCACAGTTTCAAAGGCAAACCTCACATAACCTTGGGGGTCCCTAAACAGGTTTTCGGTCCCCAGCTGTGCCCAAATTGATTTTTGGCTGGTAAGTTGGCTTTCTTGAAGGGACGATAAAGGCTATCAATATTCTGGCTGTCCAGAAGAACTTTGATGTCCTCGAAAATCGATCGAGATCACTCTGGAAAATATAAGAGACTTGGTTGGGCTGCCCGACTAACTATGTGTCCACCACAATGCTGGAAGGAAAGTGGATGGGGCATTAAAAAAAATCCCCAAAACACGAAAAAAATTTTCGGGCCGACAATTCCCTTTGTCCATCCTCCAAAGGAACCACCTGCCTTCCCGGGACACCATGGATATTAATAGTCAGATGATGAATTGGCTTTTTGATTTCCTCTTAAATTAATTACAGTTAAGAGGAAATCAAAAAGCCAATTACTTTTTCATTTAGGTTCCTGCTGTGGTTATGAGGTTGCTAAGGCATGTTTTAAACCCCTCTATACTTTTGGGGCCCATCGTGGGTTTTTTTGTCAATTTTATTTCCCCGTGGGATTTAGGGCACTCTTGCCGGGGTTCACCTCTTGGTGTGGATAGTTGAAGATCGTCAGGGTTCCAGTTCCAGTCCGGTTGGGTCCTCACTGTCCAAATCGAAAGAAATTTGATTTGATTCCCGCCTCCTGGGGACAGAATGTTGGATCGGGAAACTTTCAGTTTGTTTTTTTTCCTTCCTTTTAAATAATCAACTAGGCCGTTCCCTAGCTCTCCCATCCCCTGGGTCCCTTGGAGCACCCGAAATTCCTTTTCGGTCCTTCCGCACTGGGTTTCCCATGCCACCGGCTGCCCAGGAAGCCCCCTCTGCCTCACACACATTCTGCCAAGCAGGCAAGGTTTTTGTTCTTCAAGGGATGAGCTGTTCCCGGGCACAGTCCCCTCCAATAGTCGCTCAATTCACAGCTGCTCCCAATCAAGGGATTGCCAGGAGGTTGGGCAAGGGCCCCGCCACTTCCCTACTCTATATAAGGTACCCGGAGCGTAGGCCTTTTCTCAGCTGCTGCCTCTTCAGTACCTTCCCAGTGTCTGCCGTCCTTTCTGTGTTCCTGGATCATGGTGAGTGATGGTAGGGGGGCTAATTGTGACTTTTTCACTGCTGTCTGGCGGTAGGGGCTTCGGCTTTGTCGGTGTTTGTATTGTTGAGCCTGAGTGGGGTCTTGGGCAGATGCTTGTATGGGTAGCTTCTCTGTGCGTAGGGGTCCATCTCGGGTTTGGGCCCAGAGGACAGGATGACCCACCTGCCTCAGGTACGGTATGGCTGCGCTAGTTTAATCGGAATAATAATTCCATCTATTATAATAGCATTTCTTAAGCACTTACTACGTGCAAAGCAATGTCCTAAGCGCTGCAGAGGTTACAAGGTAATCGGGTTGTCCAACGCAGGGCTCACAGCCTTAATCCCCACTTTACCGATGAGGGAACCTTGGCACAGAGAAGTGAAGTGACTTAACCAAAGTCACACAGCCGGTAATTGGTGGATGCGGGATTTGAACCCGGGACCACTGAATCCAAAGCCTGTGCTCTTTCCACTGAGCCACGCTGCTTCTCTAATTCTTATTTTTCTGTCTTTCTTTTTAGATTCATCACTGACCCAGAGCCTTGGGAGACGTGGCTGTTCCTCAACAAAACATCTGCAAGAGAGTAGCTTACAGACTACTTTTTTCCTGGTGCTTCCTCTCCCTTTTCCCGCATCTAGTCCTCCTGATAAAAAAACGAACAACTCTACAAGGCTTTAAAACAAAAACCGCACAACCTCCTATTTTTAAAACATAAATTATACTCCCCAAATTAACCCTGCAAGAGCAAACGGTTTTTGGTGCTCCCGGCAGAATAAATCTGGGGGGTTTTTTTGTGCCCACGATGGCACAACCGATTCTTTGGCGGCCGCAGTGTCCAAACGGATTTCTTGTGCCCGTGGTTACCCTAATGAGTGGTTTGGGCACCAACAGGAGGAGGGGGCGTCAATCGAGGGTATTGACGATGCCCACACTTGCCCAAAATACATTTGGGGCCCACAGGGTCACAGGTAAACCTCACCTAACCGTGGGGTACCTAAATTGCTTTTCGGTCCCTAGCGGTGCCCAAATTGATTTTTGGCTTGTAATTCGGTTTTTTCGACGGGACGATGAAGGATATCAATATTGTGGCTGACCAGAGACACTTTGATTTCCTTGTAAACCGATCGAGATCACTCTGGAAAATGGAACAGACTCGGTTGCGCTGCCGGACTATCCATGTGTCCACCCCAATGCAGGAAGGAAGGTGGATGAGGCATTCAAAAAATTCCCAGAACTCGAAAAAAGTTTCGGGCCGGCAATTCCCTTGGTCCATCCTCTAAAGGAACCACCTGCCTTCCCGGGACACCATGGGTATTAATAGTCAGATGATGCTTTGGCTTTTCGATTTCCTCTTAAATGAATTTAATTTAAAAGAATTTCCAATAACTTTTTCATTTCGGTTCCAGTTGTGTTTCTGAGGTTTCTAAGGCATGTTTTAAACCCCTCTATTCTTTTGGGGGCCATCGTGGATTTTTTTCGATTTTATTTCCCTGTGGGATTTAGGGCACTCTTCCCGGGGTCCACCACTTGGGGTGGACAGTTGAAGATCGGCAGGGTGCCAGTTCCAGTCCCGTTGGGTCCTCACTGTCCAAATCGAAAGAAATTTGATTTGATTCCCACCTCTTAGGGACAGAATCCTGGATCGGGAAACTTTTAGTAAGTTTTTTTTTCCTTCTTTTTAAATAATCAGCCAGGCCATACCGTAGCTCTCCCATCCCCTGTGTCCCTTGGAGTACTCGAAATTCCTTTTCAGTCCTTCCCCACTGGGTTTTCCATGCCACCGGCTGCCGAGGAAGCCCACCTCCGCATCCCACTCATTCTGCCAAGCAAGTACGGTGTTTGGTCTGTAAAGGATGAGACACTCACGGGCACAGTCCCCTCCAATGGTGGCCCACTGCTCAGCTGCTCCCAATCAAGGAATTGCCAGGCGGTTGAGTCCCGCCCCTTCCCTACTCTATATAAGGCCCCCGGACGGAGGGCCGTCTCCCAGCTGCTCCCTCTTCAGTACCTTCCCAGTGCCTGCCCTCCTCTCTGGATTCCCGGGTCATGGTGAGTGAGGGTAGGGGACAATTTGTGACTTTCACTGCTCCCTGCGGGTAGGGGCTTTGGCTCTGTCGGAGTTTGTGTTGTTGATCCTGAGTCGGGTCGTGGGCAGACGTTTGTAGGTATAGTGTCTCTGTGCGGAGGGGGCCGTCTCTAGTTTGGTCCTAGATGTCAGAATGACCTACCTGCCCCTGCTATGGTATGGCTGCACGAGTTCCATTGGAATAATACTTCCATCTATTATAGTAGCATTTATTAAGCACTGTTCTAAGTGAGGCAGACGTTACAAGGTAATCTGGTTTTCTAACGCGGGGCTCACAGCCCTAATCGCCACTTTACCGATGAGGGAACCGAGGCACAGAGAAGTGAAGTGTCGTGCCCAAAATCACACAGCCAGTAATTGGTGGAGTCTGGATTTGAACCCATGACCTCTGACTCCAAAGCCCGTGCTCTTTACACTGAGCCACGCTTTTTCTCTAATTATTTTTGTCTTTCTATTTAGATTAATCACTGACCCAGAGCTTTGGGAGACGTGGCTGCTCCTCCACAAAACCCCTGCAAGTGAGTAGCTTAGAGACTACTTTTTCCTGGTGATTCCTCTCCCTTTACCCGCATCTAGTTCTCCTCATAAAAAAGGAACAACTGTAGAAGGCTTTTAAACCAAACCTACACAACCTCCCTATTTTTAAAACGAAAATCACTCTCCCCAACTGAAGCCTGCAAGCGCGCAAACACTTTGTTGGTGCTCCCGGTAGAGCAAATCTGTTGATTTGTGCCCACGATCGCAACACCGATTTTTAAGTGGTTACAGGATCCAAAAGGATTTGTGGTGCCCGTGGATACCCTAATGAGTACTTTGGGCACCGGGGGGGGGTGGGGGGGCGTCGGTCGAGGGCATTGTCGTTTCCCACACATGCGCAAAAGTGCGATTGGGGGCCACAGGGTCACGAGTTAACCTTAAATCACCGTGGGGGTGCCTAAACTGGTTTTCGGTCCCCAGCGGTGCCCAAATTGATTTTCGGCTGGTAATTTGGTTTTCTTGATGGGAGGATAAAGGATATCAATATTCTGGATGTGCAGAGGTATTTTGATTTCCTTGGAAATCGATGGAGATCACTCTGGAAAATGTAACAGACTCGGTTGGGCTGCCCGGCTAGCCATGTGTCCACCCCAATGCTGGAAGGAATGTGGATGGGCCATTAAAAAAATCCCCAAAACACGAAAAATTTTTCAGTCTGGCCATTCCCTTTGTCCATCCTCTAAAAGAACCACCTCCCTTCCCGGGACACCATGTATATTAATAGTCAGATGATGTATTGGCTTTTTGATTTCCTCTTAAATTAAATAAATTTAAGAGGAAATCAAAACGCCAGTTACTTTTTCATTACGGTTCCTGTTGTGGTTCTGAGGTTTCTAAGGCATGTTTTAAACCCCTCTATTCGTTTCGGGGCCATCGTGGTTTTTTTTTTTCAATTTTATTTCCCTGTGGGATTTAGGGCACTCTTCCCGGGTCCCCCTCTTGGGGTGGACAGCTGAAGATCGTCAGGGTCCCAGTTCCAGTACCGTTGGGTCCTCACTGTCCAAATTGAAAGAAATGTGATTTTATTCCGGCCTCTTGGGGACAGAATGCTGGATCGGGAAACTTTTAGTTCGTTTTATTTTTCTTTCCTTTTAAATACTCAGCTAGGCCGTACCCTAGCTCTCAATCAGTCAATCAATCAATCGTATTTATTGAGCGCTTACTGTGTGCAGAGCACTGTACTAAGCGCTTGGGAAGTACAAGCTGGCAACATATAGAGACAGTCCCTACCCAACAGTGGGCTCACAGTCTAAAAAGGGGAGACAGAGAACAAAACCAAACATACTAACAAAATAAAATAAATATAATAGATATGTACAAGTAAAATAAATAAATAGAGTAATAAATATGCATAAACATATATACGTATATACAGGTGCTGTGGGGAAGGGAAGGAGGCAAGATGGGGGGATGGAGATGGGGACGGGCGGGAGAGGAAGGAAGGGTCTCAGTCTGGGAAGGCCTCCTGGAGGAGGTGAGCTCTCAGTAGGGCCTTGAAGGGAGGAAGAGAGCTAGCCTGGCGGATGGGCAGAGGGAGGGCATTCCAGGCCCGGTGGATGACGTGTGCCGGGGGTCGATGGCGGGACAGGTGAGAACGAGGCACGGTGAGGAGATTAGCGGCAGAGGAGCGGAGGGTGTGGGGTGGGCTGTAGAAGGAGAGAAGGGAGGTGACGTAGGAGGGGGCGAGATGATGGAGAGCCTTGAAGCCCAGGGTGAGGAGTTTCTGCCTGATGCACAGATTGATTGGTAACCACTGGAGATTTTTGAGGAGGGGAGTAACATGCCCAGAGCGTTTCTGGACAAAGACAATCCGGGCAGCAGCATGAAGTATGGATTGAAGTGGGGAGAGACACGAGGATGGGAGATCAGAGAGAAGGCTGATGCAGTAGTCCAGATGGGATAGGATGAGAGCTTGAATGAGCAGGGTAGCGGTATGGATGGAGAGGAAAGGGCGGATCTTGGCAATGTTGCAGAACTGGGTCCCTTGGAGTACCCGAGATTTCTTTTCAGTCCTTCCCCACTGGGATTTCTATGCCATCGGCTGCCGAGAAAGCCCCGTTCCGCATTCCACTCACTCTGCCAAGCAGGTAAGGTGCTTGTTCTGCAAAGGATGACCCGCTAAAGGGCACAGTCCCCTCCAATGGTGGCCCACTGCTCAGCTGCTCCCAATCAACGGATTGCCAGGTAGTTGAGTCCCACCCCTTCCCTGCTCTATATAAGGCCCCCGGTGGGTGGGCCTTCTTCCAGCTGCTGCCTCTTCAGTACCTTCCCAGGGCCTGCCCTCCTCTCTGTATTCTCGGGTCATGGTGATTGAGGGTAGGGGGCTTATTTTGACTTTTTCAGTGCTCTCTGGGGGTAGGGGCTTTGGCCCTGTCGGAGTTTTTTTTTGATCCTGAGTCGGATCGTGGGCAGATGCTTGTAGGTGTAACATCTCTGTGGGGAAGGGGCCGTCTCGAGTTTGGTCCGAGAGGTCAGAATGACCCACCTCCCCCAGTTACAGTATGGCTGCATGATTTCCGTTGGAATAATAATTCCATCTATTATAGTAGCATTTATTAAAGACTTACTGTGTGCCAAGCACTGTTCTAAGCGCGGCAGAGGTTACAAGGTAATCAGGTTGTCCAACGCGGGGCTCACAGCCTTAATCCCCACTTTACCGATGAGGGAACCAAGGCACAGAGAAGTGAAGTGATGTGCCCAAAGTCACACAGCCGGTAATTAGTGGAGGCTGGATTTGAACCCATGACCTCTGACTCCAAAGCAGGCGCTCTTTACACTGAGCCACGCTGCTTCTGTAATATTTTTTGTCTTTCTATTTAGATTAATCACTGACCCAGAGCCTTGGGAGACATGGCTGTTCCTCCACAAAACCCCTGTGAGTAGCTTACAGACTTTTTTTTTCATGGTGCTTCCTCTCCCTTTTTCTGCATATAGTCCTCATAAAAAAAGGAACAAATGTACAAGGCTTTTAAACCAAATCCCCACAACCTCCCTATTTTTAAAACGAAAATCACTGTCCCCAACTGAAGCCTGCAAGAGCAAACGCTTTGTTGGTGCTCCCGGCAGAACAAATCTGCTGACTTGTGCCCACGATCGGAAAACCGATTTTTAGGTGGCTACAAGGTCCAAAAGGATTTCTGGTGCCCGTGGATACCCTATTGAGTGCTGTGCACCAATGGGAGGAGTGGGCGTCAGTCGAGGGTATTGTGCATGCCCACACATGCCCGAAAGTGGGAATGAGGGCCACAGGGTCACAGGTAAACCTTAAATAACGCTGGGGGTGCCTAAACCGGTTTTCGGTCCCCAACGGTGCCCAAATTGATTTCTGGCTGGTAATTTGATTTTCCTGATGGGAGGATAAAGGATATCAATATTCTGGATGTCCAGAGGTATTTTGATTTCCTTGAAAATCGATGGAGATCACTCTGGAAAATGGAACAGACTCGGTTGGGCTGCCCGGCTAGCCATGTGTCCACCCCAGTGCTGGAAGGAACGTGGATGGGCCATTAAAAAATCCCGAAAACACGAAAAATTTTTCAGTCTGGCAATTCCCTTTGTCCATCCTCTAAAGGAACCAGCTCCCTTCCCGGGACACCATGGATATTAATAGTCAGATGATGCAATGGATTTTGGATTTCCTCTTAAATTAAATAAATTTAAGAGGAAATCAAAACGCCAATTACTTTTGCATTTCGGTTCCTGTTGTGGTTCTGAGGTTTCTAAGACATGTTTTAAACCCCTCTATTCTTTTGGGGCCAACGTGTTTTTTTTTTTTTTTTCCAATTTTATGTCCCTGTGGGATTTAGGGCACTCTTCCCGGGTTCCACCTCTTGGGGTAGACATCTGAAGATCGGCAGGTCCCAGTTCCAGTCCCGTTGGGTCCTAACTGTCCAAATCGAAAGTAGTTTGATTTGATTCCCGCCTCTAGTTGACAGAATGTTGGATCGGGAAAATTTATTTCGTTTTTTTTTCCTTCTTTTTAAATAATCAGCTAGGCCGTACCCTAGCTCTCCCATTCCCTTGGTCCCTTGGAGTACCCGAGATTCCTTTTCGGTCCTTCCCCACTGGGTTTTCCATGCCACCGGCTGCCGAGGAAGCCCGCCATCCCCATCCCACGCACTCTGCCTAGCAGGTACGGTGTTTGTTTTGCAAAGGATGAGCCGCTCACGTGCACAGTCCCCTCCAATGGTGGCCCACTTCTCAGCTGCTACTAATCAAGGGATTGCCAGACTGTTGAGTCCCGCCCCTTTCCTACTCTATATAAGGCCCCTGGAGGGTGGGCCTTCTCTCAGCTGCTGCCTCTTCAGTACCTCCCCAGTGCCTGCTCTCCTCTCTGAATTCCCGGGTCATGGTGAGTGAGTGTAGGGGGCTCATTTTGACTTTTTCACTGCTCTCTGGGTGTAGGGGCTTTGGCTCTGTCGGAGATTGTGTTGTTGAGCCTGAGTCGGGTGGTGGGCAGATTCTTGTAAGTGTCGTGTCTCTGTGCGGAGCGGACCGTCTCGGATTTGGTCCGAGAAGTCAGAAAGACCCACCTGCCTCAGTTACGCTATCACTGCACGAGTTCCCTTGGAATAATAATTCCATCTATTATAGTAGCATTTATTAAGCACTTACTATGTGCAAAGCACTGTTCTAAGCGCGGCAGAGGTTACAATGTAATCGGGTTGTCCAATTGTACTTTCCAAGCGCTTAGTACAGTATTCTGCACAGATTAAGCGCTAAATAGAGTAAATGAATGAAGTGAAAATGAACGACCGGAGAGATAAGAGGTGAACCAGGAGAGGATGGAGTCTGTGAAGCCAAGGTTGTGTAGCGTGTTGAGGAGAAGGGGGTGGTCCACAGTGTCAAAGGCAGCTGAGAGGTCGAGGAGGTTTAGGATAGAGTACGAACCGTTGGATTTGGCAAGCGGGAAGTCATTGGTGATCTTTGACAGGGTGGTTTTCGTGAAATGTAGGGGACGGAAGCCAGATTGGAGGGGTTCGAGGAGAGAGTTAGTGTTGGGGAATTCGAGGCAGCGCGTGTAGACTACTCGTTCAAGGAGTTTGGAAAGGAATGGTAGGAGGGATATGGGGCGATAACTAGAAGGTGAGGTGGGGTCAAGGGAGGGTTTTTTTTAGGATGGGAGAGACACGGGAATGTTTGAAGGCAGAGGGGAAGGAACCAATGGAGACTGAGCTGTTGAAGGTGGAAGTTAAGGAGGGGAGAAGGGTCGGAGAGAGGGATTTCATGAGAAAAGACGGAATGGGCTCAGAAGCACAGGTGGACGGAGTAGGACTTGAGAGGAGGGAGGGGAGCTCCTCTGAGGATACTGCTGGGAAGGATGGGAGAGTAGCGGAGAGCGTTGAGAGCCGAGGGGTTGGAGAAGTGGGGGGAGTGACTTTGGAGAGCTCATACCTGATAGATGTAATTTTATTAATGAAGTAGGAGGCCAGATCGTTGGGGGTGAGGGAAGGAAGAGGGGGAGGAACCGGGGGCCTGAGAAGGGAGTTGAATGTACGGAAGAGCTGACGGGGATGATGGGCATGGGTGTCAATAAGGTAGGAGAAATAGTTTTGTCTGGCAGAGGAGAGGGCTGAGTTAAGGCAGGAAAGGATAAACCTGAAGTGAACGAGGTTGGCATGGTGTTTAGATAGAAGGGTAGCTAGTCCCGGAGACGAGGGACCAGGGCCTGGAGGTAGAGGTGACCCAGGGCCGTGATGGAGAGAGAAACAAGGGCCTGGACATAGAAGGGGACCAGGGCCAGAATGTACAGAGGGACCTGGGCCGGGAAGCACGAGGGTGGAACCAGGACAGAGAGACAGAGGGTCACCAGGGCCTTGTGTCCTAGGGGGACAAAGGCGGGGAGGTAGGGTGGTATCAGTGCCAGGAGGCAGAGGGGTACCTGGGCCAGTAGACGGGGTACCAGGTCCGCGAGGTAGAGGGGGACCAGGGCCAAGAGGCAGAAGGGTGCATGGTAGGGATGCAAAGGGGGACCAGGACCGAGAAGCCGGGTGGTCAAGGGCAGGGAGGCATAGGGGGACAAGGGCCGGGAGGCAGATGGGTACCTGGGCCGGGAGACAGGGGGAGCTAGGCCAGGAGGCAGAGGGTCCCGGGGTCGGGACGCAGAGTAGGGCCAGGGCCTGGAGGTAGAGGGAGACCAGGGCTGGCAGACAGGGGGACCAAGGCCCAGAGGTACAGGGGACCCATGGCCGGGACGAAGAGAGACCCAGTGGCCTGGAGATAGAGGTAGACCAGGGCCAGGAGGATGAGGGGGACCAGAGTCTGGAGGCAGAGGGGGACTAGGGTCGGGAGGCAGAGGATTACCTGGAACTATAGACAGGGTCACCTAGGCCAGTAGATAGAGGGGATTCAGGGCCAGGACAGAGAGAGGGGCCAGGGCCTGGAGGAAGAGGGAGACCAGGGCTGACAGGTACAAGGGGACCGGTGCTGGGAGACACATGGGGACCAGGGCTGACAGGTACAAGGTGACGAGGGCTTGTCGCAGGAAGGGAGGCTGCGGGGATCACGACGTCGGGAACTGGAGGGGAGACCCTGACCAGACCCCGGCCATGCTGACCATGTCCCCCCTTCTCCCACCACCACCGGCCACAACCCTCCTGGCGGGGGAGGACGTGGAGAAACTGGTCGGATCCAACCCAGAGAGAGAACAGAAACTGTCCGTGCCTGAGTTTGACCTTAAGAATTTTGTAACTGTTCCTCCATAGATATTGGTGCGTAGGAACTGCTAGTTCCAAATCCATCAGACAGGCGGCCTAGTCATCACTACATTAATGTGAATAACTATTATGGATATGAAAACACTGAGAAACGATAATAAGGGCAATACTGAGAGATCAGCTCTTCCAGGAGGCCTTCCCAGACTGAGCCCCTTCCTTCCTCTCCCTCTCGTCCCCCTCTCCATCCCCCCCGTATTAACTCCTTCCCTTCCACACAGCACCTGCATATATGTATATATGTTTGTACATATTTATTCCTCTATTTATTTATTTTACTTGTACATATCTATTCTATTTATTTTATTTTGTTAATATGTTTGGTTTTGTTCTCTGTCTCCCCCTTCTAGAGTGTAAGCCCACTGTTGGGTAGGGACTGTCTCTATGTGTTGCCAACTTGTACTTCCCAAGCGCTTAGTACAGTGCTCTGCACACAGTAAGCGCTCAATAAATACGATTCTTTGATTGATTGAGGGCTGGGAGTAACGGCGGCACCAATGCCTGTAGTCAGAGGGCAACCAGGTCCGGGAAGAAGATGGGGACCAAGGCAGCGGGGTTGATTGGACCTAGGGCCTGAGGGAGAATGGTACCAGGGCCGGAGGGAGAATGGTACCAGGGCCAGAAAGTAAAGTGGGACTAGTGCTGATACACAGAGGGGTGCAAGGGCCGGGAGGCAGAGGGGGACCACGACGTGGAGGTAGAGGGGGACCACGACGGGGAGGTAAAGTGGGACCATGGCCAGGAGGCAGAAGGGTACCGGGCAGGGAAACGGGGACTAGGGCCAGAAGGTAGAGGAGACCCAGGGCCGGACTGGAGACAGACCCAAAAGGCTGGAGGTAGAAAGAGACCAGGGCCATAAGGCACAGAAGGACCAGGACCAGGAGCTTGAAGGGGACCAGGGCAGGGTGTCAGAGCAGGAACAGGGCCAGGAGTCAGAGGGGTAACTGGGTCCGGAGGCAGAGGGGGACCAGGACCGAGAAGCGGGGGGACCAGGGCAGAGAGGCAGAGGGCGCACTAGGGCCAGAGGGAGAAGGAGAACAGGGCTGGGTGGCAAATGGGGACCCGGGTAGGTAGGGTAGGTAGGTAGAGGGGGAAGTACAAGTAACTTGTACTTCCCAAGCTCTTAGTACAGTGCTCTGCACACAGAAAGCGCTCAATAAATATGATTGATTGATTGATTGACCAGGTGCAGGAGGCAGATGGGGATCAGGGCCGGGTGCCAGAAAGTAACAAGAACTGGGAGGCAGAGGACGATCAGGACAGCGAGGCAAAGAGGAATAAGGGCCGAGATGTCGAGAGCTACAAGGGCCGGGAGGCAGAGGGGGACGAGGGCTAGGAGGCAGAGGGGGATCAGGGCCGGGAGGCAGAGGGGGATCAGTGCCGGGAGGCAGCCGTGGACCAGGGGCTGGAGGAAGAGGGGAACCAGGGCGGGGAGGCAGAGGGGGACCAGGGCCAGGATTTAGAAGGGTACCGTGGCCGGGATAGAGGGGGACCAGGACCGGTACGCAAAGTGGGACTAGGGCAGGGCAGCACCCGGGTACCAGGGCCAGGAGGCAGAGGGGTACTTGGGCCGGTGGATGGGGTACCAGGGCCGGAAGGCAGAAAGGTACCTGGGCCAGGAGGCAGAGGGGGACCAGGGCAGGTAGGCAGAGGGGACCAGGTCCAGAAAGCAGAGGGGTACATGGGCCGGAAGATGGGGGACCAGGGCCGGGAGGCAGAGGTGTACCTGGGCCGGGAGGGAGGGGTCCAGGGCAAGGAGGGACAGGGAACCCGGGGCCGGGAGACAGGAGGACCAGGGCCGAGAGGCAGAGGGGGACCAGGACAGGGCGGTAGAGGAGGACAAGGGCAGGAAGATGGGCAGCATGGCTGGGTGGTATATCTGACCCGGGGCTGGGACGGAGAGGGGGACCCGGGCCTGGAGGCTGAGGTGGACCAGGGCAGGTAGGCATAGGGTACCAGGGCCAGAAGGCAGAGGGGTACCTTGGCCGGGAGACAGGGGGACTAGGTCCGGGAGGCAAATGGGAACCTGGGCCGGGAGACAGGCGGACCTGGGCCAGAAGACAGGGGCACCAGGGCCGAAAAGCAGGTGGAAGCGAGACTGAGACTCAGGTGGTAACCAGGGCAGGGAGGCAGAGGGGGACCAGGACCAGGAGGCAGAGGGATATTTGGGTCGGGGGACAGGCAGACCAGGGCCGCAGATAGAGGGGAACCAGGGCCAGGACGGAGAGAGACCCAAGGGCCTGGAGGTAGAAGGAGACCACAACCGGGCAGCATAGAGGGACCAGGGCTGGGAGGCAGAGGGGGATCAGAGCAGGGCAGCAGAGGGGGACCAGGGAAAGGAGGCTGAATGGTCCCTGGGCCAGGAGTCAAGGCGACCAGGGCATGGAGGTAGAGGGGAACCACGGCCAGGGAGGAGAGTGACCCAAGGCCTGGAGGTTGTAGGAGGCCAGGGTCTGGAGGCACAGAGGGTCCAGTACCGAGAGGCAGAGGGGGACCAGGACAGGGAAGCAGAGGGGCACCAGGGCCAGGATGCAGTGAGGTACCTGGGCCATGAAACAGAGGGAACTGAACACTGAGGCAGAGGGGTACCTTGACCAGGAGATGGGGGACCAGGGCCAGGAGGTAGTGGGGGACCAGAGCTGTGAGGCGGCTTAGTCTGGGGCAGGGAAGCATAGGGGGACCAGGGCTGGGAGGTAGAGGGAACCCAGGGCCAGGATGGAGAGAGACCCAAGGGCCCGGAGTTAGAATTAGAACATGGCAGAGAGGCACAGAGCCACTAGGGCCGGGAGGCAGAGATGGACCAGGGCAATGCGGGAGAAGGTGACCATGGTCAGGAGGCAGACGGTTACTTGGGCCGGGAGATGGGGGATAAGGGCTGGGAGGAAGTGGGTGACTAAGGCCTGGAAGCAGAGGGAGACCAGGGCCAGGAGGCAGAGGGGTACCTGGGCCAGGAGACAGGTGGACCGGGGCAAGGAGGCAGATGGGTACTTCGACCCGGAGAAAAAGGAACCAGGGTCGGGAGGCAGAGGGGAACCTGGGCAGGCAGCAGAGTGGTACCAGGGCCATGGCACAAAGGGACCAGAACTGGGAGGCAGAGGGGTACCTTAGCCAGGAGACGGGGGACCAGGTCCGGGAGGTAGTGGGAGACCATGTCTGAGAGGCGGTGCAGACCGGGGCAGGGAGGCATAGGGGGACCAGGGCCGGGAGGTGGAGGGGACCCTGGGCCAGGACGGAGAGAGACCCAGGAGACGGGACCTGTGCCTGGAGGCAGAAGAAGACCAGGGCCGGGAGGCAGAGGTGTTCTAGGGCAACGCGGCATGAGGGGACCATCACCAGTAGACAGAGGGTTACCTGGGCCGGGAGACAGGGGGACTAGAGCAAGGAGGCAGAGGGGTATCTGGGCCTGGGGACAGAGTGACCAGGGCCGATAGGCAGAAGAGGATCATGGCCGAGAGGCAGAGGGGTACTGGGGCTGTGAAGCAGTGGGGGACCAGGGCCGGGAGGGAGAGGGGAACCTGGGCTGGGAGGCAGACGGGGACTAGGGCTGAGAGGCGTGAGGTACCAGGGCAGGGAAACAGTGGGGGACCAGGACTGGGAGGCAGAGGGGGACCCATGGCCAGGAGGCAGACGGGTACCTGGACCGGGATACAAAAGGACCACGGCTGGGAAGTAGTGGGGTACCTCTGGACCGGACGTCATGGGGATCAGGGCTGGTAGGTAGAGGGGAACCAGGGCTGGGAAGGGGAGAGGGCCCAGGGCCTGAAGGTAGAGGAAGACCAGGGCCGGGAGGCACAGAGGGACAAAGACCAGGAGGCAGTGGGTTACCTTGTCCAGGAGACAGGGGAAACAGGACCGGGTGGTAGAAAGGTAATTGGGCCCATAGACAGAGGGAACAGGGCCAAGAGGCAGTGGGGGACCACAGCCGAGAGGCAGAGAGGTACCAGGGCTGAGACGCAGCGGGTAACCCGAGCCCGGAGGCAGAGGGATATCTGGGCTGGGAGACGGGGTTCAGGGTTGTGAGGCAGAGAGGGACCAGGGCTGAGAGGCGGGAGGGACCAGGGCAGGGACAGAGAAGTGGACCAGGACTGGGAGGCAGAGGCGTTCTGGGTCAGGAGACTGGGGGACCAGGGCCGGAATGTAGAGTGGTACCTGGGCCGGGATGTGGAGTGGACCCAGGGCCAGAACAGGTAGAGGAGACCCAAGGTAATAGGAGACTAGGAGACTAGGGATGGGAGGTACAGAGGGACTAGGGCCAGGAGGCAGAGAGGGACCAGGTCCAGGAGGCAGAGGGGGACCAGGGGCGGGAGGCAGAGGGGTACCTGGACCAGGAGGCAGAGGTTTACATGGTCCGGGAGGCAGAAGGGAACCAGGGCCGAGAAGATGTGGGTGACCAGGGCAAGGAGGCAGATGATACCATGACTGGGAGGCAGGGGGGACCAGGGCCCGGAGGCAGAGGGGTCCAGGGCCAGGATGCCGAGGGGCACCTGGGCCAAGAGACGGGGTCCAGGGCCGGGAGGCAGAGGAGGATTGGGGCAGATAAGCAGGGGGAACCGGAATATGCAGTCAGAGGCGAACCAGGGCTGCGAGGCAAATGGGGACGAAGGCTGGGAAACAGAGGGGGACCAGTGCCAGGAGGCTGAGAGGTACCTGGGCTGGAAGGCAAAGGGGGACTAGGGCCAAGAAGGAGGCAGACAAGGGAAGGGAGGCAGAGGGGGACCAGGGCCTGGAGACAAAAGAGGCCCAGAGCTAGGAGGCAAGGGATTCCTGAGCTGGGAGACGGGGGACTAGGTTCGGGGGGCTTGGGTAACCAGGGCCCGGAGGCAGAGGGTGATCATGGCCAGGAGGCAGCGGGGTACTGGGACCCGGAAAAGGTGGACCAAGGTCGGGAGGTAGAGGGGGACCAGGACCAGGAGGCACGGGGTTCCTGGGCCCGAAGTCGGGGTACTAGGGTCGGGAGGCTTGGGCGACCAGGGCTGGGAGGCAGAGGGGTACCTGGGCCTGGAGAAGGGAGACCAGGGTCGGGAGGTAGAGGGGGACCAGGCCTAGGAGACAGTGAAGTACCTGGGCCGGGAGACTGGAGGTCCAGGCCCGGGAGAGAGGGGGACCTAGGCCGGGAGGTAGAGGGTCCCAGGGCCGGGACGTATGAAGAGACCAGGGCTTGGAGGTAGAGGGAAACCAAGGCTGGTAGAACACGGGGACCCACGGCAGGGATGGAGAGAGACCCATGGCCCATGGCTTGGAAGGAGAGGGGAGCAGGGCAGGGAGGCAGAGGGGTACCTGGGCCGGGAGACAGGGGGACCTGGGCTGGAAGGTAGAGGGAGACCAGGGCTGGCAGAACAGGGGGACCAGGGCATGGAGGTAGAGGGGACCCATGGCTGGGACGGAAAGAGAGTCAGTGGCCTGGAGGTAGTGGGAGACCAGGGTCCGGAGGCCCAAAGGGACCCGGAGACGGGGGACTAGGGTTGGGAGGCCCGTTATTGGGTAGGGGCCGTCAATATATTTTGCCAACCTGTACTTCCCAAGCGCTCAGTACAGTGGTCTGCACACAGTAAGCGGTCAATAAATACGATTGAATGAAAGAATGAATGAATGAATGGGTGACCAGGGCCGGGAGGCAGATGGGGACCAGGGCCAGGAGGCAGAGGATTACCCGGGCCGGTAGACGGGGGACCAGGGCCCGGGAGCAGAGGGGAACCAGGGCCAGGAGGTAAAGAGGGACCAGGGTCGAGAAGTGGTGTGACAAGGTCAGGGAGGCAGAGGGCGACCAGGACCGGGAGAAAGAGGGGGACCAGGGCCGGTAGACAGGGCGACCAGGGCCGGGATGCAGAGGGAGGTACCTGCTCCGGGAGACAAGGCGACCAGGGACGGGAGGCAGAGGGGAACCTGGCCCTGGAAGTAGAGGAGGAGCAGGGCCAGGAGGCAGAGGTGTACCTGTGCCAGGAAACGGGGGACCAGGGTCGGCAGGCAGAGGGGGACCAGGGTTGGGAATCGGCGATCAGGCCCGGGAGGCAAAGGGGGACCAAGGCTGAGAAGCATGGGGGACAAGGTCAGGAAGATGGAGGGGGTCCGGGGACAGGAGTTAGAGGGGGACCATGGCCTCAAGGGCAAGGAAATGACGTTAACGTTTCTCTCCCTATGCCTCTCTGTATCACAATCTGCCGCCAAATTTCCAAAACACTCCCCTATTTACCCATTGCTGATCCAAGTTCAAAATTAAAATAAACTTTCAAAAAATTGTAGGGCGACCCTTACTTGCACTGGACTTGGAATAATCAATTATAGGTTCTCACAAAACAGTGTTGTTTTGCTTTACAAGGACTCTCAATCCCAAGAGTCCCATTTACCACAAAAATGGGAGTTGTCCATCTACTTCAGGAGGAGAGTGAATCCCAAATCCGTATTTTGCATCTGGGTTAAGAGAAGTTTGTGTTTAGGCACAGAGACGCTAAGTGACCCTCTGGAACATCCAAAAGCAGCGGGCCAAATTGCAAAAGGACGGACATGGGAGTCAGGGTACCAGGGTCCCAGATGTGCCAAATGTCTACCATGGGGCAGAGATTCAATACCTGTTCTCCGTCTTCCCTCGGACTGTGAGATTTAGGTCAGACAAGGACTGTATCCGACCCGATTATTTGGAATCTCCCCCAGTGCTTGGTACATTGTTTGGCACATAGCAAGCACTTACCAAATAGCACAATGATTATTATTATCTCAATACTGGTCATCTTGAGAGTTTGAGAGGCCAAGCCCGTTGTGGGCAGGGATTGACTCTCTTGGTTGCTGATTTGTACTTTCTATGCACTTAGTACAGTGCTCTGCACACATTAAGCACTCAAAAAATACGATTGAATGAATGAAATAAGTACTTGAATTTCACAAATAATGCTCATGGCCAGTAGGTTGTAGGAAAAGAAGCAGCGTGCCCTGGTAGAGAGAGCAAAGGGCTGGGAGTCAGAAGGACCTGACTTTTAATACCAATTTCACCACTATTTGGCTGTGTGACCTTGGGCAAATCATTTCACTTCTCTGAGCCTCAGTTTCCTCATCTGTAAAATGGGGATTAAGACTGCAAACCCCACAGGGGACAGGGACAGTGTCCAAACTGATTAGCTGTTATCTGCCCCAGCGCTTAGTACAGTGCCTGGCACATAGTATGCACTTAACAAATTCCATAAAAAAATAAAAGGATTGATCCTTTATCCATAATAATAATAATAATAATAATAATAATAATAATAATGGCATTTGTTAAGCACTTACTATGTGCAAAACACTGTTCTGAGCACTGGGGCGATAAAAGGTGATCAGGTTGTCCCACGTGGAGCTCACAATCTTCATCCCCGTTTTCATTCATTTCATTCATTCATTCATTTCATTCATTTCATTCATTTCATTCATTCAATCGTATTTATTGAGCACTTACTGTGTGCAGAGCACTGAACTAAGCGCTTACAGATGAGGGAACTGAGGCTCAGAGAAGTTAAGTGACTTGACCAAAGTCACACAGCTGACAAATGGCAGAGCTGAGATTAGAACCCATGACCTTTGACTTCCAAGCCCATGCTCTTTCCACTGAGCCACGCTGCTTCCTAAAGACAATTGTGGTAGAATAAAATGTACAGTTAGCTCTTTGGAGATTCTTTATCACTCAGACTTCAATCTCTGGCATGTAACTGGTGGCATAAAGGAGATTTTGAGTTTCTAAATAGCCTCTCTGCTAAGGCCCTCTCTGCAGGTGGCCAAGACCTTTTAGGCCTATATTTTGATATTATGGAGCCAGGCTTTTACCCAAGGTTGGGGGCAAAGAGTGGGAAGACATGGAAGGGAGATGGAAGGAAGGTGAGGATAAAGGATGGAGGAAAAAGAAAAACCCAAGACATCATTGAGATTTGACACTTTTTTATACTTGGTTTTTTTGTAAATCTTTAAAAACAATGAATCAGGACACTTTTTTTAAAAGGCCAACTACAATGCTCTGTCCAGTGGTAACAATCATAAAAAATGTGCATCTCAAAATGCTTACAAGTAATTACAGTCTTTTGAGTACATATTAATGCCTCGGCTTCTGGTGGGCCCCCAGTAAAAAAAAAGTCTAGAGTATGTTAAACACACAAGTGCTACACAGTAGTTTGGACAACTCATAACTTGGATCTTTGAGGCAAACATCAGTAACCAAGACTGACCGAATGAGCAGACTAAGGCACAGCAAAGTATTTTAAAATAAAAGTATTTTTCTTTTTTATTTGTCCTATGTGGAAACACACCTCACCAGCTGCACAAAAGACAAACTGAAGCCTCTGACCGAGCCTCAGTACAGGCTCTGAGCTCGGCGGCCGGTATCAGAATCTCACCGACGGTCTGAAGATAAAGCACACCAAACTATCAGCACAAAGCTGGGAGGACGGAAACCTTATTTCGTGCCAGTGCCATTTCACGCCCAGTTCCTTAGGGACAAAAGTCTGTCTGTCTCCCGTACCCATTTGCCTCAGCCAAGCGGCTGCAAGTTTGAGGCTACCATTTTGCTCTCTAAATTCAGGCACGAGAGACCTAAAATAATAAAACGGATTTCCTGATTGCATTGTTCAAATCCTTTCAAGGACAACGATTTCCCTGACAGCAGATTTTGTAAACTCACACGAATCCTTAGTTAAGAGAAGTCCAGGCTCCTTGCCGACTACGCCCTACATCATTTCCACTTTTCATCTTTTGCTTGTTAAATGCCGCTTTTAATATTTAATAGTTTCAGTGCACGGAATTCATTTTAGTAAACCTATTAAATTGTCTCCAGTAAAGGGTGAAAGTTATCATCAGAAACATAAGGAGGAATTGCTTATTCATTTAGATTTGACATTTTCTTTAAAGCCACCATTGTCAAAGCAAATCACAAATTATTCATAAAGGCACTAGAAGAGAAAGAGAAAACAATAAGGGATTTCACAGTGAAAATGTGAGTAATTCACAATACGTTTTCTCTTTCTCTTCATTTTCACGGTGAAATCCCTTATTGTCCACTCCAGAAGAACAATTTCAGGTGTCATTCCCACAGTTATTTCTCTGTAGTGCTGGGCCTGTTTGGAAGGCCGTACTTATGTTTTGTCTAAAACAAAATTAAAAATAAAACAGAGGTGATGTGTTGGGGAAATGCAAATGCATCCCATGCAACTTTTCACAACACTGAAAACTGATTTACCACTTCATTTACCAAAGCACATTAGTACAATGTTTTGCACCCAGTAAGTTTTCAGTAAATACCACCGAGGTATGTACATTTCTGCAATTTATTTATTTTTATTAACGCCCCTCTCTCCTTCTAGAATGTAAACTCATGGGTAGGGAATGTGTCTTTATTGTTATACTGTACTCTCCCTAGCACTTAGTACTGTGCTTTGCATACAGTAAGCTCTCAGTAAACATGATTGAATGAATAAATGAATGAATATGTACAGGCAAAACCATGGTAAAGGCTGTTCTACTGTACAATTCTAGATTGCCTTACTACACAAAGACACAATGCAAAGGATAAAACAGAAAGAAACACTATGCTCTTTAATTTGTGTGACATTAGTCAAGTCACTTAACTTCTCTTTACCTCAGTTAACTCATTTGTAAAATGGGGATTAAGCCTGTGAGCCTCATGTGGGACAAGGACTGTAACCAAATTGATTAGCTTGTATCTACCCCAGCACTTAGTACAGTGCCTGGCACATAGTAAGCACTTAACAAATACCAATTAATTTATATATGGCACTCTGAGGAGGAAATGTAGGGCTAAAATGGAATCTTACACCCTATTTTCCCTTTTCTGAGTAAATAAATTAGTTCAATGCAACCTATGAATCCAGCAGTTCCAATCCATCAACACAACAGTGGAGTTTGCAAAAGCAAGAAAGGGATGCATCCAAACTGCTGCCCCACTTATCATATCCCACCTTGACTACTGCAGCAACCCCCCCCACCTCCTGTCTCTCCCCTCTCAAGTCTAAATGCACTAAAAAAACTCCCCAAAAGCCCCACAGTCCACACTCCCCACTCTTCAAAACTCTCAAATATTTGCCCATCCACTTCCAAGTCAAAGGCAAATTCCTTACTGTAGGCTTTCAGGCAGTCAATCAGCTCTCCTCCTCCTTCCAACCCATATCCTACCTCTGGCCTGGAACTCCCTCACCCTTCATATCTGACAGTCCACCCTCTCCCCACCTTCAACCCCCCCCCGCCTAAAATCCCATCTCCTCCACTAAGCCAGCTCTAAGCCATAATTTCCCCATCTGCCCTCCCCTCTGTGTCAACTACACACCCGGCTGTGTACTGTTTAAGCACATTCACACTTACAACCCAGTCTCACAGCATTTAGGTAAACAACCTCATACTATTTCCCCTGTCCATAATTTATTTTCACCTCTGTCTCCCCCATGGACTGAAAACTCCTTTATGGGCAGGGATCACATCTACCAACTCTGTATTTAGCAGTGTGCTCTGAACACAGTAAGCACTCATAAATACCATTACTTAATTCATTCATTGGATGGTTAATTGCTTTCTTCATTTGGAGTCTGCGTTGTCACATTAGTTAATTCATTCATACAATCGTATTTATTGATTGCTTAATGTGTGCAGAGCACTGTACTAAGCGCTTGGGAAGTACAAGTTGGCAAAATATAGAGATGGTCCCTACCCAACAACGGGCTCACAGTCTACAAGGGGGAGACAGACAACAAAACAAAACATGTGGACAGGTGTCAAGTCATCATAATAAATAGAAATAAAGCTAGATGTACATCTTTAACAAAATAAATAGAATAGTAAATATGTACAAGTAAAATGAATAGAGTAATAAATCTGTACAAACATATACAGGTGCTGTGGGGAGGGGAAGGAGGTAGGACAGGTGGGGTGGGGAGGAGGAGAACAAAAATGAGGCTCAGTCTGGGAAGGCCTCCTGGAGGAGGTGAGCTCTCAGTAGAGCTTTGAAGGGAGGAAGAGAACTAGTTTGGCAGATGTGTGGAGGGAGGGCATTTCAGGCCAGGGGGCCGGAGGTGGACGGCAGGACAGGCGAGAATGAGGCACAGTGAAAAGGTTAGCAGCAGAGGAGTGGAGGATGTAGGTTGGGCTATAGAAGGAGAGAAGGGAGGTGAGATAGGAGGGGGTGAGGTGATGGAGAGCCCTGAAGCTGAGAATGAGGGGTTTTTGCTTGATGTGTAGGTTGACTGGAAGCCATTGGAGATTTTTGAGGACAGGAGTAACATGCCCAGAGCGTTTCTGCATAAAGATGATCTGGGCAGCAGCGAGAAATATAGACTGAAGTGAGGAGAGACAGGAGGATGAGAGATCAGAGAGGAGGTTGATACAGTAACCCAGTCATTCATTCATTCATTCAATCGTATTTATTGAGCGCTTACGGTGTGCACAGCACTGTACTAAGCGCTTGGGAAGTACAAGTTAGCAACATATAGAGACTGTCCCTACCCAACCGTGGGCTCACGGTGTAGAATGGGGAGACAGAGAACAAAACAAAACATATTAACAAAATAAAATAAATAGAATATGTACAAGTAAAATAGAGTAATAAATACATAAAACATATGTACATATATACAGGTGTTGTGGGGAAGGGAAGGAGGTAAGGCAGGGGGATGGAGATGGGGAGGAGGGGGAGAGGAAGGAGGGGGCTCAGTCTGGGAAGGCCTCCTGAAGGAGGTGAGCTCTCAGTAGGGCCTTGAAGGGAGGAAGAGAGCTAGCTTGGCGGATGTGCGGAGGGAACATCAGGAACAGAACCCCCCACAAATAGGAGAACCGAGCATATTATTCATGGAGAGTCTTTGTTCAGCAAGCCCTGGCAGCTGGAAACATAGCCTGCATTTGTATAATTGACGAAATTGTAAACAACCTGTGGTCCACTACTGTAATTCATCCCTGGGTCTCCAGGAGAGTGGTGCCTTTTTAGTAGGAAAATAGTACAGAAGCAGAGTCAGGATGAACAGAAGTGGAAGAGATGCGTTCAGTTACAGGAAAGAAAAGACTCGGCCTGGGATTCCTGGTACGATTGTCCAAAGTCAACAGCCACATTTCAACTGCAGTCCATTTACAAACAGTAACCAATCAATGAAACCAATCGTTACCCAGAAACTCTGAGACCAGAGAATAATGTGAATCTTCCACACTATGACAGCCTTACACTGCCTGACTATTTCCAAAGCCAGGAGAAGGATCACTGAGACAATCACATTGATCAGGTAGCTTTTCCTCTTAGCTTTGACTGTTCTGTTTCACTGCTGAAAATTTTCCATTGGCATGTGATGTCCATGCATCCCTTCCTCTCTCCCATCTCAGGGCAGCATGGGAGAGGCCTTCAGAATGGTGAAGCTCAGTCTCACTCCGCAGTGGCTAAGGTTAGGGGAAAGCACCTGTGTGGCTCATCCTGAACCAGGCAGGTGCATGTCTAACTTCTTTTATTGGAAAGAGAGCCGTATTGAACCAGCAAGATAGTGGTTTGGATGGAGAGGAAAGGGTGGATCTTGGTGATGTTGCAGAGGTCAGACCGTGGAAAAGGTTGGGCTATGGTAAAACGTTAGGCCAGGGGAAAATGTTAGGCTAGGGGAAA
Organism: Tachyglossus aculeatus; assembly: GCF_015852505.1. NCBI lineage: Eukaryota > Metazoa > Chordata > Mammalia > Monotremata > Tachyglossidae > Tachyglossus > Tachyglossus aculeatus. Next base: position 104,585,311 of record NC_052068.1, read on the forward strand.
GATTAGGCTAGGGGAAAAGGTTTGGCTAAGGGAAAAGGTTGGACTAGGGGAAAAGGTTAGGCTAGCAAAACAGTTTAGGCTAGGGTAAAAAGTTCCACTGAGCCACACTGCTTCTCTAGCATTGAATACAGTGTCTGGTACATAGTAAGCACTTAACAAATGTCACAATTATTATTACTATTATTACCTGTTTTTCCACCTACTTGGATGATGAACCTCATGCAGGACAGGGACTGTGTCATACCTAATTAGCCTGTACCCAACACAGCCCTTAGTGAAGTGTTTGGTACATAGTAAGCACTTAACAAATGCCATAAAAAGACAGTAAGTATTTAGCAAATACCACAATTATTATTATACATGCATTAGAAAAATAATATAAATTTGTTGTACACCCATTAGAAAAATGATTAAAACACTATGATCTATAGTTTAGCCTGAAGACAGGCGACATGACAACTGTACATGAAAAACCCAGGATAACTAAAGTTTAATTCTGTTACTGACATGCTACAAAATCAATCCTATTTATTTAGCTCTTACTGTGTGCAGAGCATTGTACTAAGTGCATGGGGGAATACGATATAATGATATAACAGACTCATTCCCTGCCCAAATCTACATATTCTTCAACAAAGCAAACGGAGGTGAAGAAGTACAAACCCAAATCAAGAAAGGCAGCATGACCTTTGAGGGAGTGAGTTGCCTCTTTGGTATTAATAATAATTGTGGTATTTCTTTCATGCTTAATGTGTTCCAGGCATCATATTACTCCATGGGGTGGATACCCAGAAATTGCATTGGACACATGTGGGCATTTGTCCCATATGGGGCTCGCAGTCTCAATCTCCATTTTACAGATGAGATAAATGAGGCCCAGAGAAGTGAAGCGAGTTGCCCAAGGTCACACAGTAGAAAAGTGGCAGAGCCGGGGTCCGAACCCAGGTCCTTCTGACTTCCAGGCCAGAGCTCTATCCACTAGGCCACACTGCTTCTCATTAAGCTTCAAACTAAAATGAATGTCTAGAAGAAAGTGGTGGGACCTAATGGATAGGGCAGGGTTCTTGGAATTGGGCGATCTGGGTTCTAATCCCTGATCTTCCACTTGCTTACTGTGTGACCTTGGACAAGTCACTTAATGATTCTGTGTCTTAGCTTCGTCATCAGAAAAAAGAGGGTGAAATACCTGTTTTACCTCCTTCTTAGATTTGGAGTCCTATGTGAGACGGGGCTGTGTCTGATTTGATGATCTTACATCTAACTGAACACTCAGCATGGTGCTTGGGACAGACCATCAAACATTCAGTGATATTTATTGAGCACTTACTGTGGGCATAGCACTGTGCTAATCACTTGGGAGAGAACAATACAACAGAGAAGCAGCCTTGCCTAGTGGAAAGAGCATGGGCCTGGGAGTCAGAAGCACTTGAGTTTTAATAGAGGCCATGCCACTTGTCTGCTGTGTGACTTTGGGCAAGTCACCTGAGTTCTCTATGCCTCAGTTCCCCATCTGTAAAATGGGGCTGAAGACTGTGATCCTCATGTGGGACAGGGATTTTTGCTAACCTGATTAGCTTGCATCTACCCCAGTGCTTAGAACATTGCTTGACCCATAATAAGCACTTAACAAATACCTCCATAAACATCATCATCATCATCAAGTGATTAACAAGTACATCAAAACAACCCCCAAAACACAGAGTTATCAGACACATTCCCTGCTCACAGTAAGGAGCATGGCCTAGTGGACAGAGAACAGGCTTGGGAGTAAGGAGGACCTGGGTTCTAATCCCCGCTCTGACACTGGTCTGCTTTATGACCCCGGGTAAGTCACCTCAGTTCTCTATGCCTCAGTTCTCTCACATGTAAAATGGAGATTAAAACTGTGGGTCCCAGTTGGGACAGGGCCTGTGTCCAACCAAATTACCTTTTATCTACCCAATACCCAGTACAGTGCCTGGCACATAGTAAGCACTTAAATACCACAATCATAATTATTATTACTTAGTAAACATCATCTTTATTAATCACCAACAATAAGATTGTGGAAAGACCTCAGTCGGCCAGCTTTCCAGCACTGCTTGACATGCCATACCCTCATTGACGGCCGAATGTCAGGAGAACGTTTCATTCTCAAATAATTGGTAATGGTTAACTGGAGTAAAAGGGCAAAATAAAAGTTTCAAAGATGAAAGAGAGCACAGCTGGAAACAAAGAAAAAAAAAGGGAGTAGTTGGTGGGCATCTAGGAAACAGCAATACACAGCAAACATTCCTGAAATGCAAAATTCAACCATGGCTGGCTCTGTTCGGACAGGGGCTTCATTCAGGAAAGATGAGCCTAGAAGCTAAATAGAAATCATAAAGTACGTTAAGGCAAAGTGCTGCCACAAAGCAGTGATGTTCTCCATCCTGGGTACTGTAGGGGAAAAGTGTTAGTGAATCAATTACCATTTAACATGGCCCTTAGAACATAAATTTACTGAGCACTTTTCTGAGTGCAGAGCACTGTACTAAGCTGTTTGCTCACAATGTCCTGACTTTCTCACTTATGTATTAAAACCCTAAGGCACAGGGACAATTTCCCCAAATTCATATGGTGAATGAATGGCAGAATCACATATTGAACAATCAACCACTGAGTTTCCCTTCTGGTTTTGTCTATTATGCCACACTGCGTCCACTGGCAGTGAACAAAATAAAATATAGTTGTTAGATGACTAATGCTCCTTAGTATTTACTTGTCTCAGTAAGCAGGAGCTTTATTTAATCCTTTGCTCATTACTTAAAATGCAAGAAAAAACACATCATTTTACTATCCCTGAGGAGACATTTATTCCTGATTTAAGGCAATCATGCAAATATTCAAAAAAATCCCGATTTTCCCCTGCCCATCTAGCACACTTAGGGAAAAGCCCAAGAAATCAGCAGTTTTTTCCTGCACATGTGGCACCAAATGCACCTCACTTAATAAGTGATAGATCTGACATTAATTACATAGAGGAAATAAGAAATGACTATTTGGAATAATGCCAATAAAGGCATTAGTCACAGTGTCTATAACAATTTTTCTTCTTAAGCTGTGTAAACCAATGTGCTGAAAAGATCATGTCACAAATAGTGGAAATGGTGAGTGAAGGAGAGAATGCATGAAAATCAGGTTTCAGGAACACTAGGTCCCCTCATCCAGCATTCCAATTATGGATCCCTGGCTAGCAAGAACTAATGGAAAGAGTGCAGGCCTGGGAGTCAAAGGACTTGGGTTCTAATCCCAGCTCCTCCACAAACCTGCTACATGAATTTGGGCAAGTCACTTCACTTCTGTATTCTCTCAGTTTCTTCACCTGCAAACAGCTATTTCAATACCTTTTCTCCCTTCTACTGAGACTGTGATCCCTTAGAGGGGCCTGATTATCTTTATCTATCCCAGTGCTTACTACAGTGGTTGGACAAAAAAAGCCCTTAACAAATGCCGCAATTATTAGATAAGGGTAATTCTTAATACCACGCATACTTTGTTTCCATTAATTTAATATCAGTTTCCAGTGCCAACCTTACAGTAATCTCTCCATGAGTAAAACAGTGTTCTTTCATTATGAGATGAATACACAAGAGATTTGTAGTTCTCGTGGCACAAAGGCCACCTCCAAACATTAGCTTTACTGGAAACTCAGTATAGATGAACACTTCTTACAACACTTCTTACAACTCTTCTTGGAGAGTTAACTTCCAGAGTGCATATGCAGTCATTAGAGTTCAAAATAAAAGAGTACCATGACTCCGCCATCTTTAAACCCCGAGAAACTGCATTTACCTCCAGTAAGAAACAGTGAGACCGGTAAACTTTTTAAATGTGAATTTTTCCAATTTTTACTTAGAAGTTTAAAAACAAAAACCACCTAATTGAAGAAAATGCATTTTCTTTTTTAAGCTACTGTACCTTTCACAGACCAGGGAAAATGACCCATAACCCACAGAATAGTGCTGTAGACCATGGAAACCAACGGGCCAATGTTAGGTTTTTCTGGGTGCGGGGTTTAATGGTATTTGCTAAGCCCTGACTATGTACCAAACACTGTTCTAAGCGCTGTGGTAGATAGAACATAAACAAGTTGTCCCATGTGGGGCTCACAGTCTTAATCCCCATTTTACAGATAAGGTAACTGAGGCACAGAGAAGTTAAGTGACTTGCCCAAGGTGACACAGAAGACAAGTGGTGGAGCTGCGATTAGAACCCACATCCTCTGACTCCCAAGCTCGTGCTCTTTCCACTAAGCCACGCTGTTTGACAGTCAGTCAATAGCATTTATTGAGTGCTTTCTGAGTGCAGAGCACTATACTAAACCCTAAGGTGAGTACATTCTAATACTAAATGTTGTCATGGAAACTCAGAGACCCACATCACTGACCCAATCAACTCTGACCAGTCTGGCTTCGTATGCTTTGGGGAGATGGGGATGACCTTCTGGCCACCTTGGACATAGGTCTTCAGGGCTCTCTAGCGGGCAGGGGAAAAGCCACACCCATGACACACTGGGAATAGCGGTACCACAGGCCTCGAACCATGTCCCCAAATATCATCTTCAACATCAATGGCATTTATTGAGCGCTTACTATGTGCAGAGCACTGTACTAAGCAGTTGGGAGAGTACAACAGAGTTGGCAGACACATTCCCTCCCCACAATGAGCTTACAGTTTAGAGGGGGAGATAAACACTAATGTAAATAATTTACCTTGCAGAATTTAAAGATATACATAGATATATATAGATAGATAGATATAGATATATATGTATATATATATAGATATATATAGATATATATAAGGACTGTGGGGTTGAGAGTGTATCAAACATCTAATGCCCAAAAGTCACAGATCTAAGTACACAGATTCATTCATTCATTCATTCATTCATTCCATCGCATTTATTGAGCATTTACTGCGTGAAGTTCTTGGAAAGTACAATTCAGCAGATTCATTCATTCATTTCATTCAGTCGTATTTATTGAGCGCTTACTGTGTGCAGAGCACTGTACTAAGCGCTTGGGAAGTACAAGTTGTCAACATATAGAGACGGTCCCTACCCAGCAGCGGGCTCACAGTCTAGAAGGGGGAGACAGACAACAAAACAAAACATATTAACAAAATAAAATAAATAGAAGGGAGAGGGAGAGGAATAGATGGCTTAATTGAGGAAGGCCTTTTGGAGGAGATGTGACTTTCTGTGATTCCACACAAGTAGAGCGAGGCAGTAGGGAAGTATCATGAATTTACAGCACTGTAGTTTGAACTCTTGGGTGGCAAAGGTTACTCAAGTTAAAAAAGGAAATTTTTTTTTTAGACACTCACCCTGCCCTGTTCAACACATTTGGTTAACACAACGATGGGATATACATTCTTCTCCCAGACCACACGCCAGAAATCATCTAATGTGTTAGTTAAGGGTCCTTGGGTGGTAATAAAATCCTTCTTCGAGTGGTATCCCTTAAAAGAAAAATTAATTCAGTTTTAGACTATGATAGGCATATTTTTTAAATATTATGCAACAAACAGATATATCAATTACACAAAGTGTCCTACGGGCATGTAGTTTGCATTAATATAGTCATCTGTCATATGGTTTTGAATGAAAGCTTCACTCGAGAAATGTCATCTGCAATATAAAAAGAAAACAATGCTTATAGAATGGAACTACTACAAAAAGTGAAGTAGAAGTAATGAAACTGTAGCACTGTGAATCAGAGATTCTGTCCACTTTCTTTAAGAATTTATGGGCTATTATTCAGAGTATATAATGTGACTTTTCTTGTTAACAAAAGGATTTTGATTATTTCATGTACAGGAAACCTCCAAAATACCAACAGGTACCTTCTAAACTCATACATACTGAGTCAAAGTAATAACCAAAAATGTATCACACAGACCTAAAAGTTAGAAACCTAATCCTAGCTGGAAATCTTATACCGATAGTTGATCACATCAAACATACAGTGGGAAGTCAGTCATCAGAACTGAATCCAAAGCCGGTTCAAGGAAGAGTTAGGTTGGATCTGTGATGACCTGACGTGTGGGATTGGCTCCCGGGGCTTCAGTGCCTCCGGGCAGTGCTTTTGGATAAAAGCCTTAGGTTTGCAATGATCAGGCATTGTCAGTTTCTCTCTAGACTTTTGGGCAGGGGATATTCCAATCAACTCATCATCATCAATCGTATTTATTGAGTGCTTACTGTGTGCAGAGCACTGTACTAAGCGCTTGGGAAGTACAAGTTGGCAACATATAGAGACAGTCCCTACCCAATAGTGGGCTCACAGTCTAAAAGGGGGAGACAGAGAACAAAACCAAACATACTAACAAAATAAAATATATAGAATGGATATGAACAAGTAAAATAAATAAATAAATAAATAAATAGAGTAATAAATAAGTACAAACATATATACATATATACAGGTGCTATGGGGAAGGGAAGGAGGTAAGATGGGGGGATGGAGAGGGGGATGAGGGGGATGAGGGGGAGAGGAAGGAAGGGGCTCAGTCTGGGAAGGCCTCCTGGAGGAGGTGAGTTCTCAGTAGGGCCTTGAAGGGAGGAAGAGAGCTAGCTTGGTGGATGGGCAGAGGGAGGGAATTCCAGGCCCGGGGGATGATGTGGGCCGGGGGCCGATGGTGGGACAGGCGAGAACGAGGTACTGTCAGGAGATTAGCAGCAGAAGAGCAGAGGGTGCGTGGTGGGCTGTAGAAGGAGAGAAGGGAGGTGAAGTAGGAGGGTGCGAGGTGATGGAGAGCCTTGAAGCCCAGGGTGAGCTGTTTCTGCCTGATGCGCAGATTAATTGGTAGCCATTGGAGATTTTTGAGGAGGGGAGTAACATGCCCAGAGCGTTTCTGGACAAAGACAATCCGGGCAGCAGCATGAAGTGTGGATTGAAGTGGGGAGAGACACGAGGATGGGAGATCAGACTGAAGGCTGATGCAGTAGTCCAGACGGGTAGGATGAGCGCTGAACGAGCAGGGTAGCGGTATGGATGGAGAGGAAAGGGCGGATCTTGGTAATGTTGCGGATACATAGTGTACTCCGGCATAGTGTACTCTCCCAAGCCTTTAGAACAGTGGCCGTGTGGAAAAACCATGTGCGAGGGATTCTGAGGACCTCGATTCTCATTCCAGCTCTGCCACGTGCCTGCTGGGTGACTTTGGGCAAGTCACTTAACTTTTCTGTGCCTCAGTTTCCTGAACTGTAAAATGGGGATTCAATATGTGTTCTCCCTCCTATTGTGCGTCCCATGTGGGACAGAAACTTTGTGACATGATTATCTTGTATCTACCCCAGGGCTTAGAACAGTTCCTGACACATAATAAGCACTTTGGACATACCATTATTATTAGTACAGTGCTCCACACACAGCAAACACTCAAAAAATATGTTTGATTGATTCATTGAAAGGGAGGGCATGCAAGCTAGTGAGTTGAGGGCAGAGAACAGGGAAGAACGGGGGGGTTACACTGCTACATTGCCCTTACAGCATCATCATCATCATCATCATCATCATCAGTGGTACCTATTGAGTGCTTTAACGATTTTGACTCCTTCCTCACCTTTCTTCTCTCCTTTTCCATGCCCACTCTGATCTTCGGAGACTTCAATATCCACATGGATATCTCTGGTAACTCCTCTGCCGCCCGCCTTCTATCTCTCCTTGACACTGCCAACCTCTTGCTCCACCCCACCTCACCCACTCACCAACTTGGTCACACCCTCGACCTCATCATCTCCTACCACTGCACTGTCTCCACCCTCACCAACTCTGAAATCCCTCTCTCTAATCATAACCTTCTCACCTGCTTCGTCACTCACACTCCTTTCCCCTGTAAATATATATTACCTCCTAACAGAGACCTCTGCTGTCTTGACCCCGTCCATCTTTCTCAGCGCCTCACACCCCACCTCGCCTCGCCTCGCCTCCCTTGACTCTCTTTCCTCTCTACCCAATCTTGATGATGAGATTACTGCTCTCAAATATACCCTCTCTACTCAGCTTGACTCGCTCTCTCCCCTTTTCCTTCGAACTCTCGTACCAGTAACCCACAGCCCTGGATCACTGACACTGTCTGCCTCCTTCGCTCTTATGCTCGGTCTGCTGAACACTGCTGAAAAAGTCTAAACACCATGCCAATCGCGTTCACTTCAAGTGTATCCTTTCCTGCCTTAACTCTGCCCTCTCCTCTGCCAGACAAAACTATTTCTCCTACCTTATTGACACCGATGCCCATCATCCCCGTCAACTCACCCGTACATTTAACTCACTTCTCAGGCCCCCTGTTCCTCCCCATCCTCCTTCCCTCACCCACAACGATCTAGCCTCCTACTTCACTAATAAAAAATCCATCAGGTCTGAGCTCCCCAAAGTCACTCCCCCCCCCCCTTCTCCAGCCCCCCGGCTCTCAACCCTCTCCACTACTCTCCCAACCCTCCCAGCAGTATCCTCAGATGAGATCTCCTCCGTCCTCTCAAGTGCTACTCTGGCCACCTGTGCTTCTGACGCCATTCCCTCTCATCTTATGAAATCTCTCGCTCTGTCCCTTCTCCCCTCCTTAACTTCCATCTTCAACTGCTCACTCTCCACTGGTTCCTTCCCCTCTGCCTTCAAACATGCCCACGTCTCTCCCATCCCAAAAAAACCCCTCTCTTGACCCCACCTCAACTTCTAGTTATCGCCCTATCTCCCTCCTACCATTACTTTCCAAACTCCTTGAACCAATCGTCTACATGCGCTGCCTCGAATTCCTCAATGCTAACTCTCTTCTCGACTCCCTCCAGTCTGGCTTCCGTCCCATACATTCCACGGAAACTGCCCTTTCAAAGGTCACCAATTACCTCCTGCTTGCGAACTCCAACAGCTCCTACTGTATCATAATCCTCCTTGACTTCTCAGCTGCTTTCGACACTGTGGACCAACCCCGTCTTCTCAACACGTAATCTAACCTTGGCTTCACAGACTCTGTCCTCTCCTGGTTCTCCTCTTATCTCTCCGGCCGTTCATTTTCAGTCTCTTTTGCTGGTTCCTCCTCCCCCTCCCATCCCCTTACTGTAGGGGTTCCTCAAGTGTCAGTTCTTGGTCCCCTTCTGTTCTCCATCTATACTCGCTCCCTTGGTGACCTCATTCGCTCACACGGCTTCAGCTATCATCTCTATGCTGATGACACCCAAACCTACATCTCTGCCCCTGCTCTCTCTCCCTCCATCCAGGATCGTATCTCCTGCTGCCTTCAGGACACCTCCATCTGGATGTCTGCCTGCCATCTAAAACTCAACATGTCCAATACTGAACTTCTTATCTTCCCTCCCAAACCATGCCCTCTCCCTGACTCCCAACAGAGGGAACATCACTGTTGACGGCACTACCATCCTTCCCGTCCCACAAGCCCGCAACCTTGGTTTCATCCTCGACTCTGCTCTCTCGTTCACCCCTTACATCCAAGCCATCACCAAAACCTGCCGGTCTCATCTCCACAACATCGCCAAGATCCGCCCTTTCCTCTTCATCCAAACCTCTACCCTGCTCGTTTAATCTCTCATCCTATCCCGACTGGATTACTGCATAAGCCTCCTCTCCGATCTCCAATCCTCCTGACTCTTCCCACTTCAATCCATACTTCAGGCCGCTGCCCGGATGGTCTTTGTGCAGAAACGTTCTGGGCATGTTACACCCCTCCTCAAAAATCACCAGTGGCTACCAATCAATCTGCACATGAGGCAGAAACTCCTCACCCTGGGCTTCAAGGCTCTCCATCACCTTGCCCCCTCCTACCTCACCTTCCTTCTCTCCTTCTACAGTCCAGCCCACACCCTCCGCTCCTCTGCCCTTAATCTCCTCACTGTGCCTCGTTCTAGCCTGTCCCACCGTCGGCCCCCAGCCCGCGTCATCCCCCTGCCCTGGAATGCCCTCCCTCCGCACATCCACCAAGCTAGCTCTCTTCCTTCCTTCAAAGCCCTACTGAGAGCTCACCTCTTCCAGTAGGCCTTCCCAGACTGAGCCCCCTCCTCCCCCTCCCCATCCCCCTGCCTTACCTCCTTCCCCTCCCCACAGCAACTGTATGTATGTATATATGTTTGTACGTATTCATTACTCTATTTATTTTACTTGTACATATTTATTCTATTTATTTCATTTTGTTTATATGTTTTGTTTTGTTGTCTGTCTCCCCCTTCTAGACTGTGAGCCCGCTGTTGGGTAGGGACCGTCTCTATATGTTGCCAACTTGTACTTCCCAAGCGCTTAGTACAGTGCTCTGCACACAGTAAGAGCTCAATAAATACGATCGAATGAATGAATGCTTACCATTGATTAATTGACTGATTAATATACTGCACTAAGCACTGGGAAAATATACATGGATGAAAATTATACATATCCCCTGATCCTACAACTTAACCTCTGAGAAAAGTTTTATAAACATCTGGTGTGTTCAGATAATTATTCCACTTATATCAATAATTATAATACATTTAGAAGATGCTACTGCTGCTTATTAGTCTATGCATTTATCAGTTAAAAAAACCCCACCAAGATAATTTTGATCAAGCAAAGGAAATAACGTACATGTCAGAACATTATTATATTTGTTTTTCCCCTAGTCTCAGTCAAATCCCACTGCATATTTGGATTGATTAACTCCAACGAGTTTTAGATCCTAAATGTTCGCTTAAACAATGCTCATAATACTGCTTTCCAAACTGGGCTTACACACCATATCTGTGGCTAACGCTTGAACACAGTCATCCTCAACAAGTCACTCACACAAACCCCAAAACACCTCTTAAATGACTTCCCCAGCTAAACAGTTTTTTTTTAATAATAACAATAATTGCTGTTCGTCTTAACTGATCGATGCCTTTCGTGGGGGAAGATATACTCCTCTCCCAACTGCTGCTGCCTTCAAGATATTTTTCTATTCTGAGAGAGAGTGAGGGAGAGGACAACGGGAGTGGACAAAAGAGGGAAAGAGAATGCAAGTTTCCTTTGAGCTGCTGACAGGGAACATATCTACCAACTCTGTCCCATTGTATTATACCGAGAACTTACTACAGTGCTCTGCACACGAGTGCTCAATAAATATGAATGATTGATTCACAATGATAGTACCAATGGTAACAGTACCAGTTTGTGTAGGCACAGCTGTTAAGACAAACATATAACTAAATAATTGACAACGCCTTCAGCATTGTGGACATACAGTGGTTATACTTTATCAGATTGTTCTAATAGCTACCCACAGGGCCTGGTGCTGTTTTCATTTATTTATTCAATGCTACAATCTTGCCAGTCCTTTACTTTAAGACAGTTACCCCATTTGCAACTACACAATGTTAGTCATTAAGGTTTCTTTAAGGTATAGATGATCTTAATGTTTACAATTAGAGTGAGATTGGTATTTATTTTCTTTCTACATACTAGTTTGCTACACCTGTCTAATCCCAACCCTCAGTTCCCAAACAATAATTCATTATCTATCGAGGCATTTCTAACACCCCCCAACAAAAAAGTCCCTAAAATTTAAGTTCCTTGAGGAACACATACTTCATACTCTTCTGCAAATCCACAGTAGGAGTAAGCCTGCTGTTCCTAGGAGTAGGATTCAAAATTTTCCACTTTAATTAACTTTGATCCATAAAGATAAAGCTACTTTTTAGCATTTCATTTAACATACCAAAATTCAGCATGGGAATAAAGTGACACAATATTTTGAAAATATGAATAAGTTCACTTACGTTTTTGGTCTGACATAAAAAAGGAAAGAAAAACAAAAGGTCAATCATTGTAGTTTGGCATTTTGGTTTAAATCCAGTCATAAGCCAAGTTGTAGAAGCATCTTTTTCTCATAAAAAAGAGACTCATAAATCACTTGAAAAACAATACATTCTCGAGAATAAAAAACAAATTCATTATGCATTGACTACATAATCCATTGATGTATTTACCAAATTTATGACTGGCCATGCCATAGCACACCTGGGTGGGGCAATTCTCAATGGCAGGCATCCTTGGAATTATTTGAATTAATAATAATAATAATAATGATATTTTTAAGCACTTACTATACGCCAAACACTGTATTAAGCGCTGGGGTGAATAAAAAAAGATTGAGTTGGACACAGTCCCTGTCCTATGTGGGGCTCACAGCCTCAATCCCTATCCCTAACCTATCCCTCAATCCATGCCGAAGGAAAGTCATTTATTCAATCGTATTTACTGAGTGCTGCATGCAAAGCACTGTACTAAGCACTTGGCCCAGTGCAATATCACAATGAATAGACTCATTCCCTGACCATGAATCACACTGTAGTACTTTCCCATATCTGACACTACATTCAAAAACACGTGTCCATGTGTACAACCTTTCATTCTGACATTTCACTCCCTATCCAAAAGCGTTCCCATTGTTAGAAAACATTGCTTAATAGTGCTCTCGCCAAAACATTTGAAATCGTCTGATTGCAAAACTTAATTTTTATCCCCCCACCATCAGACACACACACACACACACACACACACACACACACACACACACACACACACACACCCTAAAAAGCCCTACTAAAAATCACACCTCCCCCAAGAGGCCTTCCCTAACTAAACCCTCATTTTTCCTACTAATCCTTCCTTCAATCAACCAGTAGTATTTATTGAGTGTTTACTGTGTGCTGAGCACTTTACTAAACTGAAGCATAGGGATCGAAAACTCTTAAGCGCTTAATAATAATAATAACGAGTTGTCTACACGCACTGCCTCGAGTTCCTCGACACCAACTCTCTCCTCGACCCCCCCCCAGTCTGGCTTCCGTCCCCTACATTCCACGGAAACTGCCCTCTCAAAGGTCACCAATGACCTCCTGCTTGCCAAATCCAACGGCTCATATTCTATCCTAAACCTGCTCGACCTCTCAGCTGCCTTCGACATTGTGGACCACCCCCTTCTCCTCAGCACGCTATCCGACCTTGGCTTCACAGACTCCGTCCTCTCCTGGTTCTCCTCTTATATCTCCGGTCCTTCATTCTCAGTCTCTTTTGGAGGCTCCTCCTCCCCCTCCCATCCCCTTACTGTGGGGGTTTCCCAAGGTTCAGTGCTTGGTCCGCTACTGTTCTCGATCTACACTCACTCCCATGGTGACCTCATTCGCTCCCACGGCTTCAACTATCATCTCTATGCTGATAACACCCAGATCTACATCTCTGCCCCTGCTCTCTCCCCCTCTCTCCAGGCTCGCATCTCCTCCTGCCTTCAGGACATCTCCATCTGGATGTCTGCCCGCCACCTAAAACTCAACATGTCCCAGGCTGAAATCCTTGTCTTCCCTCCCAAACCCTGCCCTCTCCCTGACGTTCCCATCTCTGTTGACGGCACTACCATCCTTCCCGTCTCACAAGCCCGCAACCATGGTGTCATCCTCGACTCCGCTCGCTCATTCACCCCTCACATCCAAGCCGTCACCAAAACCTGCCGGTCACAGCTCCGCAACATTGCCAAGATCCTCCCTTTCCTCTCCATCCATACCGCTACCCTGCTCGTTCAAGCTCTCATCCTATCCCGTCTGGACTACTGTATCAGCCTTCTCTCTGATCTCCCATCCTCGTGTCTCTCCCCACTTCAATCCCTACTTCATGCTGCTGCCCGGAGTGTCTTTGTCCAGAAACGCTCTGGGCATGTTACTCCCCTCCTCAAAAATCTCCAAAAAAATCAATCTGTGCATCAGGCAGAAACTCCTGACCCTGGGCTTCAAGGCTCTCCATCACCTCGCACCCTCCTACCTCACCTCCCTTCTCTCCTTCTACAGCCCACCGCACACCCTCCACTCTTCTGCCGCTAATCTCCTCACCGTACCTCGTTCTCGCCTGTCCCGCCATCGACCCCCGGCCCACGTCATCCCCCGGGCCTGGAATGCCCTCCCTCTGCCCATCCACCAAGCTAGCTCTCTTCCTCCCTTCAAGGCCCTACAGAGAGCTCACCTCCTCCAGGAGGCCTTCCCAGACTGAGCCCCTTCCTTCCTCTCCCCCTCGTCCCCCTCTCCATCCCCCCGATCTTACCTCCTTCCCTTCCCCACAGCACCTGTATATATGTATATATGTATGTACATATTTATTGCTCTATTTATTTATTTCTTTATTTTACTTCTACATATCTATTCTATTAATTTTATTTTGTTAGTATGTTTGGTTTTGTTCTCTGTCTCCCCCTTTTAGACTGTGAGCCCACTGTTGGGTAGGGACTGCCTCTATATGTTGCCAATTTGTACTTCCCAAGCGCTTAGTACAGTGCTCTGCACATAGTAAGCGCTCAATAAATACGATTGATGATGATGATGATATTTATTACTCTATTTATTCATTTATTTTACTTCTACATATCTATTCTATTTTATTTTGTTAGTATGTTTGGTTTTGTTCTCTGTCTCCCCCTTTTAGACTGTGAGCCCACTGTTGGGTAGGGACTGTCTCTATATGTTGCCGACTTGTACTTCCCAAAAGCGTAGTACAGTGCTTTGCACACAGTAAGTGCTCAATAAATACTATTGATTGATTGATTCACCCCTCACATCCAAACCGTCACCAAAACCTGCCGGTCTCAGTCTGCAACATTGCCAAGATCCGCCCTTTCATCTCCATCCAAACCACTACCCTGCTCGTTCAAGCGCTCATCCTATCCCGTCCGGCCTACTGCATCAGCCTTCTCTCTGATCTCCCATCCTCTTGTCTCTCCCCACTTCAATCCATACTTCATGCTGCTGCCCGGATTGTCTTTGTCCAGAAACGCTCTGGGCATGTTACTCCCCTCCTCAAAAATCTCCAGTGGCTACGAATCAATCTGCGCATCAGGCAGAAACTGCTCACCCTGGGCTTCAAGGCTCTCCATCCCTTAGCCCCCTCCTACCTCACCTCCCTTTTCTCCTTCTACAGCCCACCCCGCACCCTCCTCTCCTCTGCCGCTAATCGCCTCACCATGTCTCGTTCTTGCCTGTCCCGCCATCGACTCCCGGCCCATGTCATCCCCCGGGCCTGGAATGCCCTCCCTCTGCCCATCTGCCAAGCTAGCTCTCTTCCTCCCTTCAAGGCCCTACTGAGAGCTCACCTCCTCCAGGAGGCCTTACCAGACTGAGCCCCTTCCTTCCTCTCCCCCTCGCCCCCCTCTCCATCCCCCCATTTTACCTCCTTCCCTTCCCCAAAGCACCTGTATATATGTATATATGTTTGTACATATTTATTACTCTATTTATTTATTTATTTTACTTGTACATATCTATTCTATTTATTTTATTTTGTTAGTATGTTTGGTTTTGTTCTCTGTTTCCCCCTTTTAGACTGTGAGCCCACTGTTGGGTAGGGACTGTCTCTATATGTCACCAACTTGTACTTCCCAAGCGCTTAGTACAGTGCTCTGCACACAGTAAGCGCTCAATAAATACGATTGATTGATTGATTGATTGATTTATTAATGGTATTTAAGTGCTTACTAAGTGCCAAACATCGTTCTAAGTGATGTGGTAGATACAAGGTAGTCAGGTTGTCCCACATGAGATTCACAGTCTTAATCCCCATTTTCCAGATGAGGTAACTGAGGCCCAGAGAAGTGAAGTGACTTGCCCAAGGTCACACAGAGACAAGTGGCAGAGCCTGAATTAGAACCCATACCTTCCAACTCTCTAGCCTATGCCCTTTTCACTAGGCCACTGCTTCTGTTGATATTCACCCTACCCCCTAACCCACAGCACTTAGGTACATATCCTTGTGCTCTCCCATTCCTCCACCAGTAACCCCCCTCCAGACACGCAGGCAGGTAACACTGTCTCTCAAGTCTACTGCATTGTTCTCTCCCAAGCCCCTTGTTCAGAGCTCAAGACACAGTAAGCACTCAATACATGTCACTGATTGGTGACTGAGTGGTTGATTGCTTAGATATGCCTATATGTGCCAGTAGAAATCAAAGAAATCAACTCAAAGTCCCCACGGTGTAAGTTTAAAATCATGACTTGCAGATTAAATATTAATTCACTATATTTGAGAAAAGGACACTTCATTGTTTTTTGCATATTTCCTGTACGAAAAAAATAATCAGACCAAAAATACGGGTAAAACATTCCACAGCTTTTCAGGAACCCTCTGTTAGGAAATACATTTCCATGTATGCCCTTTATGAATCTTTAGATAAGGCTAACGTCTACCAGATATTCAACAAAATTGAACAAAACATTGATATAAAGAGATAGGTTTGCTTATTCCTTCCCTTTCCCACGCCATGGATCAGTACCATTAAGATTGAAATTGGCCCAATCACCTTCCCGCCCTGCAAGTTTGTGATAAGACTTTTCCTCTGACTATGTTATCCTAACTTGAAAGAGATGAAGAAGACTCAATTCATGTTTCAGAGAGAAAAAAATGTTCAGCACACTTCAGTTAATCAAGTATTCCGGAACTGGGCTAGGAAGTATATGATCCAAATATTAAAGGATGGCCTTAAGGAAAAGTACAGCTTCCACACGCTTTCACCATCAAATGCAAAAGCAGTACTAATCTGTGACAGGTCTAACCGGCCTTGCACTAAATTCTATAAAGTGGGCTTTCTGACTTGATAAGCCAAACGTATTCTGAACTCACCCAGAGGCAATATTCATTCATTCATTCATTCATTCATTCATATTTATTGAGCGCTTACTGTGTGCAGATCACTGTACTAAGCGCTTGGGAAGTACAAGTTGGCAACATATAGAAACGGTCCCTACCCAACAGTGGGCTCACAGTCTGGAAGGGGGAGACAGAGAACAAAACAAAACATATTAACAAAATAAAATAGAATAAATATGTACAAATAAAATAAATTAATAAACAGAGTAATAAATAAATCAATCAGTGGTGTTTACTGAGGGCTTATTGTTTGGAGAGCACTTTATTATATGCTTTGGGGTGTACAATAGAGTAATGGAGTAAGTCGACATGGATCCTGCTCTCAAGGAGCACACAATCTTGTGGACCAGATGTGTTGTTCATCAGAAGCAGATAATGTTCTATCATTGTATCCTGAGTGTGCTTGTGTGAGAGCTTCACAGAGCTCCTGGGGGTGAACAAAAAGGATTAGCGCATAGCTACCGGATCTGTTTCGATACATAAAATTACCCAGGAATTGTATGAGAGAAATGAAGGTACAGGGGAGGGAGAAACTTCTAAGAGTCCTGGGCTCCCCATGGGCTGTTGAATGTGCCACTAACTCACAGCAGAGCAGGAAGTGACTACTCTGGAGGTCCCGTTAGTTCTTTGCGATCTGGTGCAGTTCATTGGCTGTGCAGAAAGGGTCAAGTGCAAAGCACATGACGTAGTCTGATAGAGTCTGGTAAGTTAAAGTAAGTAAGTCTGTATGTCCTTAAGTCAGAATTTAAACAAGTCTTTAAGTCCTGTAAGTCAGGTCCTTCTGGCACCCAGTCCATAGTCCCACAGTCTGATCAGCTAAATACTGTGGGCAGAGTTCCCAGGTGGTAGGAGTTGGGGAATGATTTGTAGTTTCAAAACGGCCCATTAACAAGGGAGTGAAGGTCTTTTGGGCAGCGTGACTTAGTGGACAAAGCACGGGATGAGGAGTCAGAATGAGTAAGTACCAGAAAGCATCAAGCGATCCACCCGGAGGGGCAGAGCAGGACATCAAGCGTCCCAGCCTAGGCGTCGCTGAGCCCTCCGGAAGGGTCCGGCTGAGCTTCTTCTGGGAACCCGAGGGAGCTGCAGCTTTTGGAGGGAAACAGCTGGGGAAGAGGAGACCATGGATATCTCTATGGACCATGGAGACTATGTGCTCTGCACATAGTAAGCGCTCAATAAATGCGATTGATTGATTGATGGAGATGAGACCAAAGTCCTCAGATCTGGCACTGGGCTGTACTGCAAAGGTGAGGAGACACGGATTGGCCTCTTGGTCCGACTTCAGGGCGGAGCCATCCATCCAGCCCAGTGTGGGGACCTCCAGTCCTGACCAATGGGAGCCAAAGAATCTCTGGAAGGCCACCTCTAGTTCATTCACGTTGATTGATTCAGTACCTAGGAGAACCTGGGATGGCACTGGACTTCTGATGGACAAGATGGAGCCTGTCTTCCTGGGAACAGACGTCATGAGGGTCCTGCCATCTGCTGCCAGCGGAGAGATCCAGACACAGCGGCGCTTGGGAGCCTGCAGTCTATCCTTGTCAGAGCTGGAAGGAAAAAGGAATGGAGGGGATTGTTCCCTCTCAGGCCTGAGAGAGTTTACCGGACCTAGTTTCTGTTTCTGTCAATATACCTCCTATAGATTCAAATGACGACTGCTTCCTTGAAATACATCAAAAGAAAAAGAACGTAGACCAGGTATCTAAAACTCTAATTCCTGGTAGTGGTAAAAAAATTTCCTTAACCCAAAATCTTGCCCCACTTCCAGTCTCCCCCATCCTACCATAACCCCTACCTTGCTCTCAGTAACAAGTTATCCATAACTTCTGATCACATGACTAGGAACCTAAGGTCTAACTTAATGGATAGGCCTGGAGCATGAATCCAGGCAAGGGCATTCACTCCAGTGCGTTTACAAAGAAAGGTGGGAAACTCTATTTATGAGAGGTGAGGTGGTCACAGGAAATTTCCAAACTAAGTGCAATCGATAGACGGTATTTACTGAGCCCTTACTGAGTACAGAACATTGTAATAAGCACTTGGGAGAGTAAAATGCAACGTAAGTGGTAGGCATTTTCCCTGCCCCCAAGAACGTCTAGATGAGGAGCTTACAGCCTTAAGGAGAAACTTAGGACAGTGAGATGTTGGTGTGTTTAAGCCATAAATACAACCGTGAACCATAGGAGGTTAGAGGAGCCATCATCTCCATGGTTGGCCCTGTGGGTATGATGTCAACCTCTCCCAGACAGTTTTTCAGGCATGAGGTGTAGCAAGGTAGCCTGCCCTACCTTTGTATTTGGAAATGATCTGGAGGGAGAGCCACAATGGTGGCTCCACCTCTTGTCAACTGCTAGCTGGGGTTGGAGTCTGTGGGTGCCACAGAAACTGAAAAGTGCAGACTCGGTCCTCTCTTCAAGAGCAGGGCCTGGGGTCTAACACAGTGCAAATGGAGTCTGTTTCCAGCCTGGAGTAGGGTCCAGGCTTAAGCACTTGCATCATGAGAAGCAGCATGGCTTAGTGGAAAGAGCACGGGCTTGGGAGTCAGAGGTCGTGGGTTCAATACTGGCTCCGCCACTTAGCTGTGAGACTGTGGGCAAGTCACTTCACTTCTCTGTGTCTGTTACCTCATCTGTAAAATGGGGACTCAGACTGTGAGCCCCATGTGGGACAACCTGATTACTTTGTAACTACCCCAGTGCTTAGAACAGTGCTTGGGACATAGTAAGTGCTTAACAAATACCATCATTATTATTATTTTTATAAGTGGGAGCTGGGTGTGAACAGAGCTAAGAACTCTATAGTCACAACCAAAACCAGCTGCTATAGTGATGGGATTCCACGGGGTGATGCAAGCAGGCACCCCACTCTGAGGCTGGGGAACAGGGGAGCAGTTTAGATGCCCCCGACAGTCTCCTGCCCAGCGAGGGACAGAGTTGAGGTGGTAACGAAGTAGGTACTGCTTTACATGACACCCCTCTTCTCTGCCTCTAGATTGTAAGGTGGTTGTGGGCAGTGATCATTTCTAACGATTCTGTTGTACTGTACTCTCCCGGTTGTTTAGTACAGTGCTCTGCACAAAGGAAATGCTCAATAAATACCATCTCTTTCCTTCCCTTCTCTTCCTCTCCCCCTTCTCCTCCCTCTCATTCTGCTTCTCCCTCCTCCCCTAAACCCCACCCCTTCAAAGCTCCACCCCCAAGCTTGCTCTAAATGAAAGGTTCAAGTTCAAACAATGAAGTTAGTAAACATAAATCACCTTTTCCTTCTCCAGAAGATAAACCTTCCCAAAGCCACTACAACAAGGGCACCACATATGTACCCAAATACAGCTCCACAGATGACACCAAGTGGATAAAACACAGGAGAACAATCATATCACTCACCAAAAACAACTGACAGATCAACAGTCTGGATGAGGCAAGCCTGCTCCTCAGATGTCAGAAATGTTTGAAAGGCAAAAGGCCAAAGTGATTTAAGGAAACTTGCATTTTCTCTTATGCGAAGCCACATTCATCTGCTCCTACCTAGTTATTAGTACAATCACCCTTAAGGGATTTTTTAAAAATCAATTTAGGACACAGAAAATTTGCCATTCCAAGGTTGGATATGGAAACATATTGGTATGGCAAGCAAGGATGGGACACTAGGACTACTTAAATGAAGGGATGGAGAAAAGGCCTATTTCTGGAAGTGAAAAGGAAATGGATAATGGGCCATTGCCATTACTATTTGCATTTTTAACTCTAAGAGCAGTAATATTTATTTTATTTTGTTAGTATGTTTGGTTTTGTTCTCAGTCTCCCCCTTTTAGACTGTTAGCCCACTGTTGGGTAGGGACTATCTCTATATGTTGCCAACCTGTACTTCCCAAGCGCTTAGTACAGTACTCTGAACACAGTAAGTGCTCAATAAATACGATTGATAGAGTGAGTGAGGATCATAAACTGAAGACACCCAAGAAAAGATCGTAAGAGACACAATGAACCTCTTATAAGAGGGTCCCCACTTCCTTTCTTCACTCAGCTAAGAAATGATGAACAAGACAAGAAAAACTGTCAGCTACTTATTGACCTCACCAAAAAAATCTTATAGCATTAACTATCATTATTATTATTACCACAACACTGATTGAAGTATATACTTTGTTGCTTCCTGGTTTTCTTCTAGGGATTATTGAAAGCATGATATCAAACATAAAAAGTTATTCCCTTTTGCCAATTTTTTGCTCTCTAGCTGGATCTTGTGTAGCAAAACTGCATTTGAAAATGGCATGAAGGACACATAGCTTTCCTGTTCCTCAATGTGTCCTTGCTTGCTAAAGTTAAATTTGGTGAAACCTGTGATACTAGTTCTGTTGAAAACAAGAAGGAAAGTGTATTAGGTCATGTACACATTCAAATTTCTCTAAAAAAACTGTGTAGGGGGGATTACAAGATTTGGCTTTAAATTTCAAGTAATGCAGCTGTGCTGTAACATGCTAATAGTAGTTAGTATTAAGAGTATTTACTAAGGACCTAATGAATGCAATGCACTGTACTACACATTTTGGAACTGCAACAAAGGGTTAGCTCGGGAAATACGGGTATGAGCTAAGGGGTTCCAATCTCTCATTGCAATAGCCTCCTGTGGTGGATTCAGTTCCCACTTCAACTTCATATTTCAAGTCCTCGGACAAAATTGAGGCTCTGTTTTCTTCAATTTCTATAAAGTAAGTCACATAAGTATTTGATTCCTTTTTCTTGAAGTCCTCATATGAATAGTTCAGGACATTCCTGTGAGGGTTACCTATGAAATAAACACATTGTTCACATTTAAAACAAGTAAAGGGCTCACAAAAAAGCAACAACCCAAACATTATTTTTATTCACACTACGGTTCTCTAAATAAGTACCTTCTAGGTAAATCAGGTCCTGAGTCAAACAGCCATTCAAAATAAGCTCAGGAAAAGGTTAAGGGTGTAAGATTAGCAAAAATCAAGGACTGGAACTCAAGAATCCTAAATTCCCCAGCACTACCCCTGACTAATAGAGACAGGGCACAAATCACCTAACCGTTTCAAATTTGTTACTGAAACTTGATAACAGACAAGGTAACAAACCAGATTTCTGACTGCCTTTCAATGCATGTGGCTTCAGTATGTCACAAGATTGCGTAGCCATCGTCATTATTCTTCTGGACTTGCACCTTTCATTTACCCCACAGCATTTATGTGTCTATCTGTATTTAATTATTTATATTAATGTCCTTCCCCACTCCCACATCCTTAGACTGTAAATTCCCTGTGGGCATGGAATTTGTCTATCTACTCTGTCATATTGTAGTCTTCTAAGTGCATAGTACAGTGCTCTGCACACAGTAAGCACTCAATAAATAGAATTGATTGATTGATTTCATGTTTTTGGTGTCATTATATCACTATGTTGAAAATAAATAATGGAGTCTATGGTTTTGAGTTAAAGGGGGTGCCAAATTTTTTTGGGGGGAAGGGATTAGCCAAAGTGTACCAGATGGCCATCAAAGGAACTCAAATATCCCACTCACAATCCTTTAAAAAAGAACCAAGGCCTTAAGTAAAACCAAGTGAAATTTAGATTTACCTCTCAAAAGCAATGAACCCAAAAGGCAACAAAAACCTCCTTAGTGGAAAATTTTCATATCTAATAAAACTTCATCTTTGAAAATCCAGTCCCCCAATTGCGATATGCACATACGATAACTTGATCACTTTCTTCCTAAAACCTGAACTGCTGTGACATTACACCACCTGAAAAAGAACCTGCTCTCTGCAGAAATCATGATGGGAACCTAAACACTTGGCAAAATCACCCTATCACAGTGTTTGAGTTACAAATCATAAAAGCTAGAGTGCAAAACAAATATCTAAATGAGCACATTTACTTTTATATTGTCATATTGTATTCTCCTAAGTGCTACAGTGGAGATTCTCCTACAGTGCTCTGCATACAGTAAGAACTCAAAAATACGACTTACTGACAGACTTTATCGTCTCTTGTCTTATGCCATCGAGTCATCTCAGACCTATAGCAACGCTATGGAAACATCTCTTCCAAAACAATCTTAGGGGACTCAAAAATTATGCTACTGTCACAAGGTCATCATGAAGGAACTTAACCAAAGAGGAGCCCTTTACCTTCACCTGATGTGAGGATTACTGCATATGCTTTAATTGGTCCATTCATGGCCTTAAACCCACTGAACTTAACTGTCAGTGAATTGTGACTGACAGAAGTAACATTTGGCTGTTCACCTAGTTCAGGAGGATCCGTGCCAAAATGAGAGTCATTTCTATATTAATAATAGAAAATAATAAAGTTTCACATGAGAATACTTGCCTCCTGATGAAGCCATTCTAATGTAATCAAAGGATACATATAGAAATATTCCCAGTGTTGTGGATTACACACTTTTCACCTGTCTATCTGCTGTCCTTTTGGGGTACAATCTTCCTGATTAGGTCTAATGGCTAGCACTGTACAATGTTGCGATGATGATGATGATGGCGGTACTTGCTGAGTGCTAGTCTATGTCAAGCAATGGGATAGATACAAGTTAATCGGATCAGACACAATCCCTGTCCCTCATGGGGCCCACAGTCTAAATGGAAGACAGGGTAGGTATTGAATCCCAATTATACAGCTGAAGTAACAGAGGCACAGAGAAGTGAAATTAGTTATGCAAAATGACACAGCAGGCAGGTGGTAGAACTGGTTCTGGGAACTGGTTCTGGGAACTGGTTCCCTCTCATCTCATGAAATCTCTCGCTCCATCCCTTCTCCCCTGCTTAACTTCCATCTTCAACCGCTCACTCTCCACTGGTTCCTTCCCCTCTGCCTTCAAACATGCCCATGTCTCTCCCATCCTAAAAAAACCCTCTCTTGACCCCACCTCACCTTCTAGTTATCGCCCCATATCCCTCCTACCATTCCTTTCCAAACTCCTTGAACGAGCTGCCTAGAATTCCTCAACAACAACTCTCTCCTCGACCCCCTCCAGTCTGGCTTCCATCCCCTACATTCCACGGAAACTGCCCTCTCAAAGGTCACCAATGACCTCCTGCTTGCAAAATCCAACGGCTCATACTCTGTTCTAATCCTCCTCAACCTCTCAGCTGCCTTTGACACTGTGGACCACCCCCTTCTCCTCAACACGCTATCCAACCTTGGCTTCACAGACTCTGTCCACTCCTGGTTCTCCTCTTATCTCTCCGGTCGTTCATTCTCAGTCTCTTTTGCAGGCTTCTCCTCCCCCTCCCATCCTCTTACTGTGGGGGTTCCCCAAGGTTCAGTGCTTGGTCCCCTTCTGTTCTCGATCTACACGCACTCCCTTGGTGACCTCATTCGCTCCCACGGCTTCAACTACCATCTCTACGCTGATGACACCCAGATCTACATCTCTGCCCCTGCTCTCTCCCCCTCTTTCCAGGCTCGCATCTCCTCCTGGCTTCAGGACATCTCCGTTTGGATGCCTGCCCACCACCTAAAGCTCAACATGTCGAACACTGAACTCCTTGTCTTCCCTCCCAAACCCTGCCCTCTCCCTGACTTTCCCATCTCTGTTGACGGCACTACCATCCTTCCCGTCTCACAAGCCCGCAACCGTGGTGTCATCCTCGACTCCGCTCTCTCATTCACCCCTCACATCCAAACCGTGACCAAAACCTGCCGGTCTCAGCTCCACAACATTTCCAAGATCCGCCCTTTCCTCTCCATCCCAACCGCTACCCTGCTCATTCAAGCTCTCATCCTATCCCGTCTGGACTACTGCATCAGCCTTCTCTCTGATCTCCCATCCTCGTGTCTCTCTCCACTTCAATCCATACTTCATGCTGCTGCCCGGATTATCTTTGTCCAGAAACGCTCTGGGCATATTACTTCCCTCCTCAAAAATCTCCAGTGGCTACCAATCAATCTCCACATCAGGCAGAAACTCCTCACCCTGGGCTTCAAGGCTGTCCATCACCTCGCCCCCTCCTACCTCACCTCCCTTCTCTCCTTCTACAGCCCAGCCCACACCCTCCTCTCCTCTGCCACTAATCTCACCGTACCTCGCTCTCACCTGTCCCACCATTGACTCCCGGCCCACGTCATCCCCGGGGCCTGGAATGCCCTCCCTCTGCCCATCCGCCAAGCTGGCTCTCTTCCTCTCTTCAAGGCCCTGCTGAGAGCTCACCTCCTCCAGGAGGCCTTCCCAGACTGAGCCCCTTCCTTCCTCTCCCCCTCGTCCCCCTCTCCATCCTCCCCATCTTACCTCCTTCCCTTCCCCACAGCACCTGTATATATGTATATATTTTTGTACATATTTATTACTCTATTTATTTATTTATTTTATTTGTACATATCTATTCTATTTATTTTATTTTGTTAGTATGTTTGGTTTTGTTCTCTGTCTCCCCCTTTTAGACTGTGAGCCCACTGTTGGGTAGGGACTGTCTCTATATGTTGCCAATTTGTACTTCCCAAGCGCTTAATACAGTGCTCTGCACATAGTAAGCGCTCAATAAATACGATTGATGATGATGATGGTTCTAGAACCCAGGTCCTCTGATTCCCAGGTTTTGTGCTTTCCACTAGACCAGTAAGAAAGCAAATGTAGATTAAGTTCCTCAGGGTAAGACACCATTTAGTATTTTCAGAGGAGCAAGGACATAAACTTGCTCCTCAGAGATTCCAGGAAGGCATAGCACTTTTTCCAGTCACTCTCTGCTTCAGGATAGCTCCCCCACCCAGAGCATACAGAATCACTTTGATAAAGTCCCGATTTCTGGGTGCATTAATGCTGGATATTTGCTAATTGTCAAACAGTATTTTTGATTACAATGTAGGACTCAGTAGAGAGCTACACACACAGTACGTGTTCAATAAATACTACGGATAGACCAATCATTCCATATACATCAACTGTAAGCTCGTTATGGCAGGGAATGTGCTTACCAACTCTGTTGTATTGAACTTTCTTAAGTACTTAGTACACTGCTCTCCCCCTTTCCCCTCCATCCATACCGCTACCCTGCTCGTTCAAGCTCTCATTCTATCCCGTCTGGACTACTGCATCAGCCTTCTCTCTGATCTCCCATCCTCGTGTCTCTCTCCACTTCAATCCATACTTCATGCTGCTGCCCGGATTATTTTTGTCCAGAATCGCTCTGGGTATATTACTCCCCTCCTCAAAAATCTCCAGTGGCTACCAATCAATCTCCGCATCAGGCAGAAACTCCTCACCCTGGGCTTCAAGGCTCTCCATCACCTCGCCCCCTCCTACCTCACCTCTCTTCTCTCCTTCTACAGCCCAGCCCGCACCCTCTGCTCCTCCGCCGCTAATCTCCTCACCGTACCTCGTTCTCGCCTGTCCCGCCATCGACCCCTGGCCCACGTCATCCCCCGGGCCTGGAATGCCCTCCCTCTGCCCATCCGCCAAGCTAGCTCTCTTCCTCCCTTCAAGGCCCTGCTGAGAGCATATTTATTACTCTATTTATTTATTTATTTATTTTACTTGTACATATCTATTCTATTTTATTTTGTTAGTATGTTTGGTTTTGTTCTCTGTCTCCCCCTTTTAGACTGTGAGCCCAATGTTGGGTAGGGACTTTCTCTGTATGTTGCCAATTTGTACTTCCCAAGCGCTTAGTACAATGCTCTGCACACAGTAAGCGCTCAATAAATATGATTGATTGATTGATTGATGGTAAGTGTTCAATAAATACCACTGATTGATCTCTGAATGATGTAGCTCGGGTTTTGTGTCTGTTTATAAGGCAGTAATATCAGGGATAAGTGGATTTTGCCTGTCACAAGAGATTCCTAAATCACAGTGAAATAATTTTTGTTAGTCTCACTATCGAGAAAACTCATCCCTTCTCTTTCAGGTTATATTCGGTGATCTATAAAGTACAAGATGTTGAATTAGAATTTTCTCCGCAAATTAATCTACCACAAGCTCTTGCCTCACTAAAATATTACTATAACGCCAAATTTTCCCACAGACTGCAAGCTATGAAATGAATGACAATCAGGAAATCTTCATTTAAAGAAGGGTACATTGTGATACCACTACCTTCAATCACAATCACTGCATAAAGCTGAAAGTGCCAGCTACAAATTTTTATAACCCACCAGTGATATCCATAAGCCATCTTTCTTCTCTAGGAATACTCTTGTTTTCACAGGACTGGATTTTCACACTGATATTGTAAGAAGTGGCATAATTGAAAAGGGTCACATTTGTCACACTTGTGGAGTGACAGGATGGAAGATGGGTCTCATTCCTCCATTACCCGTGGATCACTTCCATTTTGAAACTGGTATTTGTACCAGGAGGGCAATTCCACTTCAGAATTAGGGCAGGCTGCTTGGGCACAGGTTCACACCAAAATGAAGTCAAGGGTGCAGCGTCTGGAAGAGAAGAGAGCTAGTTGCAGTGCTTAAATAAACAAGGTGGATTCATTTTATATTGTACTCTCCCAAACACTTAGTAGATTGTGCTGTACAGAGCAAGCGCTCAATAAATTTGATTAATTGATTGAAATAAGATGAATTCATGTCTTTCCTTTTGAAGACACTGCAGGGGTTTTCCATCCACCTCCACATCAAAGAGAAACTCCTTATCATCCGTCTTAAAGTATTCAATCAGCTCACCCCCTCCTACTTCACCTCAGTGATTTGCTACTACAGCCCAGCCCTGCTGCTTTGCTTATCCAATTCCAAAACTACTCACTGTACCTCAGTTTCATGTATCCTACCACCGACTTCTTGCCCATGTCCTCCGACTGGTGTGGCACCATCTCCACCTTTGTATTTGACAGAGCACCATCTTCCCCACTTTCAAAGCCTTATTAAAATCACATCTCCTCCAAGAGGCCTTCCCCAACTAAGTCCTCATTTTCCCTACTCCTCTCCCAATCAATCATATGTATCGAACACTTATTCTGTGTATCCAGAGCACTGTACTAAGTGATTTAGAGAGTATAATATAACGGAGGAGGCAGACACATTCCCTGCCCACAATAAGCTGGATCCATACCCTTTGAGCACTTGATATTCACCGACCCTCAGCCCCAAAGCACGTTTGTCTATAACCATAATTTATTTTATTGCCTGTTGCAGTGATCCAACTGCTCTAAGGTGTCAAACTCTACTGGCAATCCATCTACAACATATTCCCAACTCTTCTGTTCAGTAGCACCTTCTACCAAAATGAGCCCAGAACTCACTCCTCCCTTCCTTCATTTTCTAATTTGTATTGTGACGTTTGTGAAAAAGGAAAGGCAAATTACATGTCAATTACACAGGGAAACAAACAGAACGGGTAAAGAAAACACACCATTGTACCCTAGAAAGCATTTCTTTTCAGGTCCCTGACATTTACCTGAACATTTTGATGTGCTGGTGACTGGCTCTCCCTAAGTAAAGTGATCACCTGCTTCTGGAACTAATTTGAAAGTATAAGAAAGTATAAGTACCAAGGTTTAATCCTGTGATGCTAACACTTGGCACATTAGATGTTTGCTTTCTGGCAGTTTCACTATTTACAAAAAATATGAGACAGGTATATGCAGCAGAAGTGTTGTCTTAGTTTTGCCTCTTAAGGTCATCTCTGTTGTGGCAACATTCAAAACTTCAATAAAAGTCAATAAAAGTAACAGTCAATCAGTCAATCATATTTATTGAAGGATTACTGCATGCAGAGCACTGTACTAAGCACTTGGGAGGGTACAATATAACTGACATTCCCTGCCCACAACAAGCTTATAGTCTGGGGTCAGGAGGGACAGACATGAATATAAATACATTATAGATATGCACATAAATGCTGTGGAGCTGGGAGGGAGGATGAATAAAGGGAGCAAGTCAGGGTGATGGAGAAGGGAGTGGGAGAAGAGGAAAGGAGGACTTAGTGAGGTATAAGTGAATACAGGAGCCTTTACTAAAACCACCCCGCCAAACCAAATTATTCCAAAGAAATTGATGATCAACAACTGTGGAATGGCGCAAAACAATTTTAGACAATAGTTATAGAGATTAGTCTTCTAAAAAAAGCTGCTTATGAATTTCCTACAAAGCCTTTTTTGTTTTAAATATAGTTCATTTAGTTTGGATTTATTTTCACAATCTTGGGAAAATATATTTAGTTCCTCTAAAGAATGGTGAACACATTAAGTCGTTGTGGGATTTTAGCCACCAATTCTAAAGTAAATGCTAGTTCTGTCTGCCTATGCCACCATACTATATTACTTGACCAGAAGTTATGGCATTACAAATGTCTAACATTAAATATGATTAATGCAATTTATCAATTTCATTAATTCAAATACCATTTTCCACGAGAGAGACAGAACATTTTCTAATAGACATAATCTTTCCCCCCTTGACAATGACGGAAACAAGAATACATTTTTTGGTCTCCCTTCAGTCTGATTTTTCACTTCTGGAAAGATTGTGATGTTATAGGGTGTACCAGGGCTTAGCCTGGTGATGCTAGCATTTTTGAAGAGGGATGTCTGGTTCCAAAGTCCATCTCCATTCACAGATAAGGGCTAAAGGTAGGTGTCTGAAGCATTTTCGTTATTTTTCTATGCTAATTCTATTCTAGTTGCATTCACTCCTACAACTCGGATATCAAACACTGAATTGGGTTCTGTTTAAAAGAAAGGGGAAGCATGCACATCAATAAAGGGAAAAAACGTGGTGATAAAAAATTATATGTCCAATACTATTCTAATGTCTATTCAGGAAAAACTGGAAGAAATACACAGCATCCACATGATGATATTGTAAATAAAATGGTGTTCCTTAAAAAAAGAAAAACAGAGAAATCAAAAGTAAGAGTGAATAATAAAGTTAGTAGACATGAACCCAGTCCTCAAGGTACTTTGAGGACTCACAATCTTATGGGGGACTAGATACTAAAATAAATTATCAGGTAGTAACTTCATATGCATATAAAGTTACATACTCATGTGCCATGAGGGGTTTAGCAGACCCTAATCCCATGGGGAGGCTTAGAAAACTACTGAATCCACTTCACTTTCAATGTTAGAGAATAAAGTTTGATACTTTGCCCCCAAGAAGATGAGAGTGTATCATTATGTATATCTCTAGCTATTTTGCTCCTATAAATTAAACGTTTTCAGATCTACTATCTCGCTTTGGACCTAATCAATGGAAAGTTGAAAGGGACAGCCATTAATAAATGAGGAAAATTCAAGTCAAAATGTTTACAATTTTGCCCAACTAATCAGTGACAGAATAGAAAGCAGAATCTGGTACTCCTGACATGGAGTCAAATCCTCTTTTCACTAGACCATCAATCAATCAGTCATATTTACTGAGAATTTACTGTGTGCAGAGCACTTTGCTAAGTATTTGACCATCCTGCTGGTGTCCAAGTAAGCCTTCTTAGCAGCAGTTAATTTTTCATCTAAGGTAACTGGATTACTGCATCAGCCTCCTTTCTGATCTCCCATCCTCCTGTCTCTACCCGCTTCAGTCTATAGTTCACTCTGCTGCCAGGATTATCTTTCTACAGAAAGGTTCTGGGCATGTCACTCCCCTCCTCAAAAATCTCCATTGGTTACCTATCAACCTTCGAATCAAACAAAAACTTCTCACTCTTGGCTTCGAAGCTCTCCATCACCTCGCCCCCTCCTACCTCACCTCCCTTCTCTCCTTCTACATCCCATCCCACACACTCTGCTCCTCTGCCACTAAACTCCTTACTGTGCCTTGTTCTCACCTGTCCCCCCGTCGACCCTTGGCCCACGTCTTACCTCCAGCCTGGAATGCCCTCCCTCCACACATCCTCCAAACTAGCTAACTCTCTTTCTCCCTTCAAAGCCCTACTAAGAGCTCACCTCCTCCAGGAGGCCTTCCCAGACGGAGCCCCCATTTTCCTCTCCTCCTCCTACCCTCCTCATCATCCATCCTCCCTCCCTTTGCCCTACCCCCTTCCCCTGCCCACAGCACTTGTGTATATTTGTACATATTTATTACTCTATTTATTTTATTAATGATGTATATGTAACTATAATTCTATTTACTCTGATGGTCTATTTGTTTTATTTTGTTGTCTATCTCCCCCTTCTAGACTGTGAACCCATTGATGGTTAGGGCCCCGTCTCTTTATGTTGCTGATTTGTACTTCCCAAGCGCTTAGTACAGTGCTCTGCACACAGTAAGCACTCAATAAATATGATTGAATGAATGAACGAATGAATTAGGTTTGCAGAGAAGAGGCATAGCCTAGTGGAAAGAGCAGTCCTGGAAATCAGAGGAACTGGGTTCTAATCCCAGCTCTGTTATTTATCTGCTGTGTGATCTTGGGCAAGTCATTCTCTGTGCCTCACTTTCCTCATCTGTAAAATGTGGTTTCAATATTTGCTCTCCCTCCTACTTAGACTGTGAGCCCCATGTAAGACTGGGACCAAGTCCAACCTGGTTATTTTTATTTACCCTAGCCCTTAATATAGTGCTTGGTACGTAGGAAGATACTTAACAAATACCACAATTATTAATGTTATTATTATCATTATTAGTTTTCTTGTCAGATGCTTCTAAAATTCTTCATTTATACACTATTTTATAAACTTTTCTCTTAAACTTTGCAGTTGGGTCGACTTCATGGTAGAGTTGAAGTTAAAAGTAGAAGTTAGAGAAGCAGCATGGCTTAGTGGACAGAGCCCAGGCTTAGGAGTCAGAGGACGTGGGTTCTAATCCCAGATCTGCCACTTGTCTCCTGAGTGACCTTGGGCAAGCCACTTAACTTCCCTATGCCTCAGTTACCTCATCTTCAAAATGGGCATTGAGACCGTGAGCGCCACGTGGGACAACCTGATTACCTTGTATCTACCCCAGTGCTTAGTACAGTGACTGACACATAGTAAGCACTTAACAAATAATAATAATAATGGTAAATTCTTCCTTTTCTTTCTCCTCAGGTTAACTCCCACAATCCCTCTCCTCTTCTCTGTTACATTTACAAGTACATTTTATATGTATTATAACCGAACCATGAAATTCATTCTTGAATGGCTCCTAACTTTGGCATTTTTCATTCTCACAAATAATCCACTTTGGGAAAACTCAATTTGAGATAAAGATTTCAGATTATGCTCTATTTCCAGTCTATTGCAGAATACATGCATTTTTTTGGCACAACCTCAGGGATCAGTAACATTACTTCAAGTGACAAAGGATCATCCACAGTGATCTCACTCTTGTCTCATTAACGGTTCCCAAGCATTTGAATTTCTCTACTTTCAAAAGATGTTCCTATGAATCACAATAATTTTTAGTGCATTTCATCACCTCTTTCCAAGTATTAACCCATCCTAATTACCTACAGATGATAATAGATGACTCACTGACAAGTATCGTTCATGAAATGAATGTACTGGACCTTACAGTCATTTTTGTTATAACATATGTTTTCTTTTTTGTGACTGGGGAAGAACAGAGTTTCCAAAATACAGCTGTGAATTATAATACACTGAGTATCACCCTGTTCACTATGTCTGATCAGATTATTCGTGATTATTTGCTTACTACAGTGCTTGGGACATAATAAGTGCTTACTAAGTAACATGAATATTATTATCTGCCAGGGGTAATGCTGCAAGAAAATGATAGTATCACTGGGGAAGCCTCCTTATCAGTGCCCTGCTAGACTGTGAACTCCTTTTGGGCAGGTTCTATGTCTATCAGTTTTATTTTGTACTTGTCCAAGCACTTCATACTGTGCTCTGCAAATGGTAAGCGCTCAATAAATACCATTGATTGATTCAATCATTCATTAGCAACCAACGTGGTATTGATGAACCCACGTTAAAGAAAACTTGTGTTATCATGCACGTACCTTGACCCATGTAGTTGACACCATATATACATGTTGAGTAATCAGTAATTAGTTCTTCTGATGTCGCTTCACATTCCATCCAGAGAGACCAGTGCTGCAGGAGTAATTTTCTCTGCTTAAAAGTGTTCTACATCATGGTGAAAACATGCATGATTTAAAATTCACTCTATACTAGAAAGTGATTTTTAAGCAGTACAAATTCCCACAAGATGCTAATGACCACTCTTAAATTTCAGGAAGAGATAGCAGAGAAACAAGAAGCACAGGAGCCACTTTGTTGTCATCTTTCAAAGCTTGTAATGGACTTTTTAAGACTTCCCTTTCATAACTTTCTTGAATTTCACCCAAAGTGATAATAATAATAATAATAACAATAACAATGGCATTTGTTAAGTGCTTACTATGTGTGAGGCACTACACTAAGAAGCAGTGTGGCCTTTTGGAAGGAGCACAGGCCTAGGAGTCAGAGGACCTGGGTTCTAATCGTAACTCTGTCAACTGTTTGCTGTGTGACCTTAGACAAGTTACTTAACCTCTCTGTCCCTCAGTTATCTCATCTGTGAAATGTGGATTACATCTTCCTCCCTCCAATTTAGACTGTGAGCCCCAAGTGGGTAGGGCTGTGTCCAACATGATAAACCTGCATCTACCCCAGTGCTTAAAACAGTGCTTGACACATGGTAGATGCTCAACAATACCATTAAAATTAGAAAAAGGTATTTGCAATTTCAATTATTTTCCAACCAGTTTTCACACCACACAGGAATTTGCAGATCTGCAACTACATTGTTGGAGCAGGGGTACCTGTACCCAATCTGGGGCCTATATTTGTCAAAAGATCAGATTTTAATATAAAATTTCCAAGTGACTGACATGTGTTCTAACAAATGCTCACTAAATGTCTATTCCCTTTAAAAGCTGATGCTTTACTCTACGCAACAGGTGGTAGGTATATCAGCTGGTGGAGAAGCAGGAAAACAAAGGATTCGAAATAGAAAAAAATGGCTGGCATCTATATGGATTATTATGATTTTTAGAAAGGACCAGTAGATTGAAATGTTAGCGAAGTTAGGAGGCTTCAGAAGGGTTTAAATAGAGATGTGTGCCATAAGGCCAGGCTGGGTTTTTCAGCTGGGAAAAAACCAGAGTACTAGACTAAATGCAACAGAGTTAGTATACACGTTCCCTGCCCACAGTAAGCTTTCAGTCTAGTGGGGGAAATATATCCTTTACAATGAAGGTGGATGTCAAGTAAAGAGCCATGCCTTTATGACACTGACAGACACAGAATATTGAACTGAATTCACCACGGGCTTCAGTCACAAGAAAACATTCCTTACATTCAACAACTTACTGGTAGTGGTGCTTATTCTTTCAGAGGCTCCTTTGGTTGTACCTGCTATTTGTGGAAAGAGTTCAAAGGTATAAATGGTACTGGGTTCTAATTCTCTCATCACAGCACTTTCTTGTTGTAAATGTTTCGTTCCTAGGAGGTGTAGGTTCTGTAGTAAGTATTCTAAAAGATGTAGAATCACTGCTGGTCCAAGCTAATCCAATTTCTGTTGGGCTGATATTTGTCCCTCGAACGTCAGAAACTGGCTGAGGAGCTGTTAGGAGAATAAAGGCATTTATTCAGAACCCTACAATGCTTCCCAAATTGAAAACAGACTGGTCCTCCGAATATTTTAAGTTCAATAAACTATGTTCAGAGTTCAGAAGTTAAATTTGTACAGACAGTATCACTCTGGAAATCAGATTGTCCCAGATTTTCTAGGGGAGCAGTTTTGATAATTTGATCCTAACACTTAGTCCTAACACTTCCAACCTGAAGAAAGCTGAACCCACCTGAACCAGAACCTTTGGGAAAATTTCAACGCTCCTCTCACATTCCTCTGCCAGGGCCTTCTTTCCCAGCTCTTAGTACAGCACTCTGCATATAGTATACACTTCAAACATACTATTACTACTACCACTATTATTAGCACCGTCGTTCCTGCCCACCTGCCAGAGAAAACAAAGTTTCTCTTGATACAAAGCTACATAATCACTATCATTTCTAAACTTAATTCATTGAAAACAACCCCCCCCCGCCCCACACCCAAATAATGAAAGGATGGGGGAACAGATTCCATTTCTTCAGAAAAGAAGTTATCTTTTAGGGGAACTCCTTTTCTTTGGAATGCAAATCGTTCTGTGATGAAATACCACCTCACATCCCTCCACGTCCCCCCCATCCCAGCAACACCATGCATATACTCTCTCTCTCTCTCTCACACACACACACACACACACACACACACACTCTCAAATAGCAAGAAACACAAAGGCCACAAATTGCAAGCTAGAAGTTGTTCCCAAAATTCTGTTGCCAGCAGCTATGCTCCACTAAACACTCCCCTCACCATCTGTCCACCTGGCCACTCTGGCTCTCTATTCTGCTTCTAATACAGAGCTGGAACTCAATAATTAACACCAACAGATGATATTCAGTATGATTATGTCTCGATGAAGTCACCTGTATAAGCTTCTGTAAAGTTTGGTAGGACTTCAGGAAAACCCTGTCTTTGGGGGTACACAGTGAACTTTTACAAGATGCTAGAATTCAGTCCAGTGATGACAGCTCTTCTCAAGTTGTATGATGCATGAAATGAAGTATCATTACTGTACTCAACAAGGATTCTGTAGGTGTAGGCAGATGAAGAGTTATCTTTGTTTTCCCAGGTTAGGCTCACTTCTGACACAGTGACATTCACAGCCTAGACATTGATAATTTGACTCATGTCCTTTAAAACCAATAAAACAAAGCATGACTAGCAGAAAGAAGGGAATTTCCAAAAAAGCATTATCATTTCCATCAGTGCATGCAATTATTTTAAGAATACAGCAGGGCTCTGTATGTCAACATTCATTTTTGTATTTATTGTTATAAGAGGCCACCTTCAGTCTTCTCTACCCCAGGACAACATTCCCTCTGGAGGAGAGGACTGGCTTCCCTCTTGCAAGTTTCAGGACCCCTACGGAAGCAGCATGATATAGTGGATAGAGCAGGGGTCTGGGACTCAGAAGGTGACAGATTCTAATCCCATCTCCACCACTTGTCTGCTGTGTGGCCTTAGGCAAGTTACTTCACTTCTCCATGCCTCAGTTACCTCATCTGCAAAATGGGGATTAAGACTGTGAGCCCCATGTGGGACAGGGACTGAGTCCAACCCGATTTGCTTGTTATACACCCCGGCGCTTAGTACGGTGCCTGGCACATAGTAAGCACTTAACAAATACCACTATTACCATTATTATTATTACTGCCCATCTGTTTGGGTCATCATTTTACTTTTCCCATTTTTTTTCTTTTATTCAGATTTGCAACCCCTTGGTTCTCTTCCCTATCTGCCTATGTTTCCATTAAAAAAACAAGTTCCAAATAAGTTAAAAACTCTTTAGGAGGTAGTCCTTTCAAACTAAATGGTGGAGAGAGTGGAACAAAATGCCCTCCCAACCGAAGAACTTAAATTTCATTTTGAATACCATAAACTGTAGCAGAAAATTGCTTCTTCAGCCTCAATGCAGGCCCTTCTATGAGCTCAGAAAAGCCCGTGGTGTCACAGGAGAGCGTCTCCAGAGCCATGCCAGGCCAGACTGAGCCAACCAAACCAGAATGGCCATTGACAGCTCTCAATCTCCCATTCAGGCACCAGCCAAGTGGGGCCAGAAGTTCATGAAGGCCGGCTCTTCCACTCTGGCACCACTAACACTGTGCCCAGCTAACAATTATAGTAATAATAATTATTATGGTACTTGTTAAGCGCTTATTATATGACTGTTCAAGCATTTGTATCTGTAGATACAAGTTAATCAGGTTGGACACAGTCCCTGTTTTATATGGAGCACACCCTCTTAATCCACATTTTCCAGATGAGGTAACTGAGGCCCAAAGAAATGAAGAGATTTACCCAAGGTCACACAACAGAAATATGGCAAGTGGCGAGCTAGGATTCGAAACCAGGTCCTTTTGTCTCCCAGGCCCCTGCTGTATCCACTAAACCATGCTGCTTCTCTGCTCCAGGCTGGGCCAGCATTATTGGGGGTCAGGCAGGGCATTGATTGGGCACTGTTATCTTCAGCCAAAGCTGGGTTCTGCAGCCCCCAAAATCATTAAAGTGCTCCTTGTTCTTTAAGTTTCTCTAAGCCACAACCCCTTGCCAGATTTGGCAGGGAATGTGCTTGTTATGTTGTTACATTGGAGAAGCATCGTGGCTCAGTGAAAGAGTACAGCCTTTGGAGTCAGAGGTCATGGGTTCAAATTCTGGCTCCACCACCGGTCAGCTGTGTGACTTTGGACATGTCACATAACTACTCTGGGCCTCATTTACCTCATCTGTAAAATGGGGATTGAAACTGTGAGCCCCCCGTGGGACAGCCTGATCACCTTGTACCCTCTCCAGCACTTAGAACAGTGCTTTGCACATAGTAAGTGCTTAACAAATACTATTATTATTATTATTATTATTGTACTCTCCCAAGCACTTAGTACAGTCCTCTGTATGACTGACTGACTCAATAAATACTATTGACTAACTGAATCGAAGTGAGAAGCAGAAGCATCTAGTGGAAAGAGCAAGGGCCTGGGAGTCAGAAAGGCCTGGGCCTGGGTTCTAATCCTGACCCCACTACCTGTCTGCTGCTTGACCTGGGGCAAATCACTTCACTTATCTGTGCCTCAGTTGCCTCATCTGTAAAATGGGGATTAAGACTGTGAGGCCCATGTGGAACAGAGACTCTGTCCAACTCCTACCCCAGCACTTAGAACAGTGCTTGGCATATTTTTATGGCATTTATTAAGTGCTTACTATGGGCAAAGCACTGTTCTAAGCGCTGGGGAGATTACAAGGTGATCAGGTTGCCCCATGTGGGGCTAACAATCTTCATCCCCACTTTACAGATGAGGTAACTGAGGCACAGAGAAGTTAAGTGACTTGCTCAAAGTCACACAGCTGACAATTCGTGAAGCTGGCATATAGTAAGCACTTAAATTTTTTATTATTGTTATAAAGTACGGTCAAGCTATTTCTGATTCATAGCAACTCTATGGATATATTTTCTCCAGAACGTCATGTCTCCTGCCACAATTCATAACCAAGTTAACGTTTCTCCCATAGTCGTTATTATGGTTTCTAGCTGCGGGTCTGCCTCTTCCACTTTTTCCCTGAACTTTTCCTAGCATTAATGTCTTCTCCAGAGAAATAATCCTCCTGATTATGTATCCAAAATACGCTAATCTAAGTTATTACAATTACTATTATTATAAATATGATTGACTGACTCAATAAGTATGACTGACTGAATAAATACCACTGATTGACTGACTCCAGTCTCTCACCAGAGCTTCCCTCATACATATTTGTCATAGCTGTTGCCCCTACACAGCCAGCACTGCCCCCCAGACCTCTTTAAGACAACTCCCACTAGTGCAGCAAATACAGTAGAGTGCAGAAGGGAGCACGTGGGAATTGAAGACATGTGACGAAAGCCCAGTGGCTTCAGCTGCACCCTCTCTGAATGGGGATCTGACTTACTTGTCTAGATTTCTGTAGCTATGGAGTCTTCTTTGGTCCCATCAGCTGCTTGGGAAAAATTGTGGCTGTGTATTGGGTAATGAGTTTCAATCCCATAAAGTTAACTCGGGTTAGTTGGGGGGCCTGGTAACCTTCAGGGCTCGCACTTGTGGACACATCCTTTTGGCAGGTTACATTGACATCTTTTGAATAGGTCACTGTAACAGGCATATCAAATGCAGGTTTCGTTTCTGGGTTCAAACAACGCATGAAAGACATCTGTGTGGGAAGACCAGGATCTCGCCTTCTGCAAACCAGTTTGACATATCCTGAAAAGGCAATTTCCTGTAATTTTATAGTGGTACTTTTTCCTTAAAAATACCCAACTCATAATGGCCAAGCGTTCTTTCCCTCTGACCACACCCACATTTCCCGCAATCTCGTACTGCGGAAAATGCTCAAGGCATGGGACCTGAGACAATTTGGATGTCTGCCCACCTAAAACTCAACATGTCCAAGACTGAACTACTTAATTTCCCTCCCAAACCCTGTCCTATCCATGACTTTCCCATCACTGTAGATGGCACTACCATCCTTCCCGTTTCACAAGCCCACAACCTTGGTGTCATCCTCTACTCCACTCAATCATTCACCTCACACACCCAATTTCCTCTCCATCCAAACTGCTACCCTGCTGGTTCAATCTCTCATCCTATCCCGACTGGATTACTGCATCAACCTCCGTTCTGATCTCCCATCCTCCTGTCTCTCCCCGCTTCAGTCTATACTTCACTCTGCTGTTCAGATTATCTTTCTACGGAAATGCTCTGTGCATGTCACTCCCCTCCTCAAAAATTTCCAGGGGTTGCCTGTCAACCTTCGAATCAAGCAAAAACTCCTCACTCTTGGCTTCAGAAATCTCCATCATCTCATCCCTTCTTACCTCACCTGCCTTCTCTCATTCTACAGCCCAGCCTGCACACTCCACTCCTCTTCTGCTAACCTTCTCACTATTCCTCATTCTCCTCTGACCCACTGTCGACCCCTAGACCACGTCCTTCCTCTGGCCTGGAATGCCCTCCCTCCACACATCCACCAAACAAGCTCTCTTCCTCCCTTCAAAGCCCTACTGAGAGCTCACCTCCTCCAGAAGGCCTACCCAGACTGAGCCCACCCTTTTTCCTCCCTTCCTCCTTCTCCCCTCTCCATCGCTCCCTCTCCCTCTGCCCTACCCCCTTCCCCTCTCCACAGCACGTGTGTATATTTTTACATATTTATTGCTCTATTTATTTTATTTGTACATATTTATTTCTCTATTCATTCAATTAACGACATGTATATAGCCATAATTCTATTCATTCTAATGGTATTGGTACCTGTCTTTTTGTTTCATTTTGGTGTCTGTCTTACAATTCTAGACTGTGAGCCCATTGTCGGGTTGGGACCGTCTCTATATGTTGCCGATTTGTACCCCCCAAGCATTTAGTACAGTGTTCTGCACACGGTAAGTGCTCAATAGAGAACTTAGAGAAGCAGCATGGCTCAGTGGAAAGAGCACGGGCTTTGGAGTCGGAGGTCATGTGTTCGAATCCCGACTCCACCACATGTCTGCTGTGTGACCTTGGGCAAGTCAGTTAACTTCTCTGAGCCTAAGTTACCTCATATGTAAAATGGGGATTAAGACTGTGAGCCTCACGTGGGACAACCTGATCACCTTGTAACCTCCCCAGCGCTTAGAACAGTGCTTTGCACATAGTAAGCTCCTAATAAATGCCATTATTATTATAAATACGATTGACTAATAATAATAATAACGGCATTTGTTAAGCACTTACTACGTGCAAAGCACTGATCTAAGCGCTGGGGAAGATACAAGGTGATCAGGTTGTCCCAGGTGGGGCTCACAGTCTTAATCCCCATTTTACAGATGAGGTAATTGAGGCCCAGAGAAGTTAAGTGACTTGCCCAAAGTCACACAGCTGACAATTGGCGGGGCTGGGGTTTCAACCCAAGACCTCTGACTCCCAAGCCCGTGCTCTTTCCACTGAGCCACTAGATAATATGATAGTAAAGAGTATAGGTAGTACTAGTATGGATAGTACTAGTGTGGATAGTAAGGGTATGGATAGTAAGAGTATTTATAGGGAAGCAGCATGGACTAGTGGATAGAACATGGGCCTGGATTCAGAAGGATCTGAGTTCTAATCCCGGCTCTGCCACTTCTTGGCTGTGTAACCTTGTTCAAGTCACTTAATTTTTCTGTGCCTAATCTGCATAAAGGGGATTAAGACTGTGAGCCCCATGTGAAACAGTCAGTGTATCCAAACTGATTATCTTATGTCTACCCCAGCATTAAGAACAGGGCTTGACACATTTCGCTTAACAAATATCATTATTATCATTATTAAAATAATAGTAGGAATAGTATTGAACATCCACTGTAAGGTCTTCTTACATGCCTACACCCATTAGGAGAACAATGACTATAATACTTAACCCTTTAGACTGTTCTTCTGTTGTAGACTATAAACTCCTTGTGGCCAGGGATATCATCTACCAACTCTGTGCATGTACTTTCCTGAACACTTAGTATGGGACTCTGCCCACAGCTATTGCTCAATAAATATTCCTGATTGTAAACTTGATTGTTTCTCAAAAAGAGGAGGCTAATAAGACTCAAAAACTAATCCCCAAAATGTGGTGGAGGAGCAAGTACTGAAAGAGTACTGCGGTAGGCAACATTTCAAACATCACAATCAATCTATCAGTCCTATTTATTGCATACTTTACTGTGTGCAGAACACTGGACTAAGTGATTGAGAGAGTTCAAACAGGACAGAGTTAGTAGAGAAGTTCCCTGCCCACAACAAGCCAACAGTCTTTGTAGATGGGGCTGCTCGCGGCGGCAGCAGCGGGCCTGAGGCAGGGAGAAGCCGGGAGCGGCGGCGGTGAGAAGTGGATACGACAGAAGAAAAGCTTCACGGACTCTGCATTGTGTTTAAAAAAGGAGATATCATAGACAAGTTTATTACTACTAGTGCTTCTTCTAGTACTATTAGTGGCCCTGCTGCTCCTGGAAGGATCCTCTCCTCAGAGCGCCACCACAGGAGCCGGGATTCCATTCCCTAGAGGACCGCCCGCCATCACACCGCGCGGCCCTGCTGCTCCCGGCAGGATCCTTTCCTCCAGACGCCACCGGAAGGGCTGGGGCCCCCCTCCCTCCCTCCCTCCGTCCTCCCATCAGTCCGTCCCCGAGCAGCCTGCTATCGGGCACTTGTGCCCCGCGGCCAGTCTCCTGTCCGTACCCTGCCCGGGCATCTACATCCCCACCCGAGGACAACGAGGCCCCTGGGCTGGGTCCCCACCCCCCGCTTCATCACTACACTCACCCCTCGAAGCCGCCACCACCACTGTCCAAGTAGCCAACCGGGATCGTGAGACATTGTGCCCCCCTGCTAGATCGTGGACATTGTGTCCCACTGCTTGTTCGTGATTCATTGTGTCCCCTTGCATGTTTGTGATTCATTGTGTCCCCCTGATTCCATCACCCACCCGCCACCCCTTAAGAGACCATCTTTGAGGAGCGCCCCCCCCCCCCGCGCCTTCCCGGGCCAGACCTGACTGATTTCCCCCTCCCCCGGGAAAAAGACCCTTGTTATCACCAAGTTTCTTTAACAACAGGCTCATTCGCACCTAGTCAGCCCACCCATGCTATCTGACTGTTCACTCCTCTTCCCTGGTGTCTCCGATCCCATGAACCCCCTTAACAGTTCTGCCCTACTCCAGAGCTGCCATCCATAGGACTCCTTCCTCCTCCACCTCCGAGACAATTTTGCCAAGAGTCCCTGGACTCTGCTTGCCATTAATCTCTTTGATCTGATTTGACTAACCTATGGACAATTCATCCTTCGACTTTGAGCACCATCTGCCCATCTTATGGTCGCTTCTGCATGTTAATTGTTAACTGCTCTCTGTAATGTCATCTGCTTATTTTATTATTCCCATCGAATGTTAATTACTAACATCTCTCGATGATGACATCACCTGCTAATTTTACTGTCATCGCATGTTAATTGTTAAGTGCTGTCTGTGATGTCATCTCTCGATGATGTCATTACCTGCTTATTTTACAGCCATCGCATGTTAATTGTTAAGTGCTGTCTGTGATGTCATCATATGCTTATTTTTTTGCCATTACATAGTAATTGTTATCTGCTCTCCGATATCATCATCAGCTTATTTTATTATTGTCATAGCATGTAAATTGTTAACTACCCTCTGTGATGTCTTCACCTACTTATATCATTGCTACTGTGTTATTGCTACTGCATTTCAATTGTTAACCTCCCGCTGTGCTGTCATTTACCTTGCTGACCTCACCATGAACTATCAATTCCCCTGCTTCCAACTGCCATTCCCATTCCTCACCTTCCCCTGCCCCTCTCACACTTGGCTCTTTCCCTCTCTTCCCCCCCCCCACCACCCCTCTTCCTCACCCCCTACCCAGGATCCCTCTGTACCAGTACAAACCCTTAACTCCTCCCTCCCAGCTCCCTTCCTTCCCTCCTACCCGCCCCCACCTCATCCCAGTTCTCCTTTCTCATCGCCATCCCTCTTCCCACTCTCCCCGCCCAGACCCCCGCCACCTCAGCCCAATCCAAACAC
Organism: Tachyglossus aculeatus; assembly: GCF_015852505.1. Classification (NCBI taxonomy): domain Eukaryota; kingdom Metazoa; phylum Chordata; class Mammalia; order Monotremata; family Tachyglossidae; genus Tachyglossus; species Tachyglossus aculeatus. The sequence goes on from NC_052068.1 coordinate 104,628,068, forward strand.
TCCCCACCCCTTGCACCCTTCCCCCTCCCTCCCCTCCCTCCACAACTGCTGCCAAGTTTGGCCTTTGGAACCCCCGCTCCATTATAGGGAAGCTCCCTTTCATCCTGAACCTATTCCTTTCCATCTCTTTACTCCTCTTCGCCCTAACCGAAATATGGTTGCCTTCGGAAGACACGATCTCTTCTTCTACTCTCTCCAGCGGAGGCCTCTTCTTCTCCCACTCCCCCAGACTTACCGGAAAAGGAGAAGGTGTCGGTTTCCTTCTTGCTCCCCAATGTCGCTTTCTCAATATCCCTCCTCCCCCTTCCCTTTCCTTCCCTTCCTTTGAAACTCACATTATTCGCCTCTACCACCCGCTCCAGATTCTTGTAACCATCCTCTACCGCCCCCGCCCCCGGCCCCACCTCCAACTTCTTTAACGATTTTGACCCCTTTCTCACCTTCCTTCTCCCCTTTTCCATGCCCACTCTGATCAACGGAGAGTTCTATATCCACATGGATATCCCTGGTGACTCCTTGGGCGCCCACCTTCTACCTCTCCTTGATGCTGCCAACCTCCTGCTCCACCCCACCTCGCCCACTCACCAACTTGGTCACACCCTCGACCTCATTATCTCCTACCGCTGCACTATGTCCACGCTCACCAACTCTGAAATCCCTCTCTCTGATCATAACCTCCTCACCTACCTCCTCACTCACACTCCTTTCCCCCGTAAATCTATATTACTACTTCACAGAGACCTCCGCCCTCTCGACCCCATCCATCTTTCTGTCCGCCTTACACCCCCCCTCGCCTCCCTTTCTTCTTTACCCAATCTTGATAATCAGATTACTGCTCTCAACTCTGCGCTCTCTACTCAGCTCGACTCGCTCGCTCCCCTTTCCCTTCACCGCTCTTGTACCACTAACCCACAGCCCTGGATCACTGCCACTGCCCGCCTCCTTCACTCCTATGCTCGAGCTGTGGAATGCTGCTGACGAAAGTCTAAACACCAAGCCAACCTCGTTCACTTCAAATTTATTCTTTCCTGCCTAAACTCTGCCCTCTCCCCTGCCAGGCAGAACTACTTCTCCTCCCTTATTGATACCCATGCCCAACATCTCCATCAGCTCTTCCATACATTCAACTCCCTTCTCAGGCCCCCTGTTCCTCCCCATCCTCCTACCCTCACCCCCAACGATCTGGCCTCCTACTTCATTAGTAAAATTAACTCCATCAGGTCTGAGCTCCCCAAAGTCACTCCTCCCCCTTCCATAACTCCCCTGCTCTCAACCCTCTATGCTACTCTCCCATGCTTCCCAGCAGTATCCTGAGATGAGATCTCCTCCCTCCTCTCAAGTGCTACTCCAACCACCTGTGCTTCTGGCCCCATTCCCTCTCATCTTATGAAATCTCTCGCCCCTTCCCTCCTCCCCTCCTTAACTTCCATCTCCAACCACTCACTCTCCACTGGTTCCTTCCCCTCTGCCTTCAAAAATGAATACGTCTCTCCCATCCTAAAAAAAAACCTTCTCTTAACCCCACCTCCCCTTCTAGTTATCGCCTTATATCCCTCCTACAATTCCCTTCTAAACTCCTTGAACGAGTCGTCAACACCCTCTTCCTCGGATTCCTCAATGCCAACTCTCTCCTCGACCCCCTCCAATCTGGCTTCCGTCCCCTACATTTCATGGAAACTGCCCTCTCCAAGGTCACCAATGACCTCCTGCTTGCCAAATCCAACGGCTCCTACCCTATCCTTATCCTCCTCGACCTCTCAGTTGCCTTCGACACTGTGGACCACCCCTTTCTCCTCAACACGCTATCCAACCTTGGCTTCACAGAGTCTGTCCTCTCCTGGTTCTCCTCTTATCTCTCCGGCCATTAATTTTCAGTCTCCTCTGTGGGCTTCTCCGACCCCTCCCATCCTCTTACTGTAGGGGTTCCTCAAGGGTTAGTTTTTGGTCCCCTTCTGTTGTCTATCTACACTCACTCCCTTGGTGAACTCATTCGCTCCCACGGCTTCAACTATCATCTCTACACTGATGACACCCAAATCTACATCTTTGCCCCTGCTCTCTCTCCCCTCCCTGCAGGCTTGTGTCTCCTCCTGTCTTTAGGACATCTCCATATGGATGTCTGCCCGTCATCTAAAACTCAATATGTCCAAGATTGAACTACTTACCTTCCTTCGCTAAACTTGCCCTGTCCCTGACTTTCCCATCACTGTAGATGGCACTACCATCCTTCCCGTCTCACAAGCCTGCAACCTTGGTGTCATGCTAGACGCTGCTCTCTCGTTCACCCCTCACATCCAATCCATCACCAAAACCTGCCAGTCTCACCTCCGCAACATCACCAAGATCCGCCCTGTCCTCTCCATCCAAACCACTACCCTGCTCATTCAATCTCTCATCCTATCCCGACTGGATTACTGCATCAGCCTCCTCTCTGATCTCCCATTCTCCTGTCTCTCCCCACTTCAGTCTATACTTCACGTGGCTGCCCGGATCATCTTTGAGCAGAAACCCTCTGGGCATGTTACTCCCCTCCTCAAAAATCTCCAGTTGCTACCAGTCAACATGTGCATCAGGCAAAAACTCCTCACTCTCTACTTCAAGGCTCTCCATCACTTCGCCCCCTCCTACCTCTCCTCCCTTCTTTCCCTCTGCAGCCCAGCCCGCACCCTCCACTCCTCTGCCGCTAACCTCCTCACTGTGCCTCGTTCTTGCCTGTTCTGCCGTCGATCCCCGACCCACGTCCTCCCCCTGACCTGGAATGCCCTCTCTCTGAACATCTGCCAAGCTAGCTCTCTTCCTCCCTTTCAAAGCCCTACTGAGAGCTCACCTCCTCCAGGAGGCCTTCCCTGTCTGATCCACCTCTTTCCTCTCCCCCTCCCCATCCCCCCATCCTACCTCTTTCCCCTCCCCACAGCACCTGTATATATGTGTGTACAGATTTATTACTCTATTTTACTTGTACATATTTACTATTCTATTTATTTTGTCAATGATGTGCATCTAGCTTTACTTCTATTTATTCTGATGAATTGACTCCTGTTCACACGTTTTGTTTTGTTTTCTGCCTCCCCCTTCTAGACTGTGAGCCCGATGTTGGGTAGGGACCATCTCTATATGTTGCCAACTTGTACCTCCCTAGCGCTTAGTACGATGCTTTGCACACAGTAAGTGCTCAATAAATAGTAATAAATGAATGAATGAAGTATGCTTCTGGAAGTTACAGTAATTGCCCTTTCAAATCCAATAAAGAAGATGCTGAAACATACCCAACTGGCAGAACCATCATAATTCTGTTGGAGGGCTAGAAGATTTTTTTAATGTTGAAGAAGCTGGGACTATATTGGCTTCAGAGCGACTGAAAACAGATTTGGAGCATTTGCTGCAGGGCCTTCTGCTCCCAGGTCTTGGAGAAGAGCACAGCTAGCCTCGTGAAGGGCACGAAGGCTGACTTCCTGTGTTCACGATGACTAAGCAGGCCCCAGGGCTACCTGGATATCAAGGGACCATTCAGGCAGGTCCTGGTTTGTCTGCCAGTCACCTTCTTCCCCCAGAAGGTCTGTAGTGTGAAGCCAAGTCTGTCCACATACATACAGTTCCCAACCAGAAGGTTGGGTATCCTCTCATTGTGGTATTTACTAAATGCTTACTGTGTACAGAGGACTGCACTGTACTAAGCGTTCTGCTAGCAAGTACCATCTGTCTGGATCCAGTTGGACTTATATTGCTGAGTGTAAAGGCTGAAGGGATCTTCTCACTGCTCCTGCCTGGCCTCAAGGGAGACCATGTACTAAGCCTTCCAATCAATCAGTCAATCGTATTTATTGATCGCTTACTGTGTGCAAAGCACTGTACTAAGCTCTTGAAAAGTACAATTTGGCAACAGATAGAGACAATCGCTACCCAACAATGGGCTCACCGTCTAGAAAGGGGGAGAAACAATTATGCTATTTGTTAAGCACTTACCGTGTGCCAAACACTGTTTTACGCACTGGGGTAGATACAAGGTAATCAGGTTGTCCCACGTGAGGCTCACAGTCTTCATCCCAATTTGACAGATGAGGTAACCGAGGCCCAGAGAAGTGAAGTGACTTGCTCGAAGTCACACAGCTGATCAGTGGCAGAGCAGAGATTACAGCCTACGACCTCTGACTCCCAAGCCCGTGCTCTTGGTAAGCACTTAACAAATCCCGTAATAAACACTTCAAATCCCACAGGGGGGCTCTCTAACCTTTCAGGGTTCAGTGTGGCCTAATGGATAGAGCACAGGCTAGGGAGTCAAAATGACGTGGGTTCTAATCCAGACTCCTCCACCCCTCTGCTGTGTGAACCTGGGCGTGCCACTTCATTCTTTGGACCACAGTTCTGAGCCTAGGAATAGTGCGTGGCACGTAAGCAGTACTTAACAAATCCCAAAATAATCATTAATTATTAATAAACCCACTGTTGATGTTGCTAATGACAAAATGGAAATTTGTCTACACCTCTACTTCTTGGGACCACCACAGAAGGCCAGGACACATTCTTGAGTCATCCAGACATTATAGAGTTACCTAAATCTAGGCATATAAATACTAAATAGATACAGACTTGCAAGGGGTGACTGAAAGGTTGTTAAGGATAGCGGCATTGGAAATTAGTTGGGGAAGGCTTGTTGGAGAAAATGGGATTTTAGAAACTTGTCCCCTCCCCCGCCCACCCCTTGGGTTGTGTGTCCAGGGTTGTAGCCTACCCCAGCACTCCACACTCTCTCAGATGAGAATGTCAGGGCCTTTAATGGCAGCCTTTTGGTGGGGGTTATCCTTGTTCACCCGGCTGACATGGTGGGAACCAAGTCCTACCACCACAGAAGTGGAGGGCAGGCTTATGGCCATGCAGAACAAAGTTTGTGTACACATTGGGTGTGAGGAAAGAGAAGGAAAAGTATAAGATCATATTTTTTTATTGTTTCAGACTTGGGTGGGCACGGTAAATTTCAAAGTAGGACTCCTCTTGTGGATAGACTGTATGAGCTGAATAGGCTAAGGTGCTCACCTTCCTTCTCGCAACAAACATTTACTCGAGACTGTAAGCTCGCTGTGGATAACGAATGTGTCTAGCAACTCCGTTAAATCATACTCTCCCGAGTACTTAGTACAGTACAGTATGTGCTCCATAAATACGATTCGCACTATTCAGCAGAAATTCTGTACATTTGTTGCTATTGTTTCCCATTCTTACTCTGAAGAACACTTTCCAGTGACTGACAATCTTCATTCCACTGTTACTTCAGATGAAAATCCATTTCCCCATTTGCAAATCAGATAAATATTGACATAATATCGTGAACTGGGCAGATGCCCTAGTGCTTGAAGAGAGCTGCGTAGGTGGGTATACTGACTCAACAATTCTTCTTGACCTTGTTAATGGGAGAATCTAACCTGCCAACGTTTTTGCCCATTGCAAAGTCAGCTAAATCTAATCACGATTAGCTCAAGGATACTGCTTCAGCATGTCTTGTGAAATCCAATGGCTACTACTCTATCCTAATCTTCCTTGACCTCTCAGCTGCCTTCGACACTGTGGATTACCACCTTCTCCTCAAAACGGTATCCAACCTTGGCTTCACAGACACTGTTCCCGCCTAATTTTCCTCTTATCTCTCCAGTCATTCATTCTCAGTCTCCTTTGCAGGCTCCTCCTCCCCCTCGCATTCCCTTACTGTAGGGGTTCCTCAAGAGTCAGTTCTTGGTCCCTTTCTGTTCTTTATCTACACTCACCCCCTTGGTAAACTCATTCACTCTCACGGCTTCAACTATCATCTCTACGCTGATGACACCCAAATCTACACCTCTGCCCCTGCTCTCTCTCCCCACCTCCAGGATTGTATCTCCTCCTGCCTTCAGGACATCTCCATCTGGATGTCTGCCTGCCATCTAAAACTCAGTATGTCCGAGACTGAATTCCTTATCTTTCCTCCCAAACCTTGTCCTCTCCCTGACTTTCCCGTCACTGTAGATGGCACTACCATCCTTCCTATCTCACAAGCCCACAACCTTGGTGTCATCCTCGACTCTGCTCTCTCATTCACACCACACACCCAATCTGTCACCAAAAACTGCCGGTCTCACCTTCACAACGTTGACAATATCTGCCCTTTCCCCTCCATCCAAACCACTACCTTGCTGGTTCAATCTCTCATCCTATCCCGACTGGATTACTGCATCAGCCTCCTCTCTGATCTCCCTTCCTCCTGTCTCTCCCCGCTTCAGGCTATACTTCACTCTGCTCCCGGATTATCTTTGCAAAAAAACGCTCTGGGCATGCCACTCCCTATCTCAAAAATCTCCAGCGGTTACCTGTCATCCTATGAATCAAGCAAAAACTCCTCACTCTTGGCGTCAAGGCTCTCCATCACCTCACCCCTCCTACCTCACCTCCCTTCTCTCCTTCTACAGCCCAGCCCACATCCTCCACTCCTCTGCCACTAACTGGCCCATGTCATTCCCCTGGACTGGAATGCCCTCCCTCCACAAATCCACCAAACTAGCTCTCTTCCTCCCTTCAAAGACCTACTGAGAGCTCACCTCCACAAGGAGGCCTTCCCAGACTGAATCCCCTTTTTCCTCTCCCCACATACCCCCTGTGCCCTACCTCCTTCCCCTCCCCACAACACTTGTATATATTTGTACAGAGTTATTACTCTATTTATTTCACTTGTACATATTTACTATTATATTTATTTTGTTAATGATGTGCATATAGCTCTAATTCTATTTATTCTGAAGATTTTGACACCTGTCTACATGTTTTGTTTTGTTGTCTGTCTCCCCCATTTAGAATGTGAGCCCATTGTTGGGTAGGGACCATCTCTGCATGTTGCCAACTTGTATTTCCCAAGCACTTAATACAGTGCTCCGCACAGAGTAAGCGCTCAATAAATACAATTGAATGAATGAATGAATAGTTTATATGCAGCCTTGAAAAGTACATAACTAATAATAGTTAAGACTATACAATGTGCCAGGCACTGTACTAAGAGCTGGTTTATACAAGCAAATCTGGTTGGACACTGTCCCCTTCCTGCTTGGGACTCACAGTCTTAATCCCCATTTTACATGTAAGGGAACTGAGGAACGGAGAAATCAAGTGACTTGCCCAGAGTCACACAGTAGATAACTGATGGAGCCAAGATTAAAACCCTGGTCCTTCTGATTCCCAGGCCTGTGCTCTCAGTATTAGGCCATGCTGACCTGAAGAAATAATAATTCATCTTTGTCTTTTTGATTGCCTTTCCTTTAGCGTCTGTTGCCCATGCCTATCCTGCCCGAATTTTAGATGGTGAATCCTTGGAGGTCCAGGAGCCATGTCTATACCATATACATGTATTTCTCTTTCAGTACTTAGCACAGTGCTAAGCACCTAGTAAATGCCTAATTAACACTGTTCCTACTAGTACTATTAGAAATTAAAAACACTGACTGTACATGGCCATGTTCCATACCACGGACTGCTGCTACATTTGGTTGATTGCAATATTTTGGGATGTGGAATGTGGGATGTACATTGTTGTCACCAAAACCCGCCGGTCTCAACTACGCAACATTGCCAAGATCTGCCCTTTCCTCTCCATCCAAACCGCTACCCTGCTCGTTCAAGTTCTCATCCTATCCTGTCTGGACTACTGTATCAGCCTCCTCTCCGATCTCCCATTCTCCTGTCTCTCCCCACTTCAATCCATACTTCACGCCGCTGCTCGAATTGTCTTTGTCCAGAGACGCTCTGGGCATGTTACTCCCCTCCTCAAAAATCTCCAGTGGCTACCAATCAACCTACACATCAGGCAGAAACTCCTCACCCTCGGCTTCAAGGCTGTCCATCACCTCGCCCCCTCCTAACTCACTTCCATTCTCTCCTTCTACAGCCCAGCCAGCACCCTGCGCTCCTCTGCCACTAATCCCCTCACTGTGCCTCGTTCTCGCCTATCCTGCCGTCGACCCATGACCCACATCAACCCCCTGGCCTGGAATGCCCTCCCTCTGCACAACCGCCAAGCTAGCTCTCTTCCTCCCTTCAAGGCCCTACTGAAAGCACACCTCCTCCAGGAGGTCTTCCCAGACTGATCCCCCTCCTTCATCTCCCCCTCTTCCCCCTCTCCATCTCCCACGCCTTACCTCCTTCCCTTCCCTACAGCACCTGTATATATGTATATGTACGTATTTATTACTCTATTTATTTATTTATTTTACTTGAACATTTCTATTCTATTTATTTTATTTTGTTAATATGTTTTGTTTTGTTCTCTGTCTCCCCCTTCTAGACTGTGAGCCCACTGTTGGGTAGGGACCGTCTCTATATGTGGCCAACTTGTACTTCCCCAGCGCTTAGAACAGTGCTCTGCACACAGTAAGCGCTCAATAAATACGATTGATTGATTGATAAGTGGATAGCCCGGGTGTTGATTGCAGTCATTTTGCACGTGATTTGCATCGATGATTAATGGATATTCCATCCATTACCCTTCTGTCCTCCATTCTCTCCCTTCTCCAATCAATGATTCTCTGCTGTCTGGATCATTTTCTAAAACATCATTCTGTGTACTTCTCCCCAGTCCTCAAAAACCTCCAGTGGTTGTCAATCCCTCGCTAAAGTAAGGAAAATCTCCTTTCCATTGACTTTAAGACACTCCACCAGCTGCCCCACTATTTATTTACTCTCTTCTCTCATTACGCTCCAGTTTCCATTCTTTGTTTCTCACAAGCCAACTTACTTATTGTACCTCGTTCTCATCTGTTTCATTGGCAACCTCTTGCTGAAATACCCCTTCCCCTGCCAGGCATTCCTGCTCTCCCACATCTCATCATGCAGACCACTGTGTTTCCAATCTTCTGAAATCACATTTCCAGGATGTCTTCGTTGATTAATCTTCCATGCCCTCACTCTGTACCCCTCCATACATGCCAAGTGTCGCATAGACACTTGGGTACTCGCATTCCCCAAAACAATTTATGTCAATCAGTCAGTCAGTCAAATTTATTGAGCACTTACTGCGTGCAGAGCACTGTGCTAAACACTTGGGGGAGTATAATATAACAGACACGCTCCCTGACCACAACGAGCTTAGTTTACAGTCTTATATTCAATTATTATCTCTTCTCTGTGATTTAATTTAGTATCTGACTTCAATGCTAAATTGCAGGTTCCTTATGGGTAAGTAACATGACTATTAACTCAGTTGTACTCGTCCAAGTACTTAGTAAAGTGTTTTGCACACCATCAGTAAGCACTCAATAAATAAGATGGATCAATTTTTACTATTTTTACAAAGAGCTCTTACTATGTGCCAGGCACTGTCCTAAATGCTGGGGTAGATTCAAGTTATTGAGGATGGACACCCTCCATGTCCCATGTGGGGCTCAGAGTCTTAATCAGGGAAGCAGTGTGGCTTAGTGGAAGCAGCACAGGCTTGGGAGTCAAAGGCCATGGGTTCTAATCCCGGCTCCACCGCTTATCAGCTGTATGACTTTGGGCAAGTCACTTAACTTCTCTGTGCCTCAGTTTCCTCATCTGTAAAATGGGGACTGTGAGCCCCACATGAGGCAACCTGATTACCTTATATCTACCCCAGCACTTACAGCAGTTCTTGGGGCATAGTAAACCCTTAACTGATACCATTATTATTATTATTATTATTAATCCCCATTTTACAGGTGAAGGAACTGAGTCACAGGCAATACTACTCCTACTCTACTACTACTAATAATAATAATGTTGGCATTTGTTAAGTGCTTACTATGTGTAAAGCACTGTTCAAAGCGCTTGGGGAATACAAAGTGATCAGGTTGTCTCACGTGGGACTCACAGTCTTAATCCCCATTTTACAGATGAGGTAACTGAGGCTCAGAGAAGTTAAGAAGTTAAGTGACTTGCCCAAGGTTACACAGCAGACATGTGGCGGGGCTGGGATTCGAACCCATGACCTGTGACTCCAAAGCCCGTGCTCTTTCCACTGAACCACGCTGCTTCTCTAAGTACTACTACTACTACTATTAATAGCAATGGTATTTGTTATGCACTTTCTGTGTTCCAGGCATGGAAGTGAAAGGATGCACCTAAGGTCACACGACAGACAAGTTGTGGAGCCAGGATTAAAACCCAGGCTCTCTGACTCTCAGACTTGGGCTCTTCCCACTAGGCCACATGGGTTCTCATATGTTATTCAACTGATTAACAAATATCATCGTATTGTTGACTTACAAACCCCTAGCTTCAACCTCACTCTCTACAGTGTGCCCGCTGTTGCGTAGGGACCATCTCTCTATGTTGCCAATTTGTACTTCCCAAGCGCTTAGTACAGTACTCTGCACACAGTAAGTGCTCAATAAATACGAATGAATGAATGAATGAATGAATAAACCAGATCACAAAGGTTGCTTAAGGCACTATTAATTTTGTATCATTTTCTTGAAAGCTAAAAACACAAAATTGGTGTTATTTTCATTATTTCCTCCTAGTAGATGTGCAAGGCAACTATATTTGATTTGGAATCCAACCTGCTAATTGTGTAGGAAACGATTTCTTGTTGTATCTAATCATTCTGAAAGTACCCTGTCAGTGTTCTACTGAACATTCAAATTAAATTCCACGTGATTTCTGCCTATTTGTGTAAAGTTCTAAATTTCTTTTGAAGATTACCTTCTTTTATCTAAATGTTAGGACTATATAAAAATTGTAAAAATGTCCAACTGTGTCTAATGTGCTTTGGACTGTGTCCAAACTGACTTGCTTGTATTCACCCCACCACTTAGTACAGTGTTTGGCACATAGTAAGCCCTTAACAAATACCACAATTAAAATTATTATTATTACCCACTTACCCCCAGGCTACCTTGAAAATGATCTTAAGAGGGAAGCCATCTCTCAAGAAATAGATGTTAAATCTAGTCATTTCTTGAGGAGAACTTTGTTGAAGTTTATCATTTATCAGGCAGGTGGTGCCAAGAGAGTGTGGAGTGCTGGGTTAAACTACAACCCTGGATACACAACCCAAGGGGTGGGGGAGGGGACAAATTTCTCAAAATTCCACTTCCTCCAATAAGCTTTTCCCAACTAATTTCCAATGCCCCTAGCCTTAACAACATTTCAGTCACCTCTTGCATGTCTTTATCTACTTAGCATTTCTATACCAAGCTCTGAACTGTAGCTTCCCCAACCTGTAATTTATTTTTATGTTTGTCTTCTCTGCTAGACTATTAACTTCTGGAAGATAGGGATATTGTCCACCAACTCTATTGTACTCTCTCAAATACTTAATACATTGCTCTTCAAAGAGTAGAGGGTCAAATAAATACTATAAATTTATAATTTTTTATGTCAATCTTCAGCTCTTGAGCACAGGGATACAGTGCTAGCGCTTATTACAGTGCTTTGCACACAGTAAGCACTCAAGTGCTAAATAAATACGATTGAATGAATATTAATGGTCACCTGACAATGCAATTTCATTAAGCCTGATTCCATGCCTTATGGATATTTCTATGTCTGTCTCCTCGCATTAAAATGTGAGCTTTTTCTGGACATTGAATTTGTCTTGTTTTTCTGTTACACTTCCCAGTTCTTAGTCTGAGTACTGCATTCAATAGGCGCTCAAAAATGCCAGCACCACTACTACTAGCTAAAGGTCCAATGCCTTTGTTCGCCCCACACTACCACTACTGTACTAGGTACATATGGTAACTCCCAAGATGCACTAGCCAGAACTAGGTTCTTCTACCACTTCTCCATATCCATTTGGGCACCACCATATCTTAGGGAATTTAAGGTAGCAGTGACATCACCAGAAAATATGAAAATGATGGCACAATCAATCAATCAATGGTATTTATTGAGCACTTACTGTGTGCACAGTGTGTCCTGTTTGGGAAAGTATCATACAATAGAGTGGTAGACCCGATCCCTGCCCACGAGGAGCTTATAGTCTAGCGTAGGAGTTAACAGTCCTAGAGGAGGAGCTGTAGGTCGGGAGGCCACAAACAATAAATGCCATTATTGGGCTCTTGGTGCAGAGCATTGTACTAAGCGCTTGGGAGAATACAATACAGAGTTGGTAGACAACATCCCTGTCCACAGGGAGCTTACAGTCTAGAGGAAAAGCTTTCTTGGACTAGATACAAGTAAGGACACAGCTCCCATAGAGTCAGACATTTTCTGGTCTTCCTTTCTGCTTTCTTCCCTCCCCTTTGCCTCTCTCAGATCAACAGAGACCATTTTTAGATAAAGCAATAGACTGGACATCACAATCTGAACTTGTTCTGTTCCTGCTTCACTTTCTGGATCAAATCAGACAGATTATGAAACCTCTCTATTCCCCAGTTGCCTGACCTATAAAACTAGCATAATGTCTACGTATTTGTCATTGCATTAGACTGGAAGTTCCTTGAGGGTAGAAGACTATATTTCACTCCTGCTGTACTTTCCCAAGCCTCTAAGTAGAGACTGGGATTTTAGGACTAAATGAGACTAATATGAAAAGATTGAAATAAAAGTTGTGACCATAAATAAAAGGTAATTTGCTATCATCATTATTATTTTACTAAATAGTTTGTATACTGTGAGCTATTGTTTCGATTGCTTAATGGGAATCTTCTCACAGCCTGTGGCTTTCTTGCACAGCTAACTAAATCATCCTGATTTACAAGCTTTGCTTTGAAAAACTTTCCCCATTACTTCCAAAATTCTGCCTTCTACCAGTGACTTGATAAGGTGCTCATATATTAAAAACACTGACTTTTGAAGAGTTGCGTTTCCTAAATTGAAAGCCTAAAGACTTTATTATCTCCCACAGGGTTATTGCCACTCCTGATATTTATTTACTCTCTTTTCTTTCAGAAGCACAAAAATGTCTAATATTAGCTCTCATTCACCCTCCCACCTCTACAAAGGATTGAAGGCAGGATCTATTTCAAAAGGAAAAGTGAGAAAAAGGAGGTTAATAAATTTGCACAACATCTAACAGCAAATGGGTGACAAAGAAAGGAACAAGATGAAAAGGCCCTAATTCCCATCCTAGCTTTTATTCAGGACAGCAACATTTAATGAAGGGAGTACATTACTCACCATGAGATCGGACCAAAGGTTAAGGAGTTTGACCCTTCTCTTCCCTAGGAATCAGATTAATGCAACACTGAGTTATCACTACAGAAGCAGTGTGGTCTAAGGAAAGGAGTACAACCTGAGAATCGGAGGACCTATGTTCAAAACCTGATTCTGCCACCAGTCTACTGTGGCCTTGGGCAAGTCATTTTAGTTTTCTGTGTCTCACTTTCCTCAACTGTAAAAATGGGGATTCAATACCTATTCTCCACGCTAGACTGTGACTGTGTCCAGTGGCTAGATTGTGGGCCAGAGACTGTGTCTAACCTTATTACCTTGTATCTACCCCAGTGCTTAGAACAGTACTTGGCACAGAGTGAGTGCTTAACAAATATCACAATTATTACTATTTATGACTGAAGGGACAATTTACAAAACTGTCCAAGGAGGACCCCAAAAATGTTCACCACCTCAAAGGATGATGATGATCATTGAAATTATTATGATATTTCTTAAGCACTTATTATGTCACTAGCATTGTACTAAGGTCTGAGATACAAATTAATCAGATCTGATAAAGTTCCCATCCCACTTGAGGCTCAAAGCCTAAATGAAAGGAAAGACCGTTTCTCCCCTTCAGGAGGATTAGACCCATATTAACTCTGCATTATATTTCTACTGTTGCTTTCTACCACAACAGCTTCACCTCCAAAACATTTTTACGAAGTAAATGCAGCATAGATTAAGCAGTACAGTAACAAGAAAATATGCCCTAGGAGGTTAAGCCACTTACAGTACTTTACACATAGTAAGGTCACATAATAAATGTCATTATCGTTATTATTATTATTATCCATTCGGGCTGCTGGGAAGAAAACCCAGGTTTAAAGACAACCAGAAGAACTTTATATTCACTGACCAGCAGCTCTTCGTTCCCTTCATTTATGTTTATGAAAGTTCTACCTTTGAACTTCCCAGGATCTCAGTTTATCAAGAGCCATTCTGTTGAAGAACTCCTCATTAGTGGCTTCAGAATGAAAACCAAAGCCCAACCAGGCTGATAGCTTTTTTTTGGGAGAAAAAGGTTATCCACAGCATTATTCACAATGGACACCAAGAATATAACCAGGCCTTGTTACCCACATCCTGTGTAGAATTTCCTCTCCTCCCCTTTTCCCCTTAACAACAGGGCTGCCCCTAAATTAGGGAAGAGTATATTTAAAAACAAATGGAAGCTGCCTCTTCTCCAACCAGTCTGCACATTTCACTGATGAAGACCACGCATAGAAAAATGGTAAAAACCATTTTTATCTTTCCTTCATTTGGGGTGCAGGCCCCCACCCCTCCACCGCCCAAGCCAGCCAGGCAAAAAGAAACACCAATTGGATGCTCAGCTTTGGGGTGAAGCATGGTGTAAATGAATTAACGACTATTTTTAAATAGCATGGCTCAGTAGAAAGAGCACGAGCTTGGGAGTCAGAGGTCATGGGTTCTAATCCTGGCTCCATAGCTTGTCAGCTGTGTGACTTTGGGCAAGTCACAACTTCTCTGTGCCTCAGTTATCTCATCTGTAAAATGGGGATTTAGACTGTGAGGCCCACGTGGGACAACCTGATCACCTTGTATGCTCCCCAGTGCTTAGAAGAGTACTTTGTACATAGTAAGCACTTAACAAATGTCATTATTATTATTATTATTTAAGCTTCCTATTCCATTCACTGTGTGAGCAGAAACAGCACAAATACAATAAGGGTCTACAATGAGCCAAAATGGGAGACACAAGATGATAAATTATATTCAGGCAACAAGGTTACCGATTAGAGAGTAAACACCAAGGAGAAAGCACAATTCTAGAGTCTGCCAGTTAATGAAAACCCACCTTTTCCTGTGCCTTGGCGTTCTGAGTCAAGTCTTAGAGGGTGGTTCATGAGAAATTTGAGAGATCACAGTCACTGCATTGCCTATGGAATGACAGCAGATGCCACCCCAATACCACTCATCTGCCAGGTCTTACTTGAGATCTTACTTGAGATCTTACTTTGGGTCAGGCTCCTCAACTAGAAAATAAGGTCTTCTCTTTTAAGCTCTGCCCATGTAACAGAACTAAAAGAATACTTTTCCCCCCATACATCCAGATACTCACCATCTTTGCTTCTCCCTTCAGGGGGAAATGGTGGAAAGCAGCCAATTGCAGTGCCAGCACACAGCAGATGTCTCCATAGGGGACAGGGACTGGATCTGAGCTCTGATGGTCTCCACCTAACCCAGCGCTTAGCACAGTTCTTGGCATATAGAAGTAGTACACAGAAGCAGTGTTTCCTAGTGGATAGAGCACATACCTGGGAATCAGAGGGACCTGTGTTCTAATCCTGGCTCTGCCTCTTGGCTGCTGGGTGTCCTTGGGCAAATAACTTCTCTGTGCCTCATTATCTGTAAAATGGAGATTAAGACTGTGAACCCTATGTGGGACGGGGACTGTGTCCCACCTGTTTAGCTTGTATCTTCCCCAATGATTAGAAAAATGCTTGACAATTCTTATTATATTGTAAGAGCTTAGCACATACCACCATTGTTATTGTTATTATTATTACATAAAAGGCATGCGGGGAAGTGATCTCATTGCAGCCAGGGATCGTCTCTTTTTATTACTGTACTGCACTTTCCAAAGCGCTTTGTTCAGTGTTCTGCACGTAGTAAGGGCTCAATAAATACGATTGAATGAATGAAAAGAGGTAGAGTTAAGCCCTGACTCCTGTAGCTCCTTTACTCACTTACAGGGCTGAGATTGTTGAACTAGTGATCACTCAGTCAATCAATGCTATTTATGGAGTACTTACTGTGTGCAGAACACTGTACTGAACACTTGGGAGCTTAGTACATTTTTCTCCAAAATTCAAACGATTTTTCCAGACAACTATTCAGTCCATGTTTCCTCACTTCGGAGATTCTCCGGTGGTTGTACGGAATTCCCTCCCACCTCACGTCCAACCGATGATCACTCTCCCCACCTTCAATGCCTACTTGTCTGCTATGTGGCCTTGGGCAAGCCACCTCACTTCTTTGTACCTCAGTTACCTCATCTGTAAAATGGGGAATGTGAGCCCCGTGTGGGACATGGACTGTGTCCCATTCGATTTGCTTGTATCCTCCCCAGTGCTTAGTACAGTGTCTGACCCATAGTAAGCTCTTAACAAATGCCATAATTATTATTAAAATCACGTCACCTCCAAGCGCCCTTCCCTGACTTTATCTCCTCTTCTCCTACTCCATTCTGCATCACCCTTGCACTAGGATTTGCAGCTTTTATTCACCATCCCCTCAGCCTCACAAAACTTATGTACAAGTCTGTAATTTATTTATTAATGTCTGTCTCCCTTTCTGCACTGTAAGCTCCTTCTGGGTAGGGAACTTGTAGACCAATTCTGTTATACTGTACCCTCCCAACGTCTTAGTAAAAAGCTCTGCATACAGTAAGCACTCAGTAAATTTGACTGATGATCAGGAGAATACAGAATTAGTGTACACATTCTCTGCCCACTTGGAGTTTGCAGTCTACACCCCAAAACACAGCTCCTGCTAAAAAGCAGATATTTTCTCATCTTCCTTCCTGCCCCATTACCTTGTCTCAGCCCCTCACAGATCAGCAGAGACCATTTTTGGATAGAGCACTAGATTGGGTATCACAATTCTAAATTCATTTTTGTTCCTCCTTTACTATCTGGGTGACAACATCACCCAGGAAAATTATGGAACTTCTCTGTGCCCTAGTTTTCCAAACTATAAAACTGGAAGAGGATTTTTAAAAAGCTATATATGTACAATCAATAGTACTTATTACTGCATGCTGAGCACTCTCCCTTGGGAGAGTATAGTACAACACGTTCCCTTTGTAGGACTGGGATCCCCATGTAAGAGTAGCTATTTTCAAAACTATGGTGCATTGCTACCTTGTAACATATCACAAGGATTCTAATATATGTACAGTACTTATTGCATTTAGACAAGGTAACACAAGGATTCTAATATATATATACAGGATACAGTACTTCAGAGTACTTTCATTTAGAGTACCCTCCCTCTAAAAAGCCCCAACAACCATTTCTTAGTCCATTTCCCCACTGCTTAGATCATTTAATTTGGCTTCGTATCTAAGACCAGAGAATGTGGCTTATGCTCAGATGCACTTTCTTTACCAATAACAACAATAATAATAATAATAATAATAATAATAATAATAATAATAACAATAATAATAAAACTGCTCTCTTTTCGCCTTCTCCAAATCTTCCTTTAATAAGGTGACCCGGGTAAAAGAGCCTCTATGATTGGCACTCCACTGGCAAGAAGGGGGAAGAGGAAGTAGTTACTGGATGCATAAGCAGATTCCTGGTCCTTTGGCTTTGCTACTTGGACATTTTTTCTTACTCCCACCCTACCTCTCTGGTGATATCATCAAACATGGTAGCATCAACGAGTGATTAGGGAGCTTTGACTCTCAATAAGCCTATTGAGGGATAAAAGCCATTTTAAAAAGCCAAGGTAATCCAGTAAAGAGGCCTCAGATGACTTCTGTCTCCTTCAGGACTGCTCTTACGGCTTTATTTGACGGCCACTTTAGGACATGTCAGATTTGCTGTATTACGGCAGCTTCCCTAATCTCATCTGGGCATTTCTGGGGGCGCTGGAAATGATTTAGTGGACAGGGAAGGTGTCTATGAACTCTGTTATATTGTACTCTCCCAAGCGCTTAGTACTGTGCTCAGCAAAAAGTGTAAAATAACTATGATTGATCGGTAAGGTGGAAAACTATTTACTCTACATAGTGACCCAGGCAAGCCTTTCCCAGTGTCTAATTCAATTCCAGACAAATCCACAGAAAGTAGCCCCAGATGGGGGTTTCTGGACAGGAAGGATTTTAGAGAGACAGAGTTTTGTGCCCATGGTTTTCTGCATCACTCGCAGTGTCATCCAAAGAACCAGAAAAAATCTTAGACCCATTTCCACAAAGTACTGTTCTGGACCATACAGAAATGAAATACAAACACAGCCTTGTCCCTGCTCTTTAAAGGATTATGGTCATAAAACCTAGAGAACATATTAATAAACCATTTGAGTAAAGCCTTGGGCCAAATATGGGATGTGTTTTTCCTTTCCTAGTTGTCTTCTTCAACTGTGCTCTCCCAAAGAGTACAATGTGTGGCACACAGTAGACTCTCAAAAACAGCCATTGGTTTGTTTAGTTGAAATGGAAACTTTGCAAGGAAAAGAATGGACTGAAGGGATGAGCAAAACCAAGTAGTGGAGGTAGAGAGAAAGGAGGAAGAGGGCTTAGAACAGTGTTTGACACGTATAAATGCTTAACGAATAGCATTATTACTATTATTAAGAGGGGGCAGGATTGCAGGGAAGGTACTCACATCATCTTCAGAAATGAGCCTAAGAGGTTTGGAAAACTGTTGTCTAGTGGAAAGGGTAGGGTACTCTGAATTTGGAAGACCTGCATTCAAGTTAGTTTTTGGAAGTTATGGTATGCATAAAGTTCTTAATGTGTGCCAAGCACTATGCTACCAGCTGGGGTAGATGGAAATATCACACAGTCCCAGCCCTATATGCTGCTAACAACATAGATAGGAGTGGCCAGATTAAAAACAATGCTAACAATGAGTTGCAAACAACATAAGTAAACCAACCAAGGCAACAGCGTAAAGACATGTAAATGAATAGTCTTTGCTCCAAGTAAAACAGTTCTTAGTTATAAAGAACTATTCCCCCAGTCTCCCAGAATCTATTTAGGTGGGTGAGGGAGAAATCTCTTGAGCCAAGGGGTTTTAAGAGGACACCAAAACCTATTTGATTCAGTCCCTGCCCACTCTCTGCCATGCAGGGAATGGGGATTGTGGAATACAGTGTTCTGCGGTGGCCGGGTAGGCTGTTCAAGATGTATGAGGCAGAGGAGTTCAACTTCTCTAATCTGTCACTAGTTACTGGGGGATCTTGGACAAGCACCTGAACCTCTTTGGGCCTCAGGTTCTGCATCTGTAAAATAGGAACAATATCGCCTGCTCCTCATTCATTCAATCATCCCCTCCTCAAAAATCTCCAGTGGCTGCCAATAAACCTATGCATCAGGCAAAAACTCCTCACCCTCGGCTTCAAGGCTCTCCATCACCTCGCCCCCACCCCACCTCACCTCCCTTCTCTCCTTCTACAGCCCAGGCCACACCCTCAACTCCTCTGCCGCTAATCTCCTCATCGTGCCTCGTTCTCACCTGTCCCGCTGTCCCGCCATCGACCCCCGGCCCACGTCATCCCCCTGGCCTGGAATGCCCTCCCTCCACACATCCGCCAAGCTAGCTCTCTTCCTCCCTTTAAGGCTCTACTGAGAGCTCACCTCCTCCAGGAGGCCTTCCCAGACTGTGCACCCTCCTTCTTTTCCCCCTCCTTCCTCTCCCCATCCGCTCACCTTACCTCGTTCCCCTCCCCACAGCACCTGTATATATGTATATATGTTTGTACGTATTTATTACTCTATTTATTTATTTATTTTATTTGTACCTGTTTATTCTATTTATTTTCTTTTGTTAATATGTTTTGTTATGCTCTCTCTCTCCCCCTTCTAGACTGTGAGCCCACTGTTGGGTAGGGACAGAATCTATATGTTGCCAATTTGTACTTCCCAAGCGCTTAGTACAGTGCTCTGCACACAGTAAGCGCTCAGTAAATACGATTGAATGAATGAATGAATGAATCATATTTATTGAGCGTTTACTGCGTGTAAGGCACTGTACTAAGCACTTAATGGTATTTGTTAAGTGCTTACTATTTACCTGCACTGTACTAAGCGCTGGGGTAGATACCAGCAAATCAGGTTGGACATAGTTCCTGCCCCATGTGGAGCTCACAGCTTCAATCCTCATTTTATAGATGAGGAAACTGAGGAATAGAGAAGTAAAGTGACTTGCCCAAGGTCACTCAGGAGACATGTGGAGGAGCCAGGATTAGAACCCATGAGCTTCCGACTCCCAGGCCCATGCTCTATCCACTAAGCCATGCTGCTGCTCCTCCCTATCTCCTAGGATGCTCTGAGTGCAAAGTGAAATAAAATGCATGATAAGTAGTAAAAATGAGGGCATTATAAAATGTCATGATATTATTTATCCATAAAACCAGGTTTCTGTGCCCTCATATAGGTGATTCCCCTACGTTTCCTCCTGTCGTGTTTTTAAATGACACAAAGGGAGAATCAATCAGTGGTATTTATTGAGCACTTACTAAAGAGCCCTGTACTATGCACTTGAGGGAGTACAACATATTTGGTAGACATCTTCCCAGCTCACATGAATCCCAGCATACCTTCATTTTCCAGGCTTCTTCTCTTCACACTTGCATCATTTTGGGAACGTGTCTACTAAATCTGTTGTACTCCTCCAAGCAAGTTTTTTTTAATGGAATTGTTAAGCACTTACTATATGCCAGGCACCATACTAAGATCTGGGGTAGATATAAATTAATCAGGTTGGGCACAATCCCTGTCCCACATAGGGCACAAAGTCTTAATCCCCATTTTACAAATGAGATCACAGAAGCACAAAGAAGTTAAGTGGCTTGCCCAAGGTCGCACAGCAAACAAGAGGCAGAGCTGGGATTAGAATCTATAAATACCATTGATTGACTGACTGCTATATGAACCAAACCAAAGGAACTCTCATCTTCCTGAGACCTGAACCAAGAGTTCTTTCCCATATCCAACATTCTCAGTCTCCTGGCCCACTTAGAAAATGCTTCCTACAAATTCAGATTTCATCTCTGAATTGCACTCCCGTCATTCAGACACTGAGATAAACAACAATATTTTTTCATTCCCTATGAGATCATTTCAGGCTGATTATTTTTTAATATCCTAATTTTTCTAAACTACACACATTTTATAGCAAAAACCTCTATTCATTATCTTTCCTTTAAAAAATATCACCAAGTAAAAACCTGAAGATCCCCAAACCAAAGACTGAGTGGCTTGGTATTCCTCAGAGGAGTCAGTTTTGAAGTGGACTCTTTAAAGTGAGCTTTGAGTTCTTTGAGAAATGAAGACTAAAAATAGAAGATAAAATACTGAGAAGGAGGAGGAGGAGAAAGAGGAGGGGGAGTGTGGCACAAGCATAGAAATAGGAAGGGGAAAGTGTTCATCTTGCAGGCAACTGTGCACATCATGATTTCGGCATTGCCAGAATCCCACTTGGGCCAAAGTGATACCAGGCTCAAAGTTTTGTTGTTGTTGTGTGTGTGTGTGTGTGTGTGTGTGTGTGTGTGCACATTTTTTAAAATGGTATTTGCTACGTGCTATATGCCTGACACCCTACTATGCCCCAGAGTAGATACAAGTTAATTAGGTTGGACTCAGTCCCTGTCCCATATGGGACTCACAGTCTTAATCCCCATTTTTCCAGATGAGGTAACTGAGGCACAAAAATGTGAAAAGACTTGCCCAAGGTCACATAGAAGACAAGTGGTAGAGCCAGGATTAGAACAATTCTAAGTCCCTTCACAGTCCCTTCTAGACCGTGATTCCGTTGTTGGCTAGGGACGTCTGTATATGTTGCCCACTTGTACTACCCAAGCCCTTAGTACAGTGCCCTGCACACAGTAAGTGCTCAATAAATATGATTGAATGAATGAGTGAATGAATGAATGAATGAACCCAGGTCCTTATGACTCTCAGGCCCCTGCTCTACCCATGAAACCCTGCTATTTCTCTTGAAGCAGTGGTTCTCTGGAAGACCTGCTTCTCTTGAAGCAGTGGTTTTACCACTGAGCCCTCTCAACAGGCTTGTACTCTTTGCTAGAATAAATGCGTGGGTGCAGTGCAAATGTAGGATCAGGGTGGGATCCAAATTCTCATTTTCTCTTTCTTAAATACAATAATAATAATAATAATGGTATTTGTTAAGTGCTTACTATGTGCCAAGCACTGTTCTAAGCACTGGAGTAGATGCAAGGTGATCAGGTGAGGCTCAAACTCTTAATCACCATTTTACACATGAGGTAACTGAGGGACAGAGAGGTTAAGTGACATGCCCAAAGTCACACAGCACATAAGTGGTAGAGCAGAATTAGAATCCACAACCTCTGACTGCCAAGCTCGTGCTTTTTCCACTAAGCCGTGCTACTTCTCAATATAAGTTAAAAGTCTCCAAACTGATGTGCTCTCTCACTGCTTCACCTCATTTCTGAAAAAGCTTTAAGTACATAGTCAGAGTCTGAGGAAAATATCATTACCATTAACTGTAAACTGTAAGCTCCTTGTGGTCAGGGATCTTGCCTACCAACTCTGTAGTTTTATACTTCCCCAAACACTTAATAATAATAATAGTAATAATAGCATTTATTAATCGCTTACTATGTGCAAGGTGCTGTTCTAAGCTCTGGGGAGGCTACAAGGGTATCAGGTTCTCCCACAGTGGGCTCTCAGTCTTAATCCCCATTTTCCAGATGAGGTAACTGAGGTACAGAGAAGCTCAGTGACTTTCCCAAAGTCACACAGCTGACAACTGTCAGAGCTGGGATTTGAACCCATGACCTCTGACTCCAAAGCCCGTGCTCTTTCCACTGAGCCACACTGCTTATCAATACAGTGCACTGCACACAGCACGAGTTCAATAAAAACCATAGATTGATTACCAGTTAACATTTTCTCGAGCTTTCCCAGAATTCAAAGGACCAAAAACATTAGTATTAAATTGTGAGCCCCTTGAGGGACAGGGTCTGTGTTTAATTCCCCGCAGTGTATTCTTCCCAAATGCTTAGTACTCTGAACACAGTGAGCATTTAATAAATACTATTATGAGCACTGCTAGACTACAGGAAGAAAGCATCTTCTTGACAAAAAAAAACAGAGATAGAGACACAGCGTAGCCTAGCTGATAAACACGGATGTGGGAGTCAGAGGACCTGGGTTCAAACCCAACTCTGCCACTTGTCTACTGGGTGACTTTGGGCATGTCGCTTAACTTCTCTGGGCCCCAGTTACCTCATCTGTAAAATGGGGCTTAAATCAATCATTTAATCATATTAATCATTTAATAATCATTTATTGAGTGCTCTATGTGTGCAGACCACTGTACACTTGGGAGAGTTCCTTCCCACATGTCCCTCCTCCCTCCTATTTGGACCGTGAGCCTTGTGCAGGGCATAGACTGTGCCCAACCTGATTATCTTTTATCTACCCTAGGGCTTAGTACAGTGCTTGTCATAAAATAAGCACTTAACAATTACCATTATAAAGAAATGGACAAGAAAGGCCCTTTGCTGGTTATAGGGTGGGGTTGAAGCCAATGGCAGAAAACACATCTGATCTTTAAGGAAATCCCTCCGACAAGAGATACTTTGACTTATGGACCAATCCAAACGAGATTATTACATACTCATATCAGTCAATCCATCAATTATATTTATTGAGTGCCTACTGAGTATAGAGCACTGAAATAAGCTTTTGGATGAGTATAATATATCAGAGTTGGTTGCGTTCCCTGCCCGCAAGGAGCTGACATGATATGGTGAATCAAATACTGCGGTACTTCTTAATTATTGAGAAAATCCCATCAAGGCCCCCAGAAAATCGACACTACAGAGAGCATTAAAGTGAAAGATGTACACCAAAGTGAATGAGTTTGTTTTTCCACACCAGCTACAATTCAATTGCATTTTAAATGACTGCTATAAAAGAATGCAAATCTATCCCCCTTTGTACACCTTCCTTACAAACCAAAATCAACCATATTCACCAGACGATATTAAAACATTTTTCAGGAAGCATTTTTAATAAAGTTTTTTTTGTTAATATACAATTAGAGATCTTGAAGTTTACTCATAAACATTATTTTTATCCTTTTGCTATTAATGTTAATTTGCACACATAAGTTCACAAAATATTTATACTGTTATATGCTATGAGCCAAGCTTTCTGCTGAGCACCAGAGGAGATATGAGATGATTAGGTCAGACACTGTCCCTGTCCCACAGAGGCCTTAAATTCCAAGGGGATGGCGAAGAGGTATTGCTACCCCTGATTATATAGATGAGGAGATTGAGGCCCAGATGTTGTGTGACTTGCCCACGATTACACAGGAGTTAGAACTCAGGATGCCAACTCCCATGCTCTTTCCACTAGGCACGCTGCTACACTCTGGAAGATGAAAATTGCCTTAGAAGGCTGTATAAGGCCCAAGTAAACACTAAGGACTTCACTGTCATGAAAAGATGCATTAATTCTGAAAATACCACTTAGCCAAAGCATTTCATTATCCTGTCCTGAGTCGCTCATTTTAGTTTCTCCTTTCCCTCTGACTTAGCAGATCAAGCTCAATCAAATACTTCCATTCCTTCTCATCTGTTCTCATCTGATCTTCTCAGCTGATCTTCTCATCTCATCTAGAGAAGCAGCGTGGCTCAGTGGAAAGAGCATGGGCTTCGGAGTCAGAGCTCATGGGTTCAAATCCCATCTCCACCAGTTGTCAGCTGTGTGACTTTGGGCAAGTCACTTCACTTCTCTGGGCCTCAGTGACCTTATCTGTAAAATGGGGATGAAGACTGTAAGCCCCCCATGGGACAACCTGATCACCTTGGAACCTCCCCAGCGCTTAGAACAGTGCTTGGCACATAGTAAGCGCTGAATAAATGCCATCATTGTTATTATTATTTGTTGAAATTTCTGTTCTTTCAAGTTGCTCTTCCTTCCCATCCATCCTACCTCCCTCTCCCAGTCCTTCTGATGTGACTCTTTAATCCCCCTGTCTTCTCCACTGGCTTCCTAAATTTAGCTACCTTTTCTTCCCTCACCCATAAGAATAAATGCAACTTCTTTTAAAATGAGGAAGAGAAAAACTAAACTAGAAAATGAAAAAATGCCTTTGTATGCACAGTTTTTCTATGATGCGGGGATTACATTCTTGCAAAGGTCTGTGCTGAGGAAAGCTCGCATTACCATAGTCCCCATGCCTGAAGCTGCCTGCAGGCAACACATACATGCACAGAACATTTCTTCAGACACTGCGTCATGACACTGAACCACGGTGGATCCTCACTGTGGGCAGGAAACACATCTACCAACTCTGTTATACTATATTCTCCCAAGCCCTCAGTACGGTGCTCTGTGCATACTAAGTGATCAATAAACACCATGGATTGGATCAAAACAGGGCCTTACCCTTGGAAGAACAGTCCCTTTCCTAATTCCTTAACAATATTCTGGTCCACATGTGTAGTGAAAGCATGCATTATGGTAAAACTGAATGAATATTCTTTTTTTGGGTGGGAAAAAGCTGAAAAAGGGATTTTGGACGGGGGCTTCTCATTATCAGGAGGCAAGTTATAAATCCCCAAATTTCTGGTTATAGGATTTGTTACTGCTCTAAAAGAGGGAATTTTGAATAAAATGGTAAAATCAATAGACCTGAAAATGGGAGGTGTGGGTTCAATCTAAACGTAATGTACCTGTTAGAAGGGTGTAATAATTACCTCCTTCCTATCCAGTTGGGGAAATCTTTTAATTAAAATTATATAGATTGAATTGCTGCTAAAGCTTTGGTACTCTAAGACATAATTTACATAACTGTAAGTGTGGAGGCTCTTATCACTCTGCTTCTCTACACTAGTCCCTATCCCCATCCTCTCCGATTTCTACCATCAATCTTAACTGAAACACAAGGAGGCCAAATCAAATACAATTTTTGACATGCTCAGTCAATAAATCAATATTTATTGTGCTCTCACTTTCACTTAAGCACCTGTAGTTTAAAATGCCCAGAAGGGTTTTCGTGGCATGGAAAGTAAACAGGTACACTGCTTAAAGTATCACCACTTCCCAAAGGACTAGGAAAGACTATGCAAGCTGCACACTATGACATTCATTTGTTCACTTGAGTACACTACAACTGTGGTATGTGCCAAGCACTATATTAAGCACTGGTGTAGAGGCAAGATAAGCTCATTTCTGGACTGTAAGCTCCTCTCTGGACCATAAGCTCCTTGTGATCAGGTAACATGCCTACCAATTCTGTTCTGTTGTACTTTCCCAAGGGCTTAATAAAATGCTTTCCACACAGTAAGTGCTCTATAAATATGGATGATTGGCTGAAGGTGAGGCACAATCACTGTCCCTCATGGGGTTCACAATCTAAGTAAGAAAAATAATTGAATCGCCATTTTGCAGAAGAGAGAACTCTGGCACAGAGAAGTTATGTGACTTGTGCTAAGTCATACAGCAGTCCAAAGGTGGAATGGGGATTCCAACCCAGGTCCTCTGACTTCCAGGCCTGCCCACGCTCCACTAGGCCATGCATCTTCTCATCCTAAGCTCTAGAAACTAGTATTAAGGATGTACAGTATCTAAACAGGCTTAATCTAAACAAGTTTTTTAAAGGTTACATTTGGATTCTTTCAGTTTTCAATTGCTCCCTAATTAGAAATTTTGAAAGCATGGGTGGAGGGAAGGGGCAGGGAGGGAGAAAAGAGAGGGGAAAAGCAGGTTTTGATTAAACGAGTCAACGGACACAGCACAGGACAACTTGAAGACAGGTTTTGGCTTCCCCTTCTGAATAAAGCAATATTCAACTTTCCTTCATTCACTGCTGCATTTGAATTCTGTAAGTTTCTAGAAAATAGAATAAAGCTCCTCTCCGTCCACAAAAATAAGAATAGGTCACTGTCTATAGTTACACGAGTAATATCAAGAACAAGTATTTGTTGTGATCACATATTACCAGAACAATCAAAATAGTTGTGCTCATTCAAGATTTTTTTTGCGAATAGAGGAGGCTGACAATGCACTGATAATATGTTTTCACCAGAATAGAGAATCCAAATCACAAATGACAAGACGTTGGAGGATTTTCATACATTTAAAAAAATTTTCAGCTACCTCACACTTCACTAAAATCTGTTGACAATGACCTTTGGCCAAAAGAAAGTATTTACTTTCGAAGGGCCATACTGCATTCAATTCTATTATCTTTCAACTTGAACATAAATTTACCAAAAAATCGTATTAACCTTCTTATTGAGCCACTTAGGATATTTGGCCCAGAAAATAGTATATCTTTTTAACACAAGAGGATGTGAAGATGAAAGTACATCCTATAGAACAGCAGCCCAGATTAGGTCATTTTCGATGGATAGGCTCACCTCCAAACTGTTGTATTTGGGAAGTCATCAACACCGTAAGCAAATAAACATTTTATGTTTCCTTCCTCTCTTTGTTGTTTAAAAGTTCATTGTATCTCTCCCAATTCAGTTGAGGGAGAAATTGCTCTTTGAAGTTCATTCATTCTTTCATTCATTCATTCATTCACTTATTCATTCATTCATTCAATCATATTTATTGAGTGCTTACTGTGTGCGCTTACTGTACTAAGCGCTTGGGAAATACAAGTCGGCAACATATAGAGGTGACCCCTACCCAACAACGGGCTCACAGTCTAGAAGGGGGAGACAGACAACAAAACAACGCATGTAGACAGGTGTCAAAACCATCAGAACAAATAGAATTAAAACTATATGCACATCATAGAATAATGCTGATGAATAAATAGAATAGTAAAAATGTACAAATAAAATAAATAATGTAACAAATCTATACAGGTGCTGTGGGGAGGGGAAGGAGGAAGGGCAAAGGGGGGATGAGGGGAGAGGAAAAACGGGGCTTAGTCTGGGAAGGCCTCCTGGAGGAGGTGAACTCTCAGTAGGGTTTTGAAGGGAGGAAGAAAACTAGTTTGATGGATGTGTGGAGGGAGGGCATTCCAGGCCAGGGGAAGGATGTGGGCCGGGGGTTGATGGCGGGACAGGCAAGAATGAGGCACAGTGAGGAGGTTAGCCGCAGAGGAGCGGTGGGTGTGGGCTGGGCTGTAGAAGGAGAGAAGGGAGGTGAGGTAGGAGGGGGCAAGGTGATGGAGA
The DNA here is from genome assembly GCF_015852505.1 of Tachyglossus aculeatus. Lineage (NCBI taxonomy): Eukaryota > Metazoa > Chordata > Mammalia > Monotremata > Tachyglossidae > Tachyglossus > Tachyglossus aculeatus. The sequence continues at coordinate 104,656,079 of NC_052068.1, forward strand.
GCCTTGAAGCCGAGAGTGAGGAGCTTTTGCTTGATTCGCAGGTTGACAGGCAGTCACTGGAGATTTTTGAGGAGGTGAGTAACATGCTCAATGCATTTCTGTACCAAGATAATCTGGGCAGCAGAGTGAAGTATAGACTGAAGTGGGGAGAGACAGGAAGATGGGAGATCAGAGAGAAGGCTGATGCAGTAATCCAGTTGGAATCCAGTCGGGATAGGATGAGAGATTGAACCAGCAAGGTAGCAGTTCGGATGGAGAGGAAAGGGTGGATTTCGGCGATGTTATGGAGGTGAGACAGGTTCACCAAGGGAGTGAGTGTAGATAGAGAACAGAAGGGGACAAAGAACTGACACTTGAGGAACCCCTACAGTATGGGGATGGGTGGGGGAGGAGGAGCCCCCAAAGGAGACTGAGAATGAACGGCCGGAGAGATAAGAGGAGGCGAGGACAGAGTCTGTGAAGCCAAGGTTGGATAGCGTGTTGAGGAGAAGGGGGTGATCCACAGTATCGAAGGCAGCTGAGAAGTCGAGGAGGATTAGGATAGAGTTAGAGCTATTAGCTTTGGCAAGAAGGGCCCAGTGGTGACCTTTGAGAGGGCAGTTTCGATGGAGTGTAGGGGATGGTAGCCAGATTGGAGGGGGTCAAGGAGAAAGTTGGAGTTGAGGAATTCGAGGCAGCGAATGTAGACAACTCGTTCTAGGAGTTTGGAAAGGAAAGGTAGGAGGGAGATAGGGCGATAACTAGAAGGGGAGGTTGGGTCAAGAGAGAAGTTTTATTAGGATGGGGAAGACGTGGGCATGCTTGAAGGCAGAGGAGAAGGAAGCAGTGAAGAGTAAACGGTTGAAGATGGACGTTAACTAGGGGAGGAGGGAAGGGGCGAGAGATTTGATAAGATGAGAGGGAATGGGGTCTGAAGCACAGCTGGATGGAGTAGCACTTGAGAGGAGGGAGGAAATCTCATCTGAAGATACTTCTGGGAAGGATGGGAGAATAGTGGAGAGGGCTGAGAGAGGGGGTGATGGACAAGGGGGATGGGTGACTTTGGGTAGTTCAGACCTGATGGAGTTAATTCGGCTAAGGAGTTTGCTTCTGTTTTCTTTTTGTCATCCCTAGTACGTCATAACTGCACATTTTCAGTGTACTGCCCCTACCAAAAGCCAATTTCTGCTCTAGTCATGATCTAGGAAGACAACACTTCGACTAATCCAAAAAATGCCCAAGACACGAAAGCGAAAACTCAGACAGAAAATATAGAAAAGGCTGTAAAATGTTAGCACCTCGTGGGCAGGGATTGCATTTACCAACTTTAACATATTGTATCCTCCCAAGCACTTAGTACAGTACTTTAAACATAGTAAGTGCTCATCCAATACCATTGATGGTTTGATCAACCGTGTTCACTTAAAAATGCAGCACTTTGAAGGTCAGTGCACGGGAAACACTGTGCCTAATCGAGTAGGAGGAACTGTCAGTCAACTGTGTGGATTGAGCATCCACCATGAATAGAGGACTGAACAAATGCTGGGGAAGAGCTACCAAAATAATGAGGGTTGTATTTCAAAAACATAGCATTTGCTAAGCCCTTACTATATGTCAAGCACTGTTCTAAGCTCTGGTGTAGATATAAGTTAATGAGGTTGGACAGGTTCCCTGTGATACATGGGGCTCACAGTCAAAGCAAGAGGAAGAACTCCCCATTTGCAGATGAGGAAATTAAAGGTCAGAGACGTTAACTGATTTGCCCCAGGTCACACATCAGACTACTGGCAGTGGAAGGATTAGAAGCCAGGTCCTTTGACTCCGCACTCCTTTTTCTTCTCACTTAGTCCACACTGCTTCTGACCCTTTCTAGTTCTACATCCTTGAGAGCAGGGATCATCCCTAGCAGAGATGCAGCATTGCCTAATGGATAGGGCATGGCCCTGGAAGTCAGAAGTACGTGGGTTTTAATCCCAGCTCTGCCACTTGTCTGCTGTGTGAACTTGGGCAAGTCACCTCACTTCTCTGGGCCTAAATTACTAAAATGGGGATTAAGGCTGTGAGCTCCCTATGAGACCCGGACTGTGCCCAACACGATTATTTTGGATTTACCCCAGTCATTAGTACAGTGACTGGCACATAATAAGTATTTAACAAGAACCATTATTACTATTATTATTATTACTATTCTCTGGATCTCACTTACCTCATCTGTAAAAAGGAAAGAAGACTCTGAGCAACATGTGGGACATGAACTGTGTCCAGCCTGATTAGCTTGTATCTACCCCAGCTCTTACTACGGTGCCTGGAACCTAGTAAGAGCTTAAGTCAGTCATTCGATCATATTTATTGAGTGCTTACTACGTGCAGAGCACTACACTAAGCGCTAGGGGCGGTACAATATAACAGACACATTCCCTGCCCACAATGAGCTTATAGTCTGTTGTGCTGGGGGAGAGACATACATTAATATAAATTGCAGATATGTATATAAATTCTGTAGGGCTAGGTGTGTGGTTGAATAAAGGGAGCAATTCAGGGTGACAGAGAAGAGAGTGGGAGGAGAGGAAAGGAGGACTTAGGGAAGGCCTCTAGGAGGAGATGTCCAATAAGGTTTTGAAGAGGCAAAGAGTAACTGTCTGTCAGATATGAGGAGGGAGGGCATTCCAGGACAGAGGCAGGACTTGGGCAAGAGGTCAGAAGCGAGATAACTGAGATCAAGATACAGTGAGAAGGTTAGCATTAGAGGAGCAAAGTGTGCAGGCTGCGTTGTAGTAGGTGAACAGTGAGTTAAGGTAGGAGGGGGCAAGGTGCTTGAGGGCTGCAAAGTCAATGGCAAGGAATTACTGCTTGATACGGAGGTAGATGGGCAACCACTGGAGTTTCTTGAGGAGTGGGGAAACATGGACTAACGTTTTTATAGAAAAATGATCCAGGCAGCAGACTGAAGTATAGTCTGCTGTGGGCAGATGCAGAGGATAAGAGGTCAACAAGGATGGTGATACAATAATCAAGGCAGGATAGGATAAGTGATCAGATTAACGTGGGATCAGTTTGGATGGAGGGGAAAGGGTGGATTTTAACAATGTTGTGGAGGACAAACTGTTAGAATTTAGTGATGGACTGATTATGTGGGCAGAATGAGAGCAAGGAATCAAAGGTAACGCCAAGGTTACAGGCTTATCCATTCATTCATTCGACAGCATTTATTGAGCACTTAGTGTTAATTCATTCATTCAATCATATTTATTGAGCACTTACTATGTGCAGAGCACTATACTAAGCGCTTGGGAAGTACAAGTTGGCAAAATATAGAGATGATCCCTACCCAACTGTGGGCTCACAGTCTAGTGTGTGCAAAGCACTGTGTGCAAAGTAACTCAAAACACTTGGGAGAGTACAATATAACAACAAACAGACACATTACTGCCCACAATGAGCTCACAGTCTAAAGGGGGAGACAGACATTATTATAAATAGATAAACAGTTAAATAAATTGCAGGTACATACATATGTGCTCCAATCCACTGCCTAAGCCTTCCTCTGGTTGGGACTCCTTTCCCTTAAGAGACCAGACTGGAGGGAGAGGGAGGGAAAGAGGGAGAGAAGTCAGGGGTGGAGAGAGAAGGAGGCAGGACATCTGAAATCACTTAAATTAGGCCCCATTGTGGACTTTGGGAGAAGAGGATTTGATGAATTAGGTCTCCTCGTTTGTTTTACAAACAATCTGAGGGTTGCTGGTGGATTTTATATGAATTGGGGTCATGGGTTTAACTGGCAGTTAGCTGGGCATGGTTTTGACAGCTGCTGTACCCCACCATAGGCAGGGGGGTACTTTTTGAATTTGCTGGGGACGTTAGAAGCAGTGGGGCCTTGTGGATAGAGAACATGGGTTCTAACTCCAGCTGCACCACTCGTCTGCTACTTGACCCTGGGCAAATCTCTTAACTTCTCTTTGTCTCAGGTACCTCACATGCCCTACATGGGAAAGGGACTGTGTCCAACCTGATTATCTTCTACCTGCCTCAGTGCCTAGTTCAGTGCTTGGAACATAGTAAGCGCTTAAATTCCGCAATTATTATTATGTCTGTTATTGTACTCTGGGAGAAACTTTGATCAGCACACCAAAGTCCATGAGATGACAGCTTGGAAACAAGAATAATAATGATGGTATTTGTTAAAGGCTTACTATGTGTTAGGCACTGGGGTGGATACAAGCTAGTTGGATGCAGTCCCTGTCCCATGTGGGGCTCACAGACATAAATCCTCATTTTGCAGGTGTGGTAACTGAGGCCCAGGGAAAAATAATAATAGTTATGGTATTTGTTAATTACATTATACATGACAAGCACTGTTCCATGCACTGAAGTAGATACAGGGAATCAAGTTGGTTGTCCCACGTGGGGCTCACACTTTAAATCAGCGTTTTACAGATGAGGTAACCAAGGCACAAAGAAGTTAAATGACCTGCCCAAGGTCACACAACAGACAGGTGAAAGAGTCAGAATTAGAATCTAGGTCCTCTGACTCCCAAGCCCATGCTCTTGCCACTAATCCAGGTAACTTACCTAAGGTCACACAGAAGACAGATGGTAGAGTCAGAATTAGATCCCATGACCTCTGACTCTCAGGCCTGTGTTCTATCTATCTATATACCATACTGCTTTTCTAATTCTGGCCTAGGTTCAATTGAGTCTAGGAGCTTCACCAAAAAGCCATCAATGCTAAGGGGGCAGGAGACAGAGGAGTTCTAGCAATTGGTTGTGAGTGGGTTTGCAACACCATCTAAAGAGGCTCCTCAGAGCCTAACCACTGCCTTTAGGGACTAATCCATCCAGCCCATTCCCCATATGTAACATCTAGGTAAACAGCAATTCCTGACAATAGGGTATCATGACTCCTGTAGGACTTTACAACTTCACTTTATAAGTGTGGAAAATCATTTACTTCATTTAGAGGTCAAAATAATTTTAAATGTCTAAAAGCCTGAAATTCTTTCCATCTCAGGTTCATTTCACAAATTAACTCTAGTGAGAACAGTACAGTGCACAATACAGAGCACCTAGTAAAGTGTTCTGCACACAGTAAGTGCTCAATAAATATGATTGAATGAATGAATGAGAAACGGTTCTTAAATATTCAAATCCCAGCTGACAAATTTCCACTGACATTGCACTTTACACTCTAAAGTATTTATTTTTGATAGGACTTGATATTTTGGGTCTAGACACAGGAAGGATGGTGGTGATGTCTACAGTGATAGGAGAGTTGGGGGAGATTAGGATTTGGGTGGGAGGATAGGATTTGGGTGGGAAGATGGGGAGTTCTGTTTTTGACATGTTAAGTTTGAGATGACAGCAGGACATCCAAGTAGAGAGGTCCTAAAGGCAGGAGGATTTGGGAGACTGCAGAGAGGGAGCGAGGTCAGAGTGGAGATGCAAATTTGGGTATCATCTGCACGGAGGTGGTAGTTGAAGCCATGGGACTGAATGAGTTCTCCGACGTTATGGGTGTAAATGGGTAGGGCCCAGAAAGGGGCCCAGAACTGAACCTTGAGGGACATCCACAGTTAGGGGGTCCGAGGTAGAGGAGGAGCCCACGAAAGAGATTGAGAATGAGTGGCCAGAGAGATAGAAGGAGTACCAGGAGAGAACAGTGTCAGTGAAGCCGAGGTTGGATAATGTTTCCAGGAGAAGGGGTTGGTTGAAGGCAGCTGAGAGGTCGAGGAGGATTAGGATGGAGTAGAGGCCGTTGAATCTGGCAGGAAGAAGATCATTGGTGACTTTTGAAAGGGCAGTTTCTGTGGAGTAAAGAGGGCAGAAGCCAGATTGGAGGGGGCCAAGGAGAGAATTGGGGAAGAGAAACTAGAAACAACGGATGTAGATGACCTTGTTCAAGGATTTTGGAGAGGAATAGTAGGAGGAAGATGGGGAAATAACTGGAGGAAGCCATGCGAATCAAGGGAGGGTTATTTTAGGAAAACAGATTCAGAAGTCAAAAACAGAATGACCACGTTGTTTGACTTTTCAAATATTAGTAGTAAAAATGACAACGTTAATATGCATTGTCAGGAACACAACAACTCAGTTTTTCCAAGTTTCCAAGTTTTCTGCTGAGTCCGTACTGAGGTCCTGAATTTCAGCATAATTCCAGACGTGGAAAACCTGAGTTCTCAGTACTTGTTTCTATCTCATTATGGGCAAGGAACGAGTCTCCTAATTATGCTGCATTTGTACTCTCCCAAGAGCTTAATACAGCACTTTGCAAATAGCAAATACTTAATAAATATGACTGATGATCTGCTAACACCAGCATGGCAAGCAATATTAAAATATCCATAATACAATGGATGAGCATATAGGTCTCAGACACTTTATGGATATAACAATCTACTACAACACCACATATATTTTTAAGCCAAATGGAGACCTGCTGTGGTATCAAATCTGCAGCATGACCCAAACTGCTGGAGTAAACTTGTGGTTCCTCAAGCATTAATCTGTTTCCTTTTATGAGGCAAGACTATGTGCATGTGACAAGCATATATGGTTTTTAACAGGAGACAACACCGCTTCTGCAGGAAAAATTTCAAAGCAGAAAACCTTTACATATCCTTCCAAAACCAACATATCCCATCAATCCTGTCTAAACATAATACTGATTACCTATTTAAAACACTTCTTTGGCATACCTGAACACCTACATAATAGGGCCAATCATTAGATCAAGAGGAGGAAATCTTGACTTGCAGAAAAACACCATTCTTCATTTTCTACCTACAGCGATGACCCTCGTTAACAACAATATTTTATGCAGTAGTAGTTGAAGCGCGTTTTGAATATTTTGGCAGGGCAACAAGTACCCTTAATTTAAGGACACAGCTCACAATGTCCTAGATTCCTATTTCTGAAAATAAGGAACTATTTTCTTTATTAACAATTTCATGTACCGGAAGCAATTTCCTTAATATAATCCAGAAATGAGTCAGGAAGTGATCCAATCACCTACAATCAGACCTCTGTGTCTACAAGTAATACACAGGGAGCTGTCATTGTGTTAATGGAGGCAGTGAACAACACATTTTGGGGTTGTAAATGATAATCAACAGGCAATTACAGGTAGTGCAAACAACTAGACTAGTTTGATCTGGACTTCTCTCAGCCCTGGTCTCAGAATCAGGCTCAAATATGCAAATATACCATTTTGGACATTTTTGGTAGGAGGAAATAAAAAACATACAAACGCACATACCTACAGTTTTTTTAACTGCATAAACAACTCAGTATAGGATTATGTCCTACATTAATCTCTAGACCCAGAAGCATTAGAAATTATTTTTTTTTTTTGCCATGGAGATGTAATACATATACTTTCCTAGAATTACAGATTTAGGATGAAAATGATTTTTAAAAAAAAGACACCCCTGAAACCGTTAGTAATAACAACAATAATAATTATATAGTGAACAGGAAACAATGTGATGGAAAAGATTTGATTAAGGGACCAGTTCTAGCTACTAATGGAGCTAAATATTTGTACAGACAACAGAAAGGAAAAGTACTGCGAGTCCTTCTGAAAATTTTCTACAATATTTATAGTTATCAATGGCAGCAAATATTTCCTGAATAAACAGATCAACTGAGAAATTGGAGGCCTAGTCCCCTCAAATCCTATTTCGTTTTTTAACTAGCCTGAAGCTGGCCCTATAACTGTCGCGTGGAAAAAGACTCATCCCTCATCAATGCCTGTCAGGAAAACAGGGGCTCCCTGTAGTACACCTGTCTGCACCCTGAAACCTAACTTTCTCTTCCTTCCCCAAAAATGAGACCTTCCTCAGCCAAATCCTGGAGGACTACAGGTAAGCAAGAATTAGAACGCAGCAAGCCAAGACTGTAAGGCACATCACACTGCAATGCATTATAGGACTAATTGAGTGTTCATGGGAATACAATTCTGGAATAGGGTAACAAGAAAAGAAAGCTCAACCGCCTTAATAACGGAGACACAGGAGGAAGGGTTTCCCTCTTTTGAAGACCACATTATTTGCCTCTACCACCCCCTCCAGATTCTTGTAGTCATCATCTACCTCTCCCTTCACCCCACCTCCAACTCTTTTAATGATTTTGGCCCCTTTCTCCCCTTTCTTCTCTTCTTTTCCATGTCCACCCTGATCCTCGGAGACTTCAACATCCACATGGATGTCCCTGGTGACTTCTCTGCTGCTTGCGTTCTATCTCCCTTTGACACTGCCAACCTCCTGCTCTACCCTACCTCATCCACTCACCAACTTCGTCACACCCTCGACCTCATCATCCGTCCGCTGCATTTTCTCCACCATCACCAACTCTGAAATCCTTCCCTCTGATCATAACCTTCTCACCTGCCTCCTCACTCACACTCCTCTCCCCTATAAATCTATATTACTCCCCTACAGAGACCTCCACTCTCTTGACCCCATCCATCTCAGCACATCACACTCCACCTTGCCTCCCTCCTCTCTACCCACTCTTGACTACCAGATTTCTGCTCTCAACTCCACCCTTTCTACTCAACTGCATTCGCTCACTCCCCTTTCCCTCCCCGCTCTCATACCATTAACCCACAGCCTTGGATCACTGCCACTGTCTGCTTCCTTCACTCTTATGCTCGAGCTGCTGAACGCTTCTGGAGAAAGTCTAAACACGAAGCCAATCTTGTTCACTTTAAATTTATCCTTTCCTGCCTTAACACTTCCTTCTCCTCTGCCAGGCAAAACTATTTTTCCTCCCTTATTGACACCCATGCCCATCATCTGCAACAGCTGTTCCGTACATTTAACTTCCTCCTCAGGTCTCCTGTTCCTCCCTCTCCTCCATCCCTCACCCCCAACGATCTGGCCTCCTACTTCATTAGTAAAATTAACTCCATCAGGACTGAGCTACCCGAAGTCATCCCCCTGCTCTCAACTCTCTTCTCTAGTCTCTGATCCTTCCCAGCAGTATCTTCAGATGATATCTCTTCCCTCCCTCAAATGCTACGCCATCCACCTGTGCTTCGGACCCCATTCCCTCTCATCTTATGAAAACTCTCGTCCCTTCCCTCCTCTCCTCCTCAACTTCCATCTTCAACCGCTCACTCTCCACTGCTTCCTTCTCCTCTGGCTTCAAGCATGCCCATTCATTCATTCAATCATATTTATTGAGCGCTTACTGTGTGCAGAGCACTGCACTAAGTGCTTGGGAAGTACAAGTTGGCAACATATAGAGACGGTCCCTACCCAACAGTGGGCTCAGAGTCTAGTGGGCCCATGTCTCCTCCATCCTTAAAAAACCCCTCTCTTGACCCAATCGTCCCTTCTAGTTGACGTCCCATCTCTCTCCTACCCTTCCTTTCCAAACTCCTAGAACGAGTCGTCTACACTCGCTGCCTCGAACTCCTCAACTCCAACTCTCTCCTTGACCCCTTCCAATCTGGCTTCTGTCCCCTACACTCCATCGCAACTGCCCTCTCAAAGGTCACCGGTGTCTTCCTTTTTGTCAAATCCAATAGCTCCTACTCTATTCTAATCCTCCTCGACCTCTCTGCTGCCTTCGACAATGTGGACGACTCCCTTCTCCTCAATATGCTATCCAACCTTGGTTTCACAGACTGTCCTCTCCTGGTTTTCCTCTTATCTCTCCGGCCGTTCATTCTCAGTCTCCTTTTCAGGCTCCTCCTCCCTCTCCCATTAACTTGAGGATTCTTCCAGGGTCAGTTCTTGGTCCTCTTCTGTTCTCTATCTACACTCACTCCCTCGGTGAACTCATTCACTATCATCTGTAGGCTGATGACACCCAAATCTACATCTCCGCCCCTGCGCTGTCTCTCCCTGCCTCCAGGCTCATATCACCTCCTGCTTTCAGGACATCCCCATCTGGATATGTGCCCGCCATCTAAAACTCAATATGTCTAAGACTGAACTCCTTATCTTCCCTCCCAAACCGTGCCCTCTCCCTGACTTTCCCGTCACTGTAGACGGTACTACAATGCTTCCCGTCTCAGAAGTCAGCAACCTTGGTGTTATCCACGACTCCGCTTTCTCATTCACCCCACACATCCAATCCACCCCCAAAAGCTGCCGGTCTCATCTCCACAACATGGCCAAGATCCGCCCTTTCCTCTCCAACCAAACCGCTACCTTGCTGGTTCAATCTCTCATCCTATCCCGACTGGAATACTGCATCAGCCTCCTCTCTGATCTCCTTTCCTCCTCTCTCTCCCCGCTTCAGTCTATATTTCGCTCAGCTGCCCGGATTATTTTTGTACAGCAATCCTGTGGGTAAGTCACTCCCCTCCTCAAAAATCTCCAGTGGTTGCCTGTCAACCTACGAATCAAGCAAAAACTCCTCACTCTCAGCCTCAAGGCTCTCCATCACCTCGCCCCCTCCTAACTCACCTCCCTTCTCCCCTTCTAGAGCCCAGCCCACACCCTCTGCTCCTCTGCTGCTAACCTTCTCACTGTGCCTCGTTCTTGCCTGTCCTGCCATCTACCCCTGGCCCACGTCCTACCCCTGGACTGGAATGCCCTCCCTCCACACATCCAACAAACTAGCTCTCTTCCTCCCTTCAAAGCCCTACTGGGAGCTCACCTCTGCCAGAAGGCCTTCCCAGACTGAGCCCCCTTTTTCCTCTCCTCCTCCCCATCACCCCCGCCCTACCCCCTTCCCTTTCCCATGGCACTTGTATATACTTGTACAGATTTATTACTCTATTTATTTGTACTTGTACATATTTACTACTTTATTTACTTTGTTAATTATGTACATATAACTGTAATTCCATTTATTCTCACAGTTTTGACACCTGTCTACATGTTTTGTTTTGTTGTTTGTCTCCCCCTTCTAGACTGTGAGACTGTTGTTGGGTAGGGGCCGTCTCTATACGTTGCCGACTTGTACTTCCCAATCGCTTAGTACAGTGCTCTGCACACAGTAAGTGCTCAATAAAAACGAATGAATGAATGAATATCATCTCTGGGCCCAGCCCCTTGATACTATCCCAGGCCTGAAATCCCATACTGTTTTGTAACATAACATGAAGGCTCTATCAAATCTTGAGCATGGGAAGCCTGTACTGGCTGCTGAAGCTCTAATGATTACTGTGCATTCACAACTTTGAGCCATGAAGGGGCGATACCTACAGCCATAGCATTTGACTGCCTTTATTTTTTTCTGTTTGTCTTGACTTTTTTTTGCATTTCTACTTGGTTTAGGTTTTTGCTGCATTGCTTTAGTGTTTTTATAATACTTTTATCATACTTTCAGGTTTAATCAAAGAAGTGAAAAATAGTCTACTCTAAATAGAGTATTGGTATAGGTAATTCAAAATAACTGACAATACAAAACGGAGGGGATGCTGCCCAGAAATATAGAATGGGGAGTTACTGCTTCTGATTTGTGAGGTTGCACAAATGAAGAGAATATACATGTCGTAGTTGATAATTTAAAAACCTGTGATATCCAATCCATCTTGAATAATTGAACATTCACTAGTTACTGTGTCCTTTATTAATATTGTTTGGTTATAAAGTTACTTTCTGATGTTTTAATCATATCTGTTTAGCACTTCTTGTTACCAGGTACTGTACTAAGTGCTGGGGAAAATACAAGACAGTCAGGTTGGACAAAATCTAAGTTTCATTTCTGGTCAAGGTCACTTTTTGTCAAAACAATTATTTACTTGGTCATGAGCATAGTCTGTTTTCAGTCTCCTGAACAACTAGCTTGTAGCTTCTTTCTTACATTCAAACTCTCTGAATCTTTGGTCTCTAGTTTTACTTTGGTGTCCTTCCCTTTAGGCCTACTTTTTAATATTTTGCTAATTGACCAATTGTCAGTGTTACGTTCCACTATGCATAAGTTTCTTTTGGATGTTTCACATTTTTAGTAATTAGTTTTAATTTGAGAGGATGGTAAACATCAATTAAAATCTTTTCAGCCAGGAATACCAGGCTTCAGGGTTACCTTGTAACTTGTCGATTTTTTTAAATAAATCCTTAGTAACTCCACCTCTGAGAAGCCTCAAACCAGCACGATCACCAAATATCTCCCAAGACAAAGAACATCCAATGATGATGAGTTTTCTCCAATGAGAGGCCACAGACTGGTGCAGTCCATTAACCATCACCCAGTACAGAGACCAGCTTGAGGACGCTGAATCTTTCTGCTGAGCAGCCTCATTTCAATCTACTATTTGATAACTTCACCCAAAATATGATTGGCACAACCGGGTCTAATAAACTGATTTGAAAAGCAATGCAACCTAGTGGATAGCCCCGAGGCCTGGGAGTCAAAAGGATCTGGTTTCTAAAACGAGTCCTGTGAATTTTATGCAGTGTGTCCTTGGGCAAGTCACTTCTGATTCTCTGTGCTTCGGTTTCCACATCTGTGAAATAGAGTTTAAGTCTCTTATCCTCATGTGGAGCATGGATTCACATCGCTTATATGTGCCTCAGAGCTTATAAGGTATGGTACCTAGCTCATAATAAACACTTAACAAATGCCATTTAAAAAATGACCGATAAAAGGAACAGCTGATATCTAGGTGTTTCTATTCAAAGGGATTGATTTTTTTTTCTTTTGGAACGAGACGAGTACCTGTTTTGAGCTTTGTTGAGTGCCGAAAATTATTAGATGTCACTTCACTTATCCTTTGCTTCAAAATTCAGACCTGGTAATTGGATTTTAAGACATGCCAGAATCTGTTCAAGTGCAAATGAGGGTAGGGGTGTTAGTAGGGTGCTGAGGAACTTGTCTGATAGATTTCATTCATTCATTCATTCAATCATAGCTACTGAGCACTTTCTGTGTGCAGAGCACTGTACTAAGCGCTTGGGAAGTACAGGTTTGCAACTTATATGAATAATCAACCCAATCCTCTGATCCCAGGATCTCTTAAAGGATAATTTTCTGATCCTTTTGCCATATTTTTAAAATAAATCAATAGAACATTGAGGCACTTCATTAATTTTTAAATGCTACAAAAGTTTGGCCTCATGTTCTGTAAACCTTAAGCCCTCAATAAATGCCATTAATTGATTGATAAAATGCCCAATTTTACGGGTGTCATGGTTCCATCATTTCATCTCTTGCTAGCCTTCTACCTTCTAATTTTTTACAGGTGTTGCCATCTTAACCCTCAGAACTGATTTACTCTTCCATGATCTTTCAAATCCTCAGTAAATAATAAAGATGGTAATAAGCTAGGTCACAGTGAAAAAGCAAAGCTACTAACTTCTTGATATCTTAACATAAAAAGTCACCTTCCAAAATCAGAGCTTCCCAGGGAAAGTATCTTTTTTACCCAAAATTCCCTTCAGGGTCCCTTTCACCTCTTGATTCTTCAGACTGTAGATCAGGACTGTAGCATGGGAGTGAAGACCGAATAGGAGAGAGAAAGCAGCTTCTTGGTCTCTGGAGTGTAGGAGTATTTGACTCAGAAATAGGTCAAACTTGCAGCCCTAAAGAACAGCAAGACCACAATGAGGTGGGACAAGCAGGTGGAGAAGGCGTGTGGCAGTCCTTGGCAGAGGACATCTTCAGGATGGTGATGAAGATGTGGATATAAAATATAATTATCAATCCAAAGGGGAGCATCAGGACGATAACAGTCCAAGTTACATCATACACTTCAAACGTGAAGGTGTCTGTGCACACCAGCTCTAGGAGAGGAAGGACATCACAGAAGAAATAGTCAATTAGATTTAGCCCACGGAAGGACAGTGCAAGCATCATTGTAGTCTATACTGTTGCCATAGGAATCCCTGACGGCCAGGAAGCCAGAGCCTGCTGCAAGCAGAGCCTCCAGTTCATGATGAGAGAATAGCAGAGTGAGTCACAGGTGGCTGCTTGTTTGTCATAAGCCATCATTGTCAGGATTCAACATTCCGGGCCCTGAAAAAGAAGGAGAAATACATCTGGGCTGCACTGCCACCAAAGGAAATACTTTGATTCTTGGAGAGGAAATTGGTGAGTATTTTGGGGATGATAGTAGTGCCACCTATATTCATTAGGGACAGACTCCTGAGGAAAAACTACACGGGGATTTGAAGGGCAGAACCAACCGAGGAGACCAGCACTAAGAGAGGGTTCCCTAATCAAGACTATTAAGTATATCACAAGGAAAATAAACAGGTAGACCTGAAATTCATGGAGATTTGAGAAACCCAAAAGAATGAATTCAGTCACTTGTGATTGATTGCCTTCCTTCATTCGTGTTTTGTTTGATTTTTTAACAGTGTAAGTAAAGAAATATCTGGGCCCGAAATGAGTCTTCTCTTTCAGGAAAAAAATCAGTAGCATTGTTTTCAGAGTCCAGGTATTGCCTACAAGCATTTGTCTGCATGAGGTTGGGTAGCTTGTATAGTCCTGGATCAAAGAGGTGACTGTGGAATTTATGGTGTCTCAGTTCTCTTTGGGTAGAAGCAAGTTCAGGAGAGTGGGGAAGTGGTGAAGTTAGCCAATAATACAAATTCTGCAAAGGAATGATAAGAAAGTGTTTCATTTTATCATCAGTTGTGAATAATGTTTATCATTACTGAACCCTCACTTTTCCCACTACACTATGTCCTATTAACTTTTTAGTACAGGACAAAGCCTTCTATGGGATTGAATAATCACAGCTTGCCTTCAGGGAACAAAGCACCCCATTACATGAATCACACATAGAAGTCGTTTCAAATCCCCATCACACAACAGCACACACAAATTCACCTATACACAACCCCACTTAAACACATGCACACAGGCTGGGTGCTCATGTACCTAACAATTGACAGGGTGAAAGTTTCACAAAAAAAACAAACAAAACAAAACATTGTGCTTCTTAGCAACATAGAAGATCCCCAAATTGGTTCCCTGTTCCCTGGACTCTCCTTTTCCCCCAGTCTTCCTTTGACCACACAATAGACTATAAAATAGATTTACGGACCATAAAATAGGTTTGAGAGTAATATTTCCACATATCTACCCATTTCTCTTCATTCCTTTGCCCCAGAACGAGCTCTTATCACCCAGTGACTACATTATTTCAATAACTTTATTCTTGGTTCCCTATTGTTTCTCTGTCCTTAATCCAATGATACATTACAAAGAGCAGCAAGACATTTGTCTTCAACACATGGAATGGTGGCACTCTATTTCTTGGACATCTGCAGAGACACTTATTACCATTAATATCAAATGAAATCTTTTACGTGTGGACTTCACAGCTCTCTGCCAACTGCCATCCTTCTAAGTCATTCCCTCCACTCAACTCAAGTTGAGTTGTCCCAGTTCATTGTCCCAGTGCTTTCCACTTTATTTGTCCATGAGCAACATTGTTCCTCAACCAGAGTTCTGTCAATTCTTCGAGCTCTACAGATTCCAACCCCTCTAAAAGCTCTTCTCACAATACCCCTTCCCATACTGTTCACTCAACTACCTTCATATTTGGTTGTATTCTTCTTGTGCAATTGTTAGTTTAATATGCTATTTTCAACACTTGGCTCACCTTATCTAGCGTTATAAGATGTTCATACTTTTGTTCTGTACCTATCTTTTTCACTAGTTTGAAAGTGCCTGGAATTCAAGAGCCACATTTTATCCTTCTCTTATAGTGCCTACCACAGGGCATTGCGCGAAGATGGTATTCTCTAAGCACTGCTACTAATCAATCAATCATATTGCACTAAGCACTTGGAAGAGTACAATATAACAGATTTGATAGGCATACCAGCTGCTCACCAGGTGCTTACAGTATAGAGGAGCTTACTAGTATTGTCCCATCCATCCTCCCAACAACACGGTGAGATTCAAAACAGCTTAAGTAGAAGCATGTTCTTCTTTTAAATGGGAGAGAGGGAAAAGGGGAAGTGTGAGATCTAGGATTAGAAGCCAAATATGCCATTTTCCTTGATGGTTGGCCCTTCTGCACTCTGTACTAACACATGGTGAAGGCTTTATTGAGAAATTTACCTGCATCTTGAAGGAGAATTGTTCTTCCCTGGTTGATTAGATGGGCTCATGTTCTGGATGATAAGGCCTCTTTGAAGTATTAGGGTGACCCCTGAGAGATGGTCCCCAGGCCATTGTTTACAACATAGGAAGCAATGGCATAATGCGAACATCTCCTTTAGGATAAGACATGCCCATGTAGTGCTTGTATTTTTTACACTTAAAAGGTATTGTGAAATCATTGAATTCTTAATTTTGCACATTGGGGATAAAGTGTAAAATGTGCTTGCCTGAACTTTTTGGGATTTTGATTTTTCAAAAGCCTTGCCTCTGATGTTGGCTTATATAAACAAGAAAACTTCCTCTAAATTTTTGCCTGAATTTAAGCCAGGTAGATAACTGTTGGAATTCTCTACTGCATTCATATTAGAAATACCATATAGATTATAAATCTGAATCCTTGATGGCATTTTTAAAAACGTTATATTCATTTCTATCTTCAAATATTTGGTAACTGGGTTAAAAAAGCTTGCTGAGAATTTGTTTGGGATGGAGGAAGATTTATTTCTGATTATTATATTTAAAATAAGCTGTTTGCTCAGTACTGAATTTTACTATAGTTGATTAAGGACAGACTGACTTTCCTGTAGATTTTAAGAACCTTGTGGGAAGGGATTGTGTCTCCCAATTCCACTGAATTGTACTTTCCTAAATGTTTAGTACAGTGCTCTGCACACAATACTTGCTTAACAAAAACCAGTGGTTGTTTTTTGGTATTCAAATTTTTACAGAAAAAACATACAAAGAAATCAACTGTAATACTCAGATTACAATGGCTGCAGAGTGAGCTCTGTAGTTAAACATTTATCATCACAAAAGTTTCAGTGTGTCCTCCTAACGGATAATGTTGGTTCTATAGGCATGAAAAATTATTTCTATCAAGAAACAAAAGATAAACAATGCCCCAAATCAGCTCTGAAATTGGTGGGGGGTTTCACCTGAACTAAACAAAGCTCTCCCTTCTAGGCCAATGACAGTAATTTGTAACTTATTCTGTTTTGGGGTCTCACAAATCCCTCCCATCAGATTGAATTCTGAGAGATGAAGATGTTAGTATATCTAAATATGGAATACTGTGATAATGATTACATTGACTTGTTATAATCCTTAATGCTAATGTCATGCAATGGTGTCTATCAAAATTGAACAAAGACGGATCAGCTTCTCCCACAATACTTTCAGGTTTTATTAAAGAATTAAAGATTGGTCTACTTTAGATTGAGTAGTGGCACAGGTAGTTCAAAATAATTGACAATACGAAACTGAGGAGAGGCAACCCAACAATGGAGAATGGGGAGTTACTGCTTCAAATTTCTGAGGTTGCAACATGGGATTAAAGTTGAAAAGAACATACATGTTGCTGTTGATTTGAAAACCTGCTACACTCAATATACCTTGAATAATTGAACATTCACTAAATATTTTGTCCCCTACTAAAATTATTTGATTATAAAGGTACTTTCTGATTATTTTCATGGTATCAGTTAAGCACTTCCTGTATGCAAAGTACTAAGTGCTGGAGAAAATATGATTCATTCTTTCATTCAACTGTATTTATTGAGCACTTACTGTGTGAAGAGCACTGTACTAAGCACTTGGGAAGTACAAGTTGGCAACATATAGAGACGGTCCCTACCCAACAATGGGCTCACAGTCTAGAAGGGGGAGACAGACAACAAAACAAAACATGTGGACAGGTGTCAAGTCGTCAGAATAAATAGAATTAAAGCTAATTGCACATCATTAACAAAATAAATAGAATAATAAATATGTACAAGTAAAATAGAGTAATAAATCTGTACAAACATATATACAGGTGCTTTGGGGAGGGGAATGATGTAGGGCATGGTGGGGTATAGGGAGAAGGAAAGGAAAAAAGGGGGCTCAGTCTGTCAGGTTCAACACAGTCCAAGATTGATTTGCTATCAATGTCACTCATTTTCCAAACAATTTTTTACCTGGTTACCAGCAAATCTGTTTTCACTCTCCAGAAAGAGTAGCTTGTTGCTTCGTTCTTAAATTTATAATCTCTTTCAATATTTGGTCTCTAGTCTCACTTTGGTACCCTTCCCTTTAGGCCTACTTTTCAATATTTTGCTAAATGACCCATTGTCATTGTTAGGTTCCATTATACATAAGTTGCTTTTGGATGTTTCACTTTTTTAGTTACTAGTTTTAATTTAAGTGTATGTTAAATATCAATTAAAAATTTTTTTGGCCTGGAGTACCAGGTTTCAGAGCTGCCTTGTAACTCATGGATTCTCTTAGTAAATCCTTAGTAACTCCTCCTTAGAGAAATCTCAAAACATCATTGATCACCTAACATCTCCCAGGACAGAGACCAGCCCAATGATGATGTGATCTGTCCACTGCCAGGCAACAAACCAGTGTGGACCATTGAACATCACCTGGGACTGATAATTGCCTGAGGACACTGAGATTTTTCTGCCAGGAGACAACAAACCAGTGTGGACCATTGACCATTGTTTGGGACAGAGAACTGGCCGAGGATACTTAGATCCCTTTGTCCAGTGGCCATAGCCCAGGAAAGAGACCTGTCTGAGGACACTGAGATCTCTCTGCCGAGCAGCCACATTTCAATTTGCCATTTGATAACCCCACTCAAAACATGATAGGAACAACCTGGTCTGATAAACTGAATTGAGAAACAATGTGACCTAGTGGATAGCCCATGAGCCTGGGAGTCAGACGGATCTGTGTTCTATTCCCAACTCTGCCAATTGTCTGCTGTGTGACCCTGTACAAGCAACTTCACTTCTCTGTGCCTCATGGACTGTGTGCAACTTGATCAGCCTGTATATACTTCAGTACCAGGTACAGTGCCCAGCTCATAGTGAACACTAAACAAATGCTATTTTTAAAATTATGGTAACAGGAACTGAATGAACACTTGATTTCTAGGTGGTACTATTCAAAGGATGGATTTTTTTTTCTTTTGGAAAGAGACAAGTACATGCTTTAGGTTATTTTGAGAACTGAAAATTATTAGATGGTACTTCACTTATGGTTTTGCTTTAGAAATCAGGCCCAACAACTGGAATTTAAGACATGTCAGCATCTGTTTAAATGCAAATGAGGGACTATTCCCCCAAAAAGTGTGAAGTGGCATGGGTAAGAGAAGCAGATCAAGAGCATAAGAACTTATCTGATGGATGAATAATCAACCTTAACTTCAACTCACAGGAACTCTTGCAGCATACTTTTCTGATTCTTTAGCCATACTTTTTAAATAAATCCTACATTATTAATACATAGCACTAATTCTTTAATGGTAAAAACTTTGGCCCAGTGCTCTGCACACCTGAAACCCTTAATAAATACTATTACTTGACTGAGAAAATGCCCAATTTTATGGGTTTCCAAGTCTCAGTGACTCATCTCTTACTAGCCTTTCACCTTCTAAGTTTGAACTGGTGTTGGCCATTTTAATTCTGAGAACAAGTCTTTCTGAGAACCCCTAATATTCCTTGTACACAGTGAGCCCTCAGCAAATAATAAAGATGGGATTGTACCTAGTAATGCTGCCTAAACAAAGCCATCACCTCAACGAAAAGTAACCTTCCCGAGTCAGAGCCTACCAGATCCTGGGAAACTATTTTTTAACCTAGAATTATCTTCAGGGCACCTTTCACCCCTTGATTCCTTATACTCTAGATCAGGGGATATAGCACGGGAGTGAAGACTGAATAGAAATGAGAAAGCAGGTTCTTGCTCTCAGAAGAGAAGGAGGATTTGACTCGGAAATAGGTCAACCCCTCAGCTCCAAGGAAAAATGAGATCACAATGAGGCGGAATGAGCAGGTGGAAAAGGCATTGTGGTGGCCCTCAGGGAAGGACAACTTCAGGATGGTGAAGAGGATGTGGATGTAAGATGCACTAATCACTCCAAAGGGGAGCATCAGGACAATCAGTCGCAGTTGCACTGTACACCTCAATTGTGAATGTGTCTGTGCACACCAACTCTTAGAGAGGAGGGTCATCACAGAAGAAATGGTTAATTACATTAGGCCTACAGAAGGGCATAGTAAACATCATTGTAATATGTACTGTTGCCTTGGGAATCTCTGATAGCCAGAATGCCAGAGCTAGCTGCAGACACAGTCTCTTGGTTCATAATGAGGGAATAGTGGAGCAGTCCCAGATGGTGGCCTGTCTGTCATAAGCCATCGTTGTTAGAATCCAACTCTCTGAGGGCCCCCCAAAAAAGGCAAAGTACATTTGGGCTCCGCAGACACCAAAGGAAATAGTTTTATCCTTGGAAAAGAACACTGCCCCACATTCCTTCTCCAAACAGCTAAGTGCCAAGCCTTGTGCCAACTGCTGTGGTAGATTTAATCAGATACAATCCCTGTCCCCCAAGGGATATGCAGCCTAACACTTCTCAGTGTCTCAGTTATCCCATCTGTAAAATGGGGATTCGATTCTACTCCCTTTCACTTAGACTGTGAGTCCCTGTTGGGATTGTGGGCCACCTGATGACCTTATATCTACCCTAGTGCTTAGAACAGTGCTTGGCACCTAGTAAGTGCTTAATGAGTACCATAATGAAAACCACATTCATTCATTAATAGGGAAGAAGAAAAGGTATTTAATTCCCATTTTACAGGTGAAAAACCAAGGCAAAGACAACACTTGTCTAAGGTTACAGAGAGCAGGCCAGTGACTGGGATTAGAGCACCAGCATGCTGGGGAAACAACATTACATAGTGGATAGAGCATGGGCCTAGGGGTCAGAAGGCCATGGGTTCTTATCCCAGCTCTACCACTTGTCTGCTGTGTGACCCTGGACAGATCACTTCACTTCTCTGTGCCTCAGCTATCTCACAGGAATTGTGTCCAACTTTGTTTGCTTGTAGCCATCCCAGTGGTTAATACTGTGCCTGGCACATAGTCAGCATTTAATACCATCATCATCATTAGTCTCTCTCTTTTTTATGATATTGGTTTTTAAATGGCATTTATAAGCACTGTATCAGGCACCGTTATAAGTGCTTGGACAGATGCAAGGTCATCAGCTTGGACCCAGTACATGCATTGAATCCCCATTTTATGGATGAGGGAACTGAGGCCCAGAGAAGTAAAGTGACTTGCTCAGGATCAGGAAGTAGGTAAGTGGCAAAGTCAGAATTTAAACCCAGGTCTTTCTGACTCCCAGGCCTGTGCTCTATTGTTCTATTATCCTCTCCCAAGCACTTACTAGAGGGCTCTGTGCACAGTAAGCACTCACTAAATGCCATTGATTAATGACTGATCCCAACAGGGGTGGCCATGCCACCAGAGGATGGCAAGTCACATATGGTGGCATTTGGCTATCCATGTATCCAGCACCTGGCATTCTGGGCAGCAGAGGGAGGGGTAGAAGTGGGGTGGCCTAGTGGACAGAAGCCGGGCCTGGGAGTCAGAAGGACCTGGATTCTAATCCCGGTTCCACCGTGTATCAGCTTTGTTACATTGGACAAGTCATTTCTCACATGAGGAAATACAAAGCTTGCAACCCCAGTGTCTTGCCAAATTAAGGTTTGAAAGTGACCCCGAGAAGATCCCCTAAATGTTTACCATGCTTTGTCCTTCCAGGAGGAAGATTTCTGATTCTGGAAATAAAAGGGATTCAAGCAACTGAGCCCTGCTGCGAGACAGGTGCTCATCTAGCTCTAGTTCCCAGGGCTTCGTTCAGTGCTTGACACATGGTAAGCACTTAAAATTCCACAATCATCATCTCGTTTATAAGACTGGGTTCCATGTTTGTGCATGTGTGAGGGCAACTAATTGTAGAAGGAATTCTTTCTTTCTGGAAGGAAAGAATCTAGTTTACAGTTTGCTGGTTCCCCTACTGCTGAGAATATGCCAAAGAGGCGTTTAACCCCTCGAAAAGC
Organism: Tachyglossus aculeatus; assembly: GCF_015852505.1. Lineage (NCBI taxonomy): Eukaryota > Metazoa > Chordata > Mammalia > Monotremata > Tachyglossidae > Tachyglossus > Tachyglossus aculeatus. Next base: position 104,677,963 of record NC_052068.1, read on the forward strand.
AAAGTGGCCTGGTGGAAAGAGCATGGGCTTGGAAGTTAGAGGATGTGGGTTCTAGTCCCTGCTTCACCATTTGTCTGCTGTGTGACCTTGGGCAGGACACTTAACTTCTTTGTGTTTCAATTCCCTCACCTGTAAAATGGGGCTTAGGACTCTGAGCCCCTTGTGGGACAACCTGATTACCTTGTATCTACCCCAGTGCTTAGAACAGTGTTTGGTACATAGTAAGTGCTTAACAAATACCATTATTATTATTATTATTATTATTATTATTATTATTATATGGTGGTCAGTAGGGGCAAGGTGCTTATTGGAGTATCGTGAAAGTAGCAGAAACCACACCCTTAGGAAATAACTGTGGTGACTAGTGAAGCATGGCAAGTTCAAAAGTGTGATCTGGAACAGCTGCGATTCAAACGTACCTGTTTGAAAGCACAGAGCTACTGGGGGCACCAGAGTGGGAAGCATTATGGTAATAATAATAATCACAGTGGTATTTGTTGGACGTTTACTATGTGCTAAGCACTGTGCTACATGCTGGGATGCATACAAGGAAATTGGGATGGACACTGTCCCTGTCCCTTGTTGGCATATATACCTGTATATATGTATATATGTTTGTACATATTTATTACTCTATTTATTTATTTATTTATTTTACTTGTGCATATCTATTCTGTTCATTTTATTTTGTTAGTATGTTTGGTTTTGTCTCCCCCTTTTAGACTGTGAGCCCACTGTTGGGTAGGGACTGTCTCTATATGTTGCAAATTTGTACTTCCCAAGCGCTTAGTACAGTGCTCTGCACACAGTAAGCGCTCAATAAATATGATTGATGATGATGATGATGATGGCATACAGCCTTAATCCCCATTTTACAGATAGAGTAACAGAGGCCCAGAGAAATGAAGTGACTTGCCCAGGGTCACACAGCAGACAGATGGAGGGACTGGGATTGAAACCCAGGTCCTTCTGACTCCCATTCCTGTGCTCTACCCTCTAGGCCATGCTGCTTCCTCTAAAGAGTTAAAAAAGAAAAAAGCCAACAAACTGGCAGTCAGGAGACATAGGTTCTAATTCCACATTCATTCATTCATAGAAGGGAGAGACAGACAACAAAACAAAACAGGTAGACAGGTGGTCCAACCAACTGATTTTCCCAAGGTCACAACAGCAGGCAAGGGGTGATGTCCCCCTTCTAGACTGTGAGCCCATTATTGGGGAGGGACCGTCTCTATACGTTGCTGACTTGTACTTCCCAAGCGCTTAGTACAGTGCTTTGCACTCAGTAAGCGTTCAATAAATATGAATGAATGAATGGTGAGCATTTTAGGGATGATGACAGTGGTGTAACCAATATCCATAAGGGACAGACTCCTGAGGAAAAAGTACATGGGGGTTTGAATGGCAGGGTCCACCATGGAGACCAGCATTAAGAGGGAGTTTCCTATCAAGGCTATTAGGTATATCACAAGGAAAATCATAAACAGAATGACCTGAGATTCAGGGAAATTGGAGAAATCCAAAAGAATGAATTCAGTTACAAGTGACTGATTTCCTTCCCTCATCCACATGTTTTTTTTTTTATGGCAATCCATGTAAGTACAGAAATATCTGGGCCCAAAACGTGCTTTCTCTGTTCAGGAAAAAAAATCAGTAGCAATTCTTTCAGAGTCCTAGTCTTCCTTCCATACAATTCTCAGCATGAACGTGAGTAATTTGGTCCTTGATCAAGGTGGCAATTTTGGAATATATGGTGTCTAGGTTCTCTTTGGCTAGAAGCAAGTTCAGGAAACTAGGGAAGTGGTGAAGTTAGCCAATAATAAAAACTCTGCAAACGAATGATCAGAAAGTGTTTCATTTTATCAATACTTGCTACTAATCGTGGGGAGCGTGGGAAGGCGCTGAGACAGGGAGTATGTGCACACAAACCGTACCCAACGGCTCAAAGCCAAACAGACTCAACAATAGGAGATAAAGGGACCAGGGCAAGAAAAACAAGCTTGCACCTGCAAGGCTCGGAGGCAACCTCAAGGCCATATCCGCAGCCAGCGGTGGTTGGCAACGGGTGGCTGGGGGCCAGCCAGGGCAAACGCTTCGTGATGGACAGAGCTGTTGCTAGGCCAGTGGCTGGAGGGTGGCGAGTGAGTGTGCTACATGGCCTGAGAAAACCCTGCCCCCGGGCAACGGGGGGTATAAGAGACGAACAAGACGGGGGGGGGGGGGGTACACAGGTGCTCTCTCTCCCTCCCTTTCTCTCTCTCTCTCTCGTTCTCTCTCTCTTTATTAACTATGTAATCGCTGATAGCAAATAAACGGCAACCAAGCTTTGGACCTCTGGCTGACTCTTCCTGGTGTGAACACGCGGCCCACGTCCGGAGACGTCCGAAGACCCGGAGAGGGTAAGAACCCGAGAGTTGCCCCCGAAACCCCGGGGAGCAACGACTAATGTTAATCATTATTGAATCCACATTTTCCCCACCACACTAACAAAATAATGATGGCATTTGTTAAGCGTTTACAATGTATAAAGCACAGTTCTAAGCGCTGGGGAGGGCCCAAGGTGATCAGGTTATCCCACGTGTGGCTCACAGTCTTAATCTCCCTTTTATAGATGAGGTAACTGAGGCCTAGAGAAGTGAAGTGACTTGCCCAAAGTCACCCAGCTGACAAGTGGTGGAGCTGGAATTAGAACCTCTGACTCCCAAGCCCGGCTTTTTCCACTGATCCAAGCACTGCATCCTATCACTTTCATTAAAGAAATCATTAACTTTAATTTAATTAATCACTACTAGTTTGTAGGAAACAAAGCACACATAACCACGTGCATAACTCCCACATAGAAATCTCCTCAACTCCCTACCTCACCACACACACACACACACACACACACACACACACACACCCATCTACATTACACACATAAACCCACCTATATTCAAACACATACACACACACATATAGGCTGGGTGCTCATGTCCCTACCAATGACAGAGTTAAGGTGTTTCACCCCCGCCACCAAAGAAATGTGCTTCCTAGCAACATGGAAAATCCCTATATTCATTCCCTTTTTCATAGCCCCCTTCTTCCCCAGCCTTCCTGACACCACACTGTTACAAATCCAGCCCCTCTTCCTTATCCCTTATTGAAGGCACATCTCCTCCAAGAAGCTTTCCCCTGACTAAGCCCTCCAATCCTCTTCTCCCATTCCTTTCTGCTTCACCGCTTCATTCATCCACCCTCGCATCTACCCATATTATATATATCTGCCATTTATTTATTTATTTCGTTATGTATATTAATGTCTATCTTCCCCTCTAGACTGTGAGCTCTTTGTGGGCAGGGAATGCATCTGTTTGTTGTTGAATTGTACTCTCTCAGGTGCTTAGTAATAATAATAATAATAACAATAATAATAATAATAATGGCATTTATTAAGCACTTACTATATGCAAAGCACTGTTCTAAGCACTGGGGAGGTTACAAGGTGATCAGGTTGTCCCACGGGGGGCTCACAGTCTTAATCCCCATTTTACAGATGAGGTAATTGAGGCCCAAAGAAGTTGTGATGCCCAAAGTCACATGGCTGACAATTTGCAGAGTCAGAATTTGAACCCATGACCTCTGACTCCAAATCCCGTGCTCTTTTCACTGAGCCACGCTGCTTCTCTGTTCTTTCCATACAGTAAGCACTCAGTAAATGTGATTGGACTTAATTGAATTGAAATGAATTGAATTGAATTATCACCTTTTCTCTCTCATGTTTCATCCTTAGGAAAGTAGTGCTATGATTTTAGCTCTTTGAAACGGGTTCCAAATGGAAAAAACTATTAGTCTTCCCCTTCTCAAAAACTTGGAAACCCTTCTATACACTTCCTTCTTCTTGCGGAAGTGACAAGAAGGACAGATGCTGTTGAAATGATCACGGGGGTGGGAGAAGAGGAATAGTTTGAGAATCAAGAAACCAAGAAAGCATCTAAACTCCCTAGAGTCTCACTCTTTCCTTAACAAAGGTTTAGTGTTGTCTCTGATGTTTCATTTCATTTTTTCATTGTAGGATTTCATTTTGGAATAGCTTTAGAAAAACGAAAGGGAAGAAAATGAAAGCCCAAATCTACCTTGAGAATCCATTCCGTGATAACTCTGTAGTATGTGACAACCAGTTCTGTTTTCTAGGAGCAGTTTACCAGTTTTTAGGTATTTGAAATAATAGACCAATTTCCACAAGTCCCTATTGTCAGTGAGTGGCATCTAGCTAAACTAAAAGATCTGGGTAGTTTTATTTGAACCCCCAAAGTGGAAGAGTTCCCAAAAGTACCAGAAAAATTTCTGTTCACTTAAGGTGAGGAATAGTTCATTTTACTGAGCATAAAAAAATGTTTTGGGAAGAATATTTCCTCACATCTACCCCTTTCTCGTCATTCCTTTGCCCCAGAAAGAGCCCTTGTTAGCCTGTAATTGGATCATTTTAACAACTTTATTCTTAGTTCTCTATCCATTCCCATCCAATCCAATCACGTTACACAAAACAGCAAGAAACCTCTCTTCAACATACTGAATGATGGTACTCCATTCCTTAGAAGTCTGCAGGGACATTTGCTGACATTACTATCAAATGAAGTCTTTAGAGTAATAATAATAATAATAATAATGTTATTTGTTACTTGCTTACTATGTGCCAGGCACTGAACTAAGTCCTGGGGTGGATACAGTAAATAAGGTTGGACACAGTCCCTATCTTATGTGGAGCTCACAGTCTCAATCCCCACTTCACAGCCAAGGTAACTGAGGCACTGAGAAGTGAAGTGACTTGCCTTAGGACACACAGCAGATAGGTGGGGGAGCTAGGATTAGAACCCATGACCTTCTGACTTCCAGGCCCGGGCTCTATCCACTATACCATGCTTCTTCCCTCGAATGTGTGGATGTTATTAGAAAACCTTAGGATTTCCTAAGCCACTTCACAGCTCTCTGCCAACAGCTTTCCTCCTATTATTCTTTTAACTCAGGAAAACCTGATCACTGTCCCAACGTTTCTCACTTTATTTGCCCATCAAGCAAATTGTTATTCACAAACCAGAATCTACCACTTCTTTAAAACCTTTCAAATTCCAACTCTTGCACGAGCTCTTCCCTCAGTTATAATAATAATGATTATTATGGTATTTATTAGGTGCTACTATGTGCCAGGTACTATACTGGGATGAGTACAAGCAAATCAGGTTAGACACAGTCCCTTGTCCCACGTGGGGCTCACAGTTTCAATCCCCATTTTACAGATGAGGTAAATGAGTCCCAGAGAAGTGAAGTGACTTGCCTAAGGTCACACAGCCGAGATGTGACAGAGCTGAGATTGGAACCCATAACCTTTTGACTCCCAGGCCCATGCTCTATCCACCTCTTCCACACTCTTCACTCAACTACCTTCAGATTTGGTTCACTTTCTTGCATTTCTGATGGTTGGTTATTTTAAACACCTTGCTCATCTCATCTAGTTTTGTAAAATGCTCATGCTTTTCTACTGGACCTATCTGCCTCACTAATTTGAAAGCTCCTAGAAAGCAAGAAGCACATGTTATCCTTCCTTTATAATTGCACAAACACTGCTTAGAGCAGGACATTTCACAAAGACGTCATTAACCAAACACTGCTGCTAATCAATCAGTTGTATTTATTGAGTGCTTTCTGTGTGCAGAGAACTGTACTAAGCACTTGGGAGTGTACAGTATAAGAAATTTGGTAGGCATGTCCCCTGCTCACAAAGTACTTAGTATCTAGAGGAGCTTACTAGCATTGTCTCAAGCTTACTCCCAACATCACTGTGAGATTCAAGAGCTAAAGAAGTAGCTTGTTCCTTTTAACAATGGGAAAGGGGGAAAAGGGGAAGTGAGAGATCCAGGATTAGAAGCCAGATCTGCCATTTCCTAGCCGGATGTCCTTTCTAAACTATTTAACAATGCATGGTGAACACTTTATTAAAAGATTTCCCTGCGTTTCTTCCCAAGGTGACCCCGGGGTATCCACCATCTCAAGGTCAAATGCTATCTTGTGACCGCCCGGGGCCAGCAGGCTGAACTCAGATGTGCGGGTGGGATATAGCCCCTAGAACCAAAACTGCTAGATTGATAGCCCAAGCCAAGAATACAGAAGGTGTCCTTCACCCCTGTGCCAATCAATTTAGGTATGGGGGCGGAGATTGGGTAAACTGAGACCAGAAGCTGTAATGGCCTAGGAGCAAAGGTGGTAAATCCCTGTGGCCTCTGACCTTCTGTGCAGTGGATCAAGACTTGCAGCAGCTAGCTGCAGGTTGTCTCTGCCCAGAGCGTGAGATTCCCGCTCTGCCTGTACCAAGAGAGGAGCCATGGGATGGGTGAGTGTCCTTTCCCTCTGAACACTCGTGGGACTAGAAGCCAGACACTTTGCCACAGGTGTGTAATGCATAAGTGGATTCCTCTCAAGTGGGAAGTGCTCGTGGGTGGGAGCTAGCTGCTTCACCACTGGTGTGTAACACATAAGGGGATTCCTTCCGACCAGGAAGGACACGAGGGTGGTAGCTAGCCACCTCACCACTTGTGAACAAGTGATAAATTAATACCTCCTGGGTGGGACCTGGGGGGTTTTGCCATGTGCAAGTAACATACAATATATTCCTCCCATTAGGGAAGCTCTAACATCATTAAATAATCATATTTTTCCTGAAAGGGAGATTCAGTTCTCCATGTCTAAAATAATCAAATATTTCAATTCACCTCGCAGAATAAATTTTGTGTAAAATTCAGGCTTTCTGTCCCCGGTCTCTCTCTCTCTCTCTCTCTCTCTCTCTCTCTCTCTCTCTCTCTCTCTCTCTCTCTCTCTCTCTCTCTCTCTCTCTCTCTCTCTCTCTCTCTCTCTCTCTCTCTCTCTCTCTCTCTCTCTCTCTCCCAATTCCCGAACGAACTCGTCCCTGGGTGATGGGTGACAGTCTTGAAGGAGGATTGCTCTGCCCTGGTTGATTTGATAGGCTCGGGTTCTGAATGTTAAGGCCTCTTAGAAGTTTTGGGGTGACCCTTGAGAGGTGGTCCACAGGCCATTGTTTACAACAAAGGAAGCAATGGGATAATAGAGTTAATAATATAGATAATAGAGAAGCAGCGTGGCTCAATAGAAAGAGCACAGGCTCTGGAGTCAGAGGTCATAGGTTCAAATTCCGCCTATGCCAATTGTCAGCTGTGTGACTTTGGGCAAGTCACTGAACTTCTCTGTGCCTCAGTGACCTCATCTGTAAAATGGTGATTAAGACGGGGAGCTCCCGTGGGACAACCTGATCATCTTGTAACCTCCCCAGCGCTTACAACAGTGCTTTTCACATAGTAAGCACTTAATAAATGCCATCGTCATCATCATTATTATTATATGGAAAGCTCCATTAGAATAAATCATGCCCATGAGATGCTTATATTTTTTACCCATAAAAGATATTGCGAAATCATTGAATTTTTAATTTTGCAGACTGGGGATAAAGTGTAAAATGTGTTTTCCTGAACTTTTATGGATTTTGATGTGTCGAAAGCCTTGCCTCCAGATTCAATGAATGAATGGGCTTCCCACGGCCACGTGACGGGCGGTGGGGTGGCCGCGGGCTCGCGCTGCCGTCGACGTTGAGGCGGCGGAGCGGACGGTCCCCCGGCCCCCGTCCCCCGCTCCCCGCTCCCATGGAGCCCACAACGGCAGTAGTCAACGCTGCCGCCCCGGCCACGGGCATGATCACGGCCTGAGCCGCAGCGCGACTTGGCCGGCCCCAGGGAGAGCCCCAGCGCCAGCCCCCGGACCCCCCCGAGCCCGCAGAGCCGAGCCGGCAGTCGGCACGGGAGGCCATGGAGACGGCCGCTCAGCAGAAGGAGAACACGCTGCTGCACCTCTTTGCCAGCAGGTGAGCCAGGGGTCCCGGCCCTTTCCTCACCGTGCCTCGTTCTCCCCTGTCCCGCCGTCGACCCCCAGCCCACGTCATCCCCCTGGCCTGGAATGCCCTCCCTCCCCACATCCGCCAAGCTAGCTCTCTTCCTTCCTTCAAAGCCCTACTGAGAGCTCACCTCCTCCAGGAGGCCTTCCCAGACTGAGCCCCTTTCTTCCTCTCCCCCTCGTCACCCTCTCCATCCCCACATCTTACCTCCTTCCCTTCTCCACAGCACCTGTATATATGTATATACGTTTGTACGTATTTATTATTCTATTTATTTATTTATTTTACTTGTACATATCTATTCTATTTTATTTTGTTAATGTTTTGTTTTGTTCTCTGTCTCCCCCTTCTAGACTGTGAGCCCACTGTTGGGTAGGGACTGTCTCTACATGTTGCCAACTTGTACTTCCCAAGCGCTTAGTACAGTGCTCTGCACACAGTAAGCACTCAATAAATACCATCGATTGATTGATTTCCTCTGCCTCTGAGCCCCGAGGAGCCCCCTCGGATTTTCGGGATTCCCTGCCTCCTGTGACCCCTGCTCGTCTCTGCTCTGCCCTCCATGTGGACACTCCCCCACTTCTGTCCCTTAACCTTTCCTCTGCCCACACCCCGGCCTTTACCTTTCCTCTCCCCACCCCCGACCTTCAGCTTTTCTCTCCCCACCAGTACCTTTCTTCCGCCCACCTCCAATCCCCAGTTTCCCTCTGCCCAACTCTGACCTCCAGTTTCCCTCTACCTTCATCCAACCCCATTTCCCTCTGGCAACCTCCGACCCCCAGTTTCCCTCTGCCCTCTTTTAGACTGTGAGCCCACCTTCTAGACTGTGAGCCCACTGTTGGGTAGGGACCGTCTCTATATGTTGCCAGCTTGTACTTCCCAAACAGTACAGTGCTTTGCACACAGCACTCAATAAATACGATTGAATGAATGAATGAATGAATGAGTCTGTTTATCTAAAAGGAAATAATCTAAATTTTTGCCTGAATTTAAGCCAGGTAAATAAACTGTTGGAATTCCTCATTGTATTCACATTAGAAATATTCACATTAGAAATACCATATAGACTATAAAACTGAATCCTTGGTGGGATTTTTTATTATGTTATTACTTTCGTCTCTGTCTTCAAGTGTTTGGTGGCTGAGTGATTAAAAAAACTCCTCAGAATTTCTTAGGCATGGTGTAAGATTTACTTCTGATTATTATATTTAATATTAACTGTTCATTCAATAGTAACCTTTTCTTTAGTTGATTAGACAGAGTTTTCCATAGATTGCAAGATCCCTCTGGGCAGGGATCATCTCTCCCAGTTGCATTGAATTGTACTTTCTTAAGTACTTAGTACAGTGCTCTTCACACAGTACTTGCTCGAAAACACAACACACACACTGATTTTGCTATTTTACAGGCAAGACAGATATAGAAATCAATTGCAGTACTCATCCTGGAATACCAGGCTTCAGGGCTACCTTTTAACTCATGAATTTTCCTAGTAAATCCTTAGTAACCTCTTCTCCTAGAAACCTCAAACCACCTGAGATGACCTCATATTTCCCAGGACAGAGACCAGTCCAGTGATGATGGGATCTCTCCACCGAGGTGCAACAAACCTGTGCGGACCATTGAACGTTCTCTGGGACTGAGACCTGCCTGAGGACACTGAGATCTCTCTGCTGGAAGACCACAAACTGGTACAGACCATCGACCATTGGTCAGGACACGGATCTGCCTGAGGACACTCAGGTCTCTCTGCCAAGTGACCACAAACTGGGGCAGATAATCAACTATCTCCCTGCCTGAGAACACTGAGATCTCTCTGCTGAGCAGACACATTTCAATCTATCATTTGATAACCCCACCCAAAACATGATAGACACAACCTAGTCTAAAAAACTCAACTGAGAAGTAATGTGACCTAGTGGATAGCCCAGGGCCTGGGAGTCAGAAAGATTTGGGTTCTAGTCCCTGCTCTCCCAGTTGTCTTCAGTGTGAACTTGGGCAAGGCATTTCACTTCTCTGTGCCTCAGTTGCTTTATCTGTGAAATGGGTATTAAGACAGTCCCATGACAAACATGGACTGTATCCCCTTTGATTAGCTTTTATGTACCCCAGTAGTTAGTACAGTGCCTAGCTCTCAGTAAAGACTTATCAAATACCATTAAAGAAATGTCTGATAAAAGGAACTGAATAAACAGTTGATTTCTGGGTGTTACTATTCAAAAGGATTGTTTTTTTTTCCTCTTGGAACATGATGTATACTTGTTCTGAGCTTTGTTGAGTGCTGAAAATTATTAGATGTTACTTCACTTATGGCTTTGCTTCAATAATAAGGCCCGGTAATTGGATTTTAAGACATAGAGCTTCTGTTTAAATGCATAGTGGGTACAGCACAGGCCTTGGAGTCAGAAGGTCATGGGTTCAAATTCCAGATCCATCACTTGTCTGCTGTGTGACATTGGGCAAGTTACTTTACTTCTCTGTGCCTCAGATACCTCATCTGTAAAATGGGGATTGAGACTGTGGGCTTCATGTGGGACAGGGATTGTGTCCAAACCGATTTGCTTATATCCACCCCAGCACTTAGTACAGTACCTGACAGATTGTAGGCACTTAACAAATACCATTACTATTCCAGCACTTAGAACAGTGCTTGACACATAGAAAGTGCTAAGAAATGCCATCATTATTATTAAAAGAGGGAGTTTTCCCTAAAATAATTGCATAGTGCTCCTGGTAAGAGAAGCCTAACAGGCACAGAGGAATTTGATGGATGAATAAACAACCTAACCTTCAGCTCCCAGGAACTCCTAAAGCATACTTTTCTGATCCACTATCCATGCTTTTTAAATAAAACAATAGAACATTAATATATAGCCTTAATTCTTTAATGGTACAAAACTTTGGCCTCATGTCCTGCACACCTGAAACCCTGAATAAATATCATTGATTGAGAAAATGTCCAATTTTATTGGTGTTCAGGTCTCAGTGTCTCATATCTAGCTAGCCTTCTTCTTTCTGAATGGGTACTGGTGTTGATCACTTTAATTCTGAGAACAAGTTTACTCTTCCAAGGTTTTACGAAGAGCCCAGAATATTCCCTGTAGTGAGCCCTCAGCAAATAATAAAGATGAGGAATGTGCCAGGTAACAGTGCCTAAGGAAAGTCATTGACTTCTTGATACCTCAATGAAAAGTGTCACCAATCAATCAATCAATCGTATTTATTGAGTGCTTACTATGTGCAGAGCACTGTACTAAGCGCTTGGGAAGTACAAATTGGCATCACATAGAGACAGTCCCTACCCGATAGTGGGCTCACAGTCTAAAAGGGGGAGACAGAGAACAGAACCAAACATACCAACAAAATAAAATCAGTAGGATAGAAATGTACAAGTAAAATAAATAAATAAATAAATAAACAGAGTAATAAATATGTACAACCATATATACATATATACAGGTGCTGTGGGGAAGGGAAGGAGGTAAGACGGGGATGGAGAGGGGGACGAGGGGGAGAGGAAAGAAGGGGCTCAGTCTGGGAAGGCCTCCTGGAGGAGGTGAGCTCTCAGCAGGGCCTTGAAGGGAGGAAGAGAGCTAGCTTGGCGGATGGGCAGAGGGAGGGCATTCAGGGTACTTTTCACCTCTTGATTCCTCAGACTGTAGGTCAGGGGATTTAGCATGGGAGTGAAGACTGAATAGGAGAGGGAAAGCAGCTTCTCTCTGGGAGAATAGTGGAGCAGATCACAGATGGCTGCATGTCTGTCATAAGCCATCATTGTCAGGATCAAACATACTGAGTGCCCTAAAAAGAAGGCAAAATACATTTGGGCTGCACTGCTACCAAAGGAAATACTTTGATTCTTGGACAGGAAACTGGTGAGCCTTCTGAGAATGATGACAGTAGTGTAGCTGATGTCAATAATGTACAGACTCCTGAGGAAAAAGTACATGGGGGTTTGAATGACAGGGTCCGCTGAGAAGACCAACCTAAGTGGGAGTTTCCTATCAAGGCTATTAGGTATATCCCAAGGAAAATCATAAACATGATGACCTGAAATTCACGGATATTTGGGAAACCCCAAAGAATGAATTCAGTCACATGTGACTTATGGCGTTCCTTCATTTCCAATTCTTTTTTACGGGGGGGGCGATGTAAGTACAGAAATATCTGGGCCCAAAATGTGTCATTTCACTTCGGGAAAAAAAGCCATAGTGACGTTTTCAGAGTCCAGGTTTTCCCTACAAACATTTGTCTGTATGTAAATGTACTTGGGTAGCTTGTTTAGTCAAGGACGAAGGAAGTGATCACAATGTGAAATATATGGCATCTAGCTTCTTTATGGCTAGAAGCAATTTCAGGAAACTGGGGAAGTGATGTCATTAGTTAATAATGAAAATTCTGCAAAGGAATGATAGGAAAGTGTTTTCATTTTTGATCACTTGCTACTAATGTTTAGCATTAGTGAACCCACATTTTTCCCACCACATTTAATCACCTTCATCACACTGGATAATAATAATAATGGTATTTGTTAAGCACTTACTATCACAGCTTGTTGTCAGGGAACAAAATTCCCCAGTGCATGACTCACACATAGAAATCTCCTCAACTCCTCATTATACACACACATGCCTGCACCACACATAAAAACATACCTATACACAAACTCATGTGCCTAAAAATGACATGGTTTAGGTTTCACAAAAAAACCATAACAAAACATGTGCTTCTTAGCAACATGGAGGATCATCCAGTGACTGTATGATTTTAATAACTTTATTCTTGGTTTCCTGTTGTCTCTCTGTACTTAGTCCAATGATGTATTACGCAGAACAGCAAGACACTTCTCTTCAATACATTGGATGGTAGCACTCCAATCCTTGAAACTCTACAGGACATTTATTGCCAATAATATCAAATGAAATCTTTTCTCAGCTCACTGCCAGCTGCCTTCCTCCTAAGTCATTCTCTTTACTCAACCTATTAATTGTCCTAACCCTCCCTGGCATTTCTACTGGACCCATCACCCTCACTAGTTTGAAAGCTCCTGAAAAGCAAGAACCACATTTTATCCTTCCCTCATAATTCCACATATAGTGCCTACAACAGTGTATTGCTCAAAGGTGGAATTCATCAAATAATAATAATAATGGTATTTGTTAAGCAACTTACTATGTACCAAGCACTGTTCTAAGCACCAGGGTAGATACAAAGTAATCAGTTTGTCCCATTTGGGGCTCACAGTCTTAATCCCCATTTTACATATGAGGTAACTGAGGCACAGAGAAGTTAAGTGGCTTGTCCAAGGTCATACAGCAGACAAGTGGCAGAGTCGTGATTAGAACCCAAGTCCTCTAACTTCCAAGCCCATGCCCTTTCCACTAAGCCACACTACTTCTGCTGTTAATACTGCTGCTATTCAATCAATCATATTTATTGAGTGCTTCCTGAGGCTGAGAACTATACTAAAAGCTTTGGAGAGTACAATATAACAGATGTGGGAGGCATGTTGTCTGCCCACAAGGTGTCTTAAGCCTAGCAGAGTTTACTAGTACCATCTCATCCATCCTCCCAACATCACTGAGATTCTAAAGAGTTCAAGAAGTAGCATGTTCCCTTAAGGGACCGTCTCTATATGTTGCCAACTTGTACTTCCCAAGCATTTAGTACAGTGCTCTGCACAAAGTAAGTGCTCAGTAAATACGATTGAATGAAAGAAGGGAAATGAGAAATCCAGGATTAGGAGTCAAATCTACCATTTACTAAATGGGTGGCCTTTCTACACTATTTAATAATACATGGTGAAAGCTTTAGAGAGAAATTTACCTGCCTCTTGAAGGAAGATTGTTCTTCCTTGGTTGATTTGAAACACTCAGGTTCTGGATGCGATGGCCTTTTTGAAATTTTGGAGCGACCCCTGAGAGGTGATCCCCAGTGCTTAGTACAGTGCTCTGCACATAGTAAGCGCTCAATAAATACGATTGATTGATTGATTGATCCCCAGATAAATGCTTACAACAAAGGAAGCAATGGAAGAAGCAGCGTGGCTCAGTGAAAAGATCACGGACTTTGGAGTCAGAGGTCATGTGTTCAAATCCCAGCTCTGGGGATTGTCAGCTGTGTGACTTTGGGAAAGTCACTTAACTTCTCTGTGCCTCAGTTACCTCATCTGTAAAATGGTGATTAAGACTGTGAGCCCCCTGTGGGACAGTCTCATCACCTTGTATACCTCCAGCGCTTAGAAGAGTGCTTTGCACATAGTAAGCGCTCAATAAATGCCATCATTATTATTATAATCAATCAATCATATTTATTGAGCGCTTATTGTGTGCAGAGCACTGTACTAAGCGCTTGGGAAGTACATGTTGGCAACATATAGAGACAGTCCCTACCCAACAGTGGGCTCACAGTCTAGAAGGGGGAGACAGAGAACAAAACCAAACATATTAACAAAATAAAATAAATAGAATAGATATGTACAAGTAAAATAAATAAATAAATAAACAGAGTAATAAATATGTACAAACATATATACAGATGCTGTGGGTAAGGGAAGGAGGTAAGATGGGAGGGATGGAGAGGGGGATGAAGGGGAGAGGAAGGAAGGAAGAGGCTCAGTCTGGGAAGGCCTTGGGGAGGAGGTGGAAACGGAGAGAAGGAAGGTGAGGAAGGGGTCAAAATCGTTATTGTTCTTTTGTTTGTCTTTTTTATAGTTGAATATGGAAAGCTTCATTAGTATAAATCATGCCCATGAGATGTTGGGATTTTTTTTACGCTTAAAAGATGTTGTGACATCATTGAATTCTTAGTTGTACACTTTAGGAATTGAGTGTAAAATGTAACCTGAACTTCTAGGGATTTCAATTTTTCAGAAGACTTGCACCCAATCTACTCATGGAAAAGGAAAATGTCACATAAATTATTTCCTGAATTTAAGCCAAGTAGATAACTCTTGGAATTCTTCATTGTATTCATGTTAGACATATCATTTAGATTATAAAACTGAAACTTCGGTGGGATTTTTTTATGATGTTATTATTTTCATCTCTGTCTTCAAATGGTTGGTGATTGGGTGAAACAAAAATGCTAGGAATTTAGTGGGCATGGTAGAAGATTTATTTCTGAAGACTAGATTTAATATTAGCTCTTCACTCTACTGAATGTTTCTTTAGTTGATTAAGGACAGACTGATTTTCTATAGATTGTAAACTCTTCGATCATGTTTTACAATTTTATTGAACTGTACTTTCCCAACTCTTTAGTACAGTGCCCTGCCCACAGTACTTGATCAACAAAAACCACTAATTGATTTTAGTATTTTACAAGCAAAATAGACATAGAAATCAACAGTAGTTCTCAGATTACAATGGCTGCAGGAGTGAGCTCTGTAGGTAAACATTTATGATCACAAAGATTTCAGTGTGCTCTTTTAATAAACAGAGTTCAACAGAGTTGAACTTAATACACAGTGCTCTCTTAATAAACAGAGTTATGCAGGGCCCAATGCATAAGAAATTATAGCTCTCAAGAGGCAAAAGTTCAACATTGCCCCACTTCCAGCCCTGAAATCCATGTCTATTATTCACCTGAATTAAAACTCACCTTTCTGAGCAAGTGATAGTAATTGCTAGCTTATTCTGTTTTAGTCTCACAAATTCCTCCCATCCGACTGAGTTCTGAGATGAAGACTTTGTGTATCTAAACATGTAATACCGCAATTGTTATTACATCAACAAATCATAGTCCTTAATACCATCAATCATTAGTTTCAACCAAAATTGAACAGACTCAGACCTGGACGGTGCTTTTCCTATGAAACCTTTAGGTTTCATCTAAGAAGTGAGAATTAATCTGCTCTAGATTGAGCAGTGGAAAAGAGGTCAAAATAATTAGCAAGGCAAAACTGAGGGGAGGCAGCTCTGCAATGGAGAATGGGGAGTTACTGCTTCAGATTTGTCAGGTTGAAACATGGGGTTAAAGTTGGTGGGAATGAGCATGTTGCAGTTCATGACAATTTGAAAACCTGTTTCACCCAGTCCACTTTGAATAATTGAGCATCCACTAGATATTTTGTCCCCAATTAAGATTATTTGATGATAATATCCTTTCTAAAGTTTATTTCATGATATCGGTTAAGCACTACCTATGTGCCAGGCACTGTACTAATTGCTGGGGAATATACAAAATAGTCATGTAAGACATATTCCAAGCTTGATACCCTGTCAGTGTCCCTCATTTTCCAATCATCCTGTTACATGGTCTCCAGCATTCTGTTTTCAGTCTTCTGAACAACTAGTCTGTGGCTTTTTTCTTACATTCATGGTCTCTTTGAATCTTTGGTCTCTTGCCTTCCTTTGGTGCCCTCTTCTTTAGGCCTGATCAATCATCAGTGTTAGGTTCCATGATACACAAATTGCTTTCAGTTTTTTCACTTTTTTAGTAATTAGTTTTCATTAGAGTGGATAGTAAATATCAATTACAATCTTTTCAGACAGTAATACCAGGCTTGTAGTCTACCTTGTAACTCATGGATTTTCTTAGTAAATCCTTAGTAACTCCTCCTCCAAGAAATCTAAAACTGACACAGAACACCTCGGGACAAAGACCTGCTCAAGGACACTGAGATCTCTCCACCAGGGGACCACAAACCAGTGTGAACCATCAACCATCTCCCAGGTCAGGGACCAGCTTGAGGACACTGAGATCTCTTTGCTGAGTGGCCACACACTGGTGTGGACCATCGGCCCTCAGCCAGTACATAGACCTGCCTGAGGACACTGAGATTTCTCCGCCGAAAGACCATAAACTGGCAGGAATAATCGAACATCACCTGGGACAAGGACCTGCCCTACCTCCAACTTTCAGAAACATTGCAATCCCTTTCTCACATTCCTTTTCTCTTTCTCCATCTCTACACTGATCCTTGGGGAATTCAATATCCACATAGATGTTCCTGATGACCCTTCTACTGCCTGCTTTCTAGCTCCCTTCTATTCCACTGACCTCCTGCTTCACCCCAGCTTACCCACTCTCCAACTTGGACACACAATTGATCTTATCATCTCTAGTCACTGTTCAGTCTCTACACTCATCAACTTTGGAATCCCTCAATCTGACCATAACCTCCTCAACGTCCTTCTCTCCTATACACTTCTTTCCCACAGATCTTTTCCCCAACAGAGTCCTCCAATCTTTTGACTCTGTCAATTTTTCTCAAGTCATCATGCCCCATTTAGCATTCATACCCAAACTGCCTTCCCTTGATAACCATATTGATACCCTCAACACCACCTTCTCTACTGAACCTAACTCCCTCACTCCCCTATCCTTTCATCAATCTCATACCACTGATCCACAGCCCTGAATCACCACAGTCCACTTCCTTCACTGCTGTGCATGAGCCACAGAGCATAGAGTCACAGAGTCACAGAGCACTACTGGAGGAAATGTAGATATCAGGCTGACCTTGTCCACCTCAAGATCATCCTTGTGTGCTTTATCTCCGCCTGGCAAAATAGTTTCACCTCCCTTATTGACACACTTGCCCATTGCCCTCACCAGTTATTCCAGATGTTGAACTACCTCCTCCCCCTGCCTCCCCACCCCTTGACTCTAATGACCTGGCCACCTACTTTGTTGAGTAAATTGTGAACTCTCTTAAATCTGTGAGCCCATTGTGTGCAGGAATTGTCTCTATTTGTTGCTGAGTTGTACTTCCAAAGCATTTAGTTCAGTGTTCTGCACCTAGTAGGTGCTCAATAAATACGATTGAATGAATGAATGAATGAAATCTCCCCAGCTGATCTTCAACTTTCACATCTTTCCCAGTGGTATTTCAAGAGGAGATCTCCTGATTTCTTTCAAAATCTACCCCCTCCACCTGAATTCCTGATCTTATCCCTCCGTACCTTAACAAAGCACTTGCCCCATCCTTTCTTCCCTTCCTGACTGCTATCTTCAACTGTTCATTCTCTACTGGCTTCTTCCCCACTCCTTTCCACATGGTTATTCATGTCTCCGCTATCCTAAAAAACCCCTCCCTTAACACCTTCAGTTATCTTCTCCCTCCAGTTATCACCCCATCTCCCTCCTAACATTCCTCTCCAAACTCCTTGAGTGAGTTGAATACTTTCACTGTCTCAAATTCCACTTCACTGACACTTTCCTCCCTTGATTCTCCTTCTACCTCTTAGGTCACTCATTCTCAGTCTGCTTTGTGGATGCTTCCTCTGCCTCCTATCCCCTAACTGTATGGGTCCCCCAAGGTTCAGTTCTCATTCCCTTTCTAATCTCAATCTACACCCACTCCCTTGGAGGACTCATTCATTCCCATGGTTTCAACTACCACCTCTATGTGGATGATTCCCAAATCTACATCCTTAGCCCTGGTCCCTCTCCCTCTCTACAGTCTCACATTTCCTACTGCCTTCAAGACATCTCTACTTGGATGTCCTGCCATCACCTCAAACGTAGCACATCCAAAAGAGAACTATTTATCTTCCCACCCAAACCCTGTCCTACCCCTGACTTTCACATCACTGTAATAATAGTAATAATAATAATAATAATAATAATAATAATAATAATAATAATAATGATAATAATATTTGTTAAGCACTTACTATGCACCAAGCATTGTTCTAAGCACTGGGGTAGGTACAAGGTAATCAGGCTGTCCCACATGTGGCTCACAGTCTCAATTCTCATTTTACAGATGAGGTGACAGAGTCACCAAGAAGTTAAATGGCTTCCCCAAAGTCACATAGCTGTAGGAAGCACCACCATCCTTCCTCCTTCACAAGACGTCACTTTGGTGTTATCCTAGACTCCTCTCTCTCATTCAACCCACATATTCAGCCTGTCACTTAAACCTGTGAGTTCAAACTTCACAGCACTGCTAAAATCTGTCCTATCTTCTCCATTCAAACTGCTAGCATATTATGCCAAATACTTACCTTTTCCCACTTTGATTACTATATCAGCCTCCTTGCTGACTTCCCTGCCTCCAGTCTTTCTCCATTCCAGTTCATACTTCACTCTCCTGCCCGGATTATTTTTCTACAGAAACGCTCAGGCCATGTTTCACCACTCCTCAGGAACCTCTGGTGGTTGCCCATCCCATCAAACAAAAACTCCTCACCATTGGCTTCAAAGCATTCATCCATCCTGTTCCCTTCTACTGCACCTCATAAACTTCCTGCTTAGAAACTGAAACTCACCAACTCTACTTAGAACCACATTGAACAGGAAATTTGAGATGTTCTCTAAATGGTTCCAGCTGAAAAGAAGTCTTATTATTGAGGTGCAAAGTATTTTTTCCCAATAGTATCAGCAATATTCAGTTTGAATTTATGATACAGAAAAAAGGCAAGGTGAATATCCATGTCTATACCCTCAAACTGTTTTATCCTTTGTAGATAACATATGTCAACAGTGTACAGACATGAGAAAATTGTCAAGACTGAAGCAATTTCAAAGGATGACAGAAAGACTCTTGCTTGATTTCACCTGTCAGTAGCCAAGAAGAATTAATGCTTCATGTGGCCTCTGGCTCTTGCCCAACCTCTTCCTATTTGGGGGCTGCCAACCTGAGCAGGGAAAATGTGCAATGGCTACCAGTACACAAGCAGATTCATGGGAATGCTACTACTACTGATAGTAATAATAATTGTGATATACTATGTGACAAGTACTGTACTAAACGTTTGGGAACATACAAGAAAATCAGGTTGAATACAGTTCCTGTCCCTCCCAGGAGAACCAGGAGAGGACAGTGTCAGTGAAGCTGAGGTAGGATAATGTTTCCAGGAGAAGGGGGTAGTTGAGAGTAGGAGGGATATGAGGAATTGAACTCCTATTTTAAAGAGTAAAGTGAGGCACAGAGAGGTTCAGTGGCTTCGGCAAGGTCACCCAGCATGCAGGCCAGGATTATAAACCAGGGTCTCCAGCTCCCAGGCCCATGCTGTTGCTTCTAAGTCACAATGCTTCCGCAAATTACCCTCCTTGACTGCCTCTATCTGTGAACACTGGATGTCATTTGGGAGCCCGACAGGTTGGTCTGAGATCAGTGCCATGGATTTTGTTCCCTCTCTTCTTTCTTAAGCATCTTTAAATTCCCACCTCCTCTATGAAGTCATTTCGGTAAGTTGAGTCCAGCTCAACTTTTTACCAATTTAACTTCCAGCTTCATCAAAGCATTTACTAAATACCCGGTAATAGATGTATTCCTTCATTTAGTAATTTTACTTGCTCCATAGCTACCAAAATCTCATTCCAGAAGAACCCAGTGTAATTAAATACTAGTCAAAAAGAAAGTTCCCTTCAGTGAAACCATAGAAAACTTTCAGTCTCCAAGAAAATATTAGACGTTTTAAACAATAATTTGCAATAGCAAGGGCAAGGGGTTTTTCCAAATACGCTGCAAGACATGAGAGTTGTCCTAAGTAAATAACTAAATAATAATTTGGCACATACGTGCAAGAGGTGGTTAAACGGTTATGAGGATTTGGAGTATTGATTGGTCAGGAAACGGTACCCTGGAGGGTTCATTTAAAGAGTTATTAGTCTGCAGAAGTAACATGCTGTATTGGTGAAAGCAACTTCTTGGGAGAGCTAGGATATCATGGTTCTAATCCCAACGCTGCCACTTGCTCGTTTGAGACACCAGGCAAGTAACCTAACTTCTCCTTGTCTCAGTTTCCTCATTTATAAAATAGGGGATTAAATAACTGTTCTGCCCAACTCTTAGTAGAGGCCTTGGCCAATAGTAAGCACTGAACAAATACTACAATTATCATTGTCGTATTACAAGCAGAGACCACTGGCACTATCTGAATTCAGCAAACTCTGTATTAAAACTTTATAAAATAAATTATATTATCTTACAAGTGTCTGAAAAAGTTTCAGTTTGGGAATTGAAATTAGACAACAATCTGTTTCCTATCTATGTACTTTCTGGTAAAAACTAATACAATCATTTCTTACATAAGAAAAATGTGGTTATCCTAGGGTGAAACTCTTTATGAGAAGCAGCGTGGCTCAGTGTAAAGAGCACGGGCTTGAGAGTCAGAAGTCATGGGTTCTAATCCCTGCTCTGCCGCTTGTCAGCTGTGTGACTTTGGGTGAGTCACTTCAGTTCTCTGGGTCTCAGTTACCTCGGCAGTAAAATGGGGATGAAGACTGTGAGCCCCAATGTGGGACAACCTGATTAACTGTATCTCCCCCAGCGCTTAGGTCCTTGGCACATAGTAAGCACTCAACAAATGCCATCATTATTAATTTGTTATTTATTCATCCATCAGACATTCAGATGACTGGGCATTTCTGTCCTGGCTGCTAAGCTTAATTTTGACAATCACTGCTTCATCTCTCACTGAAGTTGGAGTTAATCTTTCCTTGAAGTACTTAAAGCCTTACTGGGAATCAAGCCATCAGTGGTATTAATTGGGCACTGTACAAAGCACTTGGGAGCATAGACTAGAGTAAATTGAGATAATCTCTGCCATCTAGGAGCTTACAAACTAATTAGTTTTGAACAAAAAGATTGTCTCCTCTAGAGGAAGTAGACAAAACACAACTGGAGGAACTGTATTATTAGGCCCAGATTCAATCAAACAGTACCCACCCTGGTTTCTTGATTTATTGCTCTAGAATGAGGATTGTGTATTTTGAAGTTTGGAAGATTTTCTAGGGAAAAACAGATGGCAGCAAATGGCCCTGCAAAACCAGGAAAAACATTGCTTCATTAAAACGTTCAAGGAATGCCAGAGAGGTGGAGGCATCCCTAAGAAACAGAGAGAATAGTTTTGATCTGACCGCTCATATTTAAACATTCCCAGACTTGAAATCGACCTCTATTTCTCCCTGGAAATTATTGTATTTTCAGGTGCAGAGAGTACAATTCATTCCCAGTGTGACATGCACTCACGAATTTAATATTATCGTTAACACTGTAGTCTTTGAATGATATAGCTCTATATATTCAACTGAAACTGAAGACACTATGCTAATTAAGAACTACAAGAAAGAAGGTTGAATGCTATGCCTAGATTTCTTTTAAGTGACTTTTATGGAGCAGTCAGTTAAAGGCAGTGTGATTCTAATAGAAAAAGTTACCAAATAACTTAGTTCATATATTGCCTTGGTTCAGTTTTTCAGGGGAAGTGGCACTCTATAGGTAAGAAGTTTCAAAAATATATGGAGTGCTGCAACTGAATGCAAATCTTTAGCAGTTATTAAAGGTCACATTATTTTTTTCAAAATTGAAGCTCCAGTGCTAAACATCATCACTACTTTGACAAGTAAAATCAGTCTGCAGCCTTACCAAGCATCAGCTCCGCCTAAAATGGAAGTCCAAGTTTTTTAAGTACGTTATACATATGCTAGCCATGCTTGGAATGAAGTACAGATCTTATGCTTATGGGGGCACACTATCTCTACAGCTAAGGAACCACTCACCACAGTCCAATTAAAGTTCTTGGCTTAATTGATCGGCAGAGTAAACCTCTAAATGCAGAGAGGAATCCCTCTTTCCCCTTCATTGAGGTGAGTGGATACGATAAAAAAAATTATGCAGTATTGACTGTTCAACATGTTAGAAACTTTTGTTTACCTCCTTCCTGGGGCTGTAGTAGCAAAAAGTTGTTCTAATTTTTAGCTTTATTAAAGCTTTTATATTCTTTTTTTGGATCAAATGTTAGTGAAAATCAAATCATGTCACACAAATTTCTTTTTGAGAAAATTGTTGGCAGATGGACGGGATTAAAGCACAGCTAGCTATTTAATGGAGCATATAGTTAATTCATTAATTAATTCATTCAATCATATTTATTGAGCACTTACTGTGTGCAGAGCACTGTACCGATCACTTGGGTAAGTACAATGTAACAATAAACAGTGAAATTTCCTACCCGTAAATTTACAAGATTATTATTTTTAAGTTTATTGTATAAGCTACATATTGTGATCTTCATAATATTGATAATCTTAGCCATGTGTCAGATTTTTTCCTCAATTCCTGTTTGCATCTTAAAAAACAGTTAATTTTTTCAGGCTTTTGGTTAGATCTGGGAGGAGACAGAGCAATTTCTAGCAGATCTTTGTAAATTTATATCTAAATATATTTCTTTGCTAATATGGATCTACGAAAAGTCACCGCAGAGGGAGTACATAGTCATTACTTACTTATATCAATAGCTGTCTTCCCCTTGACACTGTACAATATTCTGGGCTAGTGAATGTTTCTGCCAATTCTGTTATGTTGTACACTCTCAACACTTAGTACAGTGCTTGACATGCAATAAGCACTCAATAAAAACAAAATTTAAACACACTGGAAAAAATAACTCTGCTTCAGTATTATTGCCATTACATGTGTTACTTAATTTGGGTATATTCTCCAACCCATTTTCTGCTTCATCTTTCCAATTCCTTTAAACAGAGTTTATGAACTCAGAAAATAAATGTGCAACTTTTACCCTTAACTAGCTCAATTTAGGGACGTTTTCATTATGAAATTGTTCTAATTTGAATATGAATGCTTACACATGTACATACACTATGTGAGTATGACACAATAAAATTAATGAGGGACTATTAAAAGAAATAAAGCTAGATGTGCATAATTAACAAAATAAATAGAATAGTAAATATGTACAAATATAATTAATGCAGAGCAGAGCACTTTACTAAGCACTTGGGAAGTACAAGTCGGCAAATATAGAGACGGTCCCTACCCAACAACGGGCTCACAGTATAGAAGAGGTAGACAGACAACAAAACAAAACATCTAGACCGGTGTCAAAATCGTCAGAACAGATATAATTATAGCAATATGCAAATAATTAATAAAATAAATAGAATAGTAAATAGGTACAAGGAAAATAAATGGAGTAATAAATCTGTACAAATATATACACATGCTGTGGGGAGGGGAAGGAGGTAGGGCAGGGGGATGAGGAGGAGGAAAAGAAAAAGGGGGTTCAGTCTGGGAAGGCCTCCTGGAGGAGGTGAGCTCTCAGTAGGGGTTTGAAGGGAGGTCTGAGCTCCCCAAAGTCACTCTCCCCTTCTCCAACCCCCTGGTTCTCAAACCTCTCCCCTACTCTCCCATCCTTCCCAGCAGTATCGTCTGATGAGATCTCCTCCCTCTTCTCAAGTGCTACTTCAGCCACCTGTGCTTCTGACCCCATTCCCTCTCACCTTATGAATTCTCTCGCTCCGTCCCTCCTCACCTCATTAACTTCCATCTTCAACTGCTCACTCTCCACTGGTTCCTTCCCCTCTGCCTTCAAACATGCCCATGTCTCTCCCTTCCTAAAAAACCCCTCTCTGGACCCCACCTCCCCTTCTAGTTATCGCCCTATCTCCCTCCTACCATTCCTTTCCAAACTCCTGAACGAGTCATCTGCACCCGCTGCCTCGAATTACTCAACGCCAACTCTCTCCTTGACCTCCTCCAATCTGGCTTCTGTCCCCTACATTCCACTGAAACTGCCCTCTCCAAGGTCACCAATGACCTCCTGCTTGCCAAATTCAACGGCTCCTACTCTAACCTAATCCTCCTCGACTCTCAGCTGCCTTCGACACTGTCGACCACCCCCTTCTCCTCAACACGTTATCCTCACAGAGTCTGTCCTCTCCTGGTTCTCCTCTTATCTCTCTGGCCGCTCATTCTCAGTCTCTTTTACGGGCTCCTCCACCTCCTCCTCCCATCTCCTTACTGTAGGGGTTCCCCAAGGGTCAGTTCTTGGTCCCCTTCTGTTCTCTATCTACACTCACTCCCTTGGTGAACTCATTCGCTCCCACGGCTTCAATTATCATTTCTACGCTGATGACACCCAAATCTACATCTCTGCCCCTGCTTTCTCCCCCTCCCTCCAGGGTCGTATCTCCTCCTGCCTTCAGGACATCTCCATTTGGGTGTATGTGCGCCATCTAAAACTCAACATGTCCAAGACTGAACTCCTTGTTTTCCCTCCCAAACCCTGCCCTCTCCCTGAGTTTCCCATCACTGCTGATGGCACTACCATCCTTCCCGTCTCACTAGCCCACAAACTTGGTGTCATCCTTGACTCTGCTCACTCGTTCACCCCTCACAACCAATCTGTCACCAAAACCTGCCAGTCTCACCTCCGCAACATCGCCAAGATCCGCCCTTTCCTCTCCATCCAAACTGCTACCCTGCTGGTTCAATCTCTCATCCTATCCCGACTGGATTAATGCATCAGCCTCCTCTCTGATCTCCCATCCTCCTGTCTCTCCCCACTTCAATCCATTTTTCACGCTGCTGCCCGGATCGTCTTTGTGCAGAAACGCTCTGGGCATGTTACTCCCCTCCTCAAAAATCTCCAGTGGCTACCAATCAACACATGCATCAGGCAAAAACTCCTCACTCTCGGCTTCAAGGCTGTCCATCACCTCGCCCACTCCTATCTCACCTCCCTTCTTTCCTTCTACAGCCCAGCCCACACCCTGCGCTCCTCTGCTGCTAACCTCCTCACTGTGCCTCATCCTCGCCTGTCCCGCCTTCGACCCCCAGCCCACATCCTCCCCCTGGCCTGGCATGCCCTCCCTCCACACATCAGCCAAGCTAGCTCTCTTCCTCCCTTTCAAAGCCCTACTGAGAGCTCACCTCCTACAGGAGGCCTTCCCTGACTGAACCCCCTCTTTCCTCTACCCCTCCTCCCCCTCCCCACCCCCCTGCCTTACCTCCTTCACCTCCCCACTGCAGTATATATATATATATATATATATATATATATATATATACACGTTTATACATATTTATTATTCTATTTCACTCGTTCATATTTACTATTCTATTTATTTTATTTTGTTAATATGTTTTGTTTTGTTGTCTGTCTCCCCCTTCTAGACTGTGAGCTTGCTGTTGGGTAGGAACCGTCTCTATATGTTATGAAGTTGTACTTCCCAAGCGCTTAGTGCAGTGCTTTGCACACAGTAAGCTCTCAATAAATACGATTGAACAAATGAATGAAAGGAAGAGCGCTGCCTTGACGGGTATGTGGAGGGAGGGCATTCCAGGCCAGGGGGAAGACGTTGGCTGGGGGTCGACGGCAGGACAGGCGAGAAATAATATGTACATATTTGCACTCGATTTAATCCCACAAACCAAATATGATTATTTGATTGCCAAGTCTGTTTAGGGCTGATATAATATCTTAAAGGATTTTTTTCAGAAGAAAAATATGTTTGGGATCTGAATCCTCACAAATATTTCAAGCACCAAGGGGCTGGCTGCAGGAGTTGAACCTTGGCTGCAGGCGTTGAACTTCGTAGACAGAAGGAAATTTTCTTGATCTTAAACCAATAGTTTAGATCTTTCTGAACAGGTACAGTCCCATATTCCCAGGCCAATAATCCAAAATTAGGGGGAGGGGGAGAAAAAGGTAGGAAAGAAAATCTGAGTTTCTGAGTCAGAGAGAAAGTATTAATGGGATTGGTTTCGCTGACAACTGAAATTTTTGCGTTGAATTTTTTATCATCTAATTTTTTTACAACCTAATTTTATTTTCTGTACTTTTGATGGCTTGTTATACACCTCCATATCAGAATTAGAATTACAGATATTTGATTTAATTAGCAAATCCACTGGGAATAAATTACAGTACTACATTTTTGAGTAACAGCCATTTTAATGTGATGTTCAATTCATTTAGCTTAGTGGACACAGCACAGGCATGGAAGTCAGAAGGACCTGGGTTCTAATCTTGACTCTGCCACTTGTCTGCTGTATGAACCTGAGCTAGTCACTTAATTTTCCAGGGCCTCAGTTACACCATCTGTAAAAATAAGGATTAAGGCTTTGAGCCCTATGTGGGACAGAGACTGTGTCCAACCTGATTAGCTTGTATCTACAACAGTGCTTAGAACTGTGCTTGACACATAGTAATTGCTTAATAGAATCCATCATAATTATTATCATTATTATTATTGTTAACATTGGAAAATGCTATATGGAGCACGCCCTTAATGTTACTACCGAAAACACATCTATTGTCTTATAGAAGCATTCTTATATCTCCCCAAAATGGTGATAAAAACATCATTCTTTGTAGCATCAGATATGCTAAATGCTTTGAAGGTTTAGCAGACAGTTTATTGTCTTGTCTGCCACTAACCTCCTCACTGTACCTCATTCTCGCCTGTTATGCTGTCGCCCCCTGGCCCAAGTCCTTTCCCTGGCCTGGAATAACCTCCCTCCACACATCTGCCAAGCTAGCTCTCTTCCTCCCTTCAAAGCCCTACTGAGAGCTCACCTCCTCCAGGAGGCCTTCTCAGACTGAGCCCTCCTTTTCCTCTCTTCCTCCTCGTCCCCCCTGCCCTCCCTCCTTCTCCTCCCCACAGCACTTGCATATATTTGTACATATATATTACTCTATTTTACTTGCACATATTTACTATTCTATTTACTGTGTTAATGATGTACATATAGCTTTAATTCTATTTGTTCTGACAATTTTGACACCTGTCTACATGTTTTATTTTGTTGTCTGTCTCCCCCTTCTAGACTGTGAGCCACATGTTGTCTAGTGACCATCTCTATATGTTGCCGACATGTACTTCTTAAGTGCTTAGTACAGTGCTCTGCACACAGTAACACTCAAAAAATATGATTGAATGAATGAATGTCATCTCTGACCTATAACGAGTCCATGGACACATCTCTCCCAGAATGCCCCACTTCCATCTGCAATCATCCTGGTAGTATATCCATAGAGTTTGGGTAAAAATATGGAAGTGGTTTACCATTGTCTAGTTCTTTGAATCTCCACCCTCCACTCTCTCCCATGCAGCTGCTGCCCAGCACAGGTGAGTTTTGATTTACAGCAGATTGCCTTCCACTCGTTAGCCACCGCTCAAGATAGGATGGAATGTGTATACTTCTGCTTCATTCTCCTTCCCATAGCCAAGACTAGTAGAGTACTAGAAACTCTCCAGGTGAAATTCTGAGAGGGGACACAGTTCATTATCTAAACCAATTTCTAGTCATGTCTCTAAACCATTTCATTATATAAATAGGACTGTTTTTTGTGCCTGCCAATTTTTTGTGAGACTCTCTTAGATTCCAATACATTGAGCTAGATCCTCCTTCACTTTGAATAGCAATGACTTCCAGCTCAGTCACATGGCCCAGGGCAGAACCTTTTGATTTTATTCGCTTTCTTTATAGCATTTGTTAAGTGCTTATTATTTGCCAGGCAACATACTAAGCATAGGGGTAGATATGGACACAATCCATATCCTACTTGGGGCTTATAGTCTTTGTCCCTATATTACAGATTAGGTAACTGAGATATGGAGAAGTGACTTAATAATCATAATATTAATGATAATAATGGTATTTGTTAAGTGCTTAAAATGAGCCAGCCACTTTACTAAGCACTAGGATGGATACAAGGAAAGCATGTTGGACACAGTCTTTGTCACATGTTGGGCTCACAGTATCAATCCCCATTTTTAAAGTGAGATAACTGAGGCACATTGAAGAGACTTTCCCAAGGTCACATGGCAGCCAAGTGGGTGAGCCAGGATTAGAACCCATGATCTTCTGACTCCCAGGCCTGTGCTCTATCTAGTACGCCCTGGTGACATGCCCAAGGTCACACAATAGATACGTGGCAGAGCTGTGATTAGGAAACCAGTCCTCTGACTCGGAGACCTCTGCTCTTTTCACTAGGCTATGCTACTTCTCTAAAGTTGTAAACTATTTCAGGTGTTGCATCCCACCTCATTCCAACTTAAACTCTGGGAGAATCGAGCAATCAAACAGTTCTAAGTTCTCAAAACTGTTGCTTGTGTTTGAGAGTTTTGAAGATTGTATTCATGGGAAAGGAGAAATGTAAAAACTGAATAATGGCTAATCCTTATTCTCTTTTAGGTGTCTCCCTGGGCCCATTTTATTGACTTCTCTTATTTAGATTTGCCTTCTATACTTTTATGTCACCAGGAAGTTTAGCCTGCTTCTCCCCTCTCTGAGGTTCTCTCTGAATAGGAAGAATTGTAATTTGAAGATCCACCTATGCAATTCATATACACTTAAGAAAGCAATATACCTAGTATAAATTCTTCCCTGATCTACAGCCCCACAGTCATTATGTACATATCTGTGATTTATTCATTTATTTATATTAATGTCTCTCTCTGCGCTAGACTGTAAACTCACTGTGGGCTGGAAATGTAGCTACCAACTCTTTCAAATTGTTATATTGGACTCTCCCAAGCACTTAGTACAGTGCTCTGTACACAGTAAATGCTCAATAAATACAACTGATTACCAGCACAATAAATATTAATGATGAATAAATTTGTTCTATATAAAGACTAGTAATAACGACAGATTGGAGGGCCAAGCAATTGTCTTAGGAGGAAATACATGATCACTATTACAGCACCCATCAACCAATCATGAGCAATCACAAAGTTAAGTTTTTTAGATTACTTTCAGAATGCAGTTGATGTGCTTGGATATTTTTCACCTTACTGCACTGAGAAGTGAGATTGTCAGGAGGAGATGTGACAGGGCAGGGAATGTGGGCCTTATAGTCTTTATCCCTATATTACAGATGAGTTAACTGAGATGCAGAGAAGTGACTTAACAATAATAATAATAACGGTATTTGTAAAGTGCTTAAAATGAGTCATCCACTGTACTAAGTGCTGGAGTGATTTTTTATAGTTCTTTATATGAATATCTATAAAGAGCTCACTGATAAAAAATAGTGAGTTCTATGAAGAACTCAATGACTAGCTTACTGTGTGCAGAGCAGTGTACTAAGAGCTTGTATTAAGTGCTAACTGATGTGAAATAATACTGATGTGAAATGATGTTCAATGCATATTGACCATAGGCAAGAAGAGTCAAGAGTCAAGCTGCTCTGATCCATAGAATGCCGAGTGCATACCGGAGGGCTTTGCCCTTTTGGAGAAGCGGGGCTGTGGGCTGTGCTGAGTCCAAGGAAGACTAAAAAGAGTGAAAACATTCTGAACCACAACAAGTGACAAGAGATTCAGGAGCAACAACAGAAGACAAAGTACACAGGAAGCTACATGGTCTAATGGAAAGAGCCCAAATGTGGTAGTCAGATTATCTGGGTTCTAATCATGCACAGCCACTCATCGGCTGTGTGACCTTGTGCAAGTCATTTAACTTCTCTGTGCCTCAGTTACCTCATAATCCTCCCTCTGGTAGACCGAGAGCCCCATGTGCAACAGGGTCTGTGTCTGACCTGATTATATTCTATCCACCCCACTGTTAAGCACAGTGCCTGGCACATAATAAGTGGTTAAATACCACTTTCACCATAATTCTTATTAATCTCAATAAATCATATTTATGGATTGCTTAATGTGTGCAAAGCACAGTACTAAGCACTTGGGATAGTACGGTATAATGGAGTTCGTAGATAAATTGCCTATTCGGAGCTTATAGTCTAAGTGATTTGGCCAGTATGAATTTGGCATCTAAGATCCTCATCATCAACACTCATCAACTGCACTGCTTTAAGTATTGCTTCAGTGGGGAAGTTTTCATGAAGTTATTTCAAACAACCTCTAAGGATATTAATTATGGTATTCATTTGGTGTATGTCAAAGCATAAGCTAAAACTAAGGAGGCACTGAAGTACAGCAAATCATCACCACCAATGTTATTTATTGAGCATTTACTTTGTGCAGACCACTGTGATAATCACATGGGAGAGTTGGTACACACATTCTCTGCCCACTACGAACATACAGAGTAGAGGGGGCGACAGGTGTTAATAAAAATCAGACAGTAATCCTTGTCGAACATGAGACTCAACACCTACTATGCTACTGAGTTAACATCAGTCTTTGTATTTATTGAGCCCTTACCATGTGCAGAGCACCGTGATAAGTGCTTGGAAGAGTACAATACAACAGATTTAGCAGAAAAGTTGCGTGCCCACAATGAGCTTACAACTTTCACTTATGTTCTTGGGAATGTGTGGATAAATACTGACATGGAATTTGTGTAGAAATATCTCGAGTGCTTTGCATAAGTCTTGGGAAAGATGGAGTGGATGACTGGTCCAGGGTTGTGTCAAACCGTTCCAATGAACCAAGGTGACTTGAATAATATGTAAGTTACATGACATTTATTAATTAATTTAATGATAGAAACCTTGAATTGCATGTAAAAAGTATATGAACTGCATTAAGGGCTAATAGTATAGAATTAAAAATATTTCTGTTCTCATTGACTCTCAATTGAAGCATTCTTTTCCTAAGTACCAACCTTGGACTGTTCTAGTTTGCAGATAAAATACTGATAGAGCATGGGCCTGGGAGTCAGAGGTCAGGACTCTACAACTTCTCTGCTATGTGACCTCAGGCAAGTTATTTCATTTCTCTGTGCCTTCGTTCCCTCATCAGCAAAATAGAGATTAAGCCTGTGAGCTCTATGTGAAACAAGGGACTGTGTCTAACCCAATTATGTTGTATCTACCTCAGCACTTAGAACAGTGATTCCACTTATAATTTTATTGCTATTGTGTTGATGAGAAATCATACCAAAGTTATGGAATTTATTCTAATGGGATTTTTCCAGTGTTCCCAAACTGCAGGTGCATCTTTTTAGGTTATCCTTGGTCATTTGCATGACTATTACTACAGGGATAAAACCGAGGCAAAATCAAACACTCCACATCTCATATAATTTTCCCATAGAAATCTATTACCCACAGTTACTCTTCACAGAATGGTGGTGGACCTCTGGACACAGGACAGAAGTATTGCTTTCCCTGTTTGTGCTTCTTTGCTGTATACTTTGATTTTTCTAGGAGCTACAGACTGTGTACTCCTGGCGGTGATGGTATATGATTTTTTTTATGGTATTTGTTAAGCATTTACTATGTTCCAGGCACGGTACTAAGCATAGTTGCAGATACAAACTAATCAGGTCAGACACAATGTCCCATATTGAGCTAATAGCTTCCATCACCATCTTTTTCATTCATTCATCCATGACTCTGCTCTCTCATGCACTTCACACATCCAATCTGTCACCAAAACCTGCCGGTCTCACCTCCACAACATTGTCAAGATCTGCCCTTTCCTCTCTATCCCAACTGCTACCTTGCTGTTCAATCCTTCATCCTTTCCCGACTGGATTACTACATTAGCCTCCTTTCTAATCTCCCAACCTCCTGTTTCTCCCCGCTTCACTCTATACTTCACTCTGGTGCCCGGATTATCTGTGTACAGAAACTCTCTAGGCATGTCACTCCCCTCCTAAAGAATCTCCAGTGGTTGCCTGTCAACC
The DNA here is from genome assembly GCF_015852505.1 of Tachyglossus aculeatus. Taxonomy (NCBI): domain Eukaryota; kingdom Metazoa; phylum Chordata; class Mammalia; order Monotremata; family Tachyglossidae; genus Tachyglossus; species Tachyglossus aculeatus. The sequence goes on from NC_052068.1 coordinate 104,710,203, forward strand.
TTCGAATCAAGCAAAAACCCCTCACTCTTGGCTTCAAATCTCTTCATCACCTCACCCCCTCCTAACTCATCTCCCTTCTCTCCTTTTACAGCCCATCCCACACACTCTGCTCATCTACCGCTAACCTCCTCACTATGCCTCACTTTTGCCCGACCCATCGTAAACCCTGACCCACGTCCTTCCTCTGGCCTGGAATGCCCTCCCTCCACATATACACCAAACTAGCTCTCTTCCTCCCTTCAAAGCCCTACTGAGACCTCAGCTCCTCCAAGAGACCTTCGTGACTGAGCCCCCCCTTTTTCCTCTCCTCCACCTCCTCCCTTCCCCATCACTCCCCGTCCCGATCCCCTTCCCCTCCACATAGAACTTGTACATATTTGTACATATTTATTACTCTATTTCATTTGTGCATATTTGCATATTTACTTTATTAATGATGTGTATACAGCTATAATTCTATTTACTCTGATGGCATTGACACCTATCTACTTGTTTGTTTTTTTGTCTGAATCATTCAATTGTATTTATTGAGCACTTACTATGTACAGAGCACAGTACTAGGCACTTGGAAAGCACAATTCAGTAATAAATGGAGGCAATCCCTACCCAACGATGGGTTTCAGAAGCAAGAACTGAGACATAGAGAAGTGAAATACCCAGCCCAAGGTCACACAAGCTGATGAGTTGCAGAGCTGTGACTAGACTCCAGGTCCTTCAGACTCCCAGGCTCACACTGCCTCTACTAGGCTATGAGAATGCTCGTTATGTGGCCATATGTAGCCCCTTGCATTACCCACTTATCATGAGCTACAACGTGCATATCCAGCTAGTGGCTGTTATGTGAAAGGGCCCTTCCAGTCCACATAGAGCAAATATATTGAGTCTCCACACAGCCCTTTGTGAAGTGGATAAAATTAACCATTTTTTTCTGTGACTTACATCAGTGCTGAAGCTGACCTATGGGGAAACCTTCCCCAATAAGCTTCCGACATAACATGTGACTATGCTGATTGTAATTGTTCCTTTCCTTTTGATACTCCTGTACTATGTTAAAGTCATCTCTCCTTCTTTTAGGTCACAAGGCCTGCCCCATCTGCTCCTCCGACCTCATTGTCATCACCTTGATCTTTGGATCTCCTATCATCATGTATTCTCTGGTCAAGTCAAGCCACTCAGACTGTGAGCCTGTTGTTGAGTAGGGACCGTCTCTATATCTTGCCGACTTGTACCTCCCAAGTGCTTAGTACACTGCTCTGCACACAGTAAGTGCTCAATAAATATGATTGAATGAATGACTGAACGTGGACAAACTGCTCTACTTCTTCTCTACTCGTATGTTTAACCCACTGATACTCAGTCTGATAATACAGGAGGGGACAACACTCTTGAACTAAATGCATCAACAAGTGGATGCCTAAGCCAAACCCCAAGCCAAAGAAGAATTTTCATTTATAAATAGCAGCATATCAAAGTTCAAAGGGCATGGGTCTGGAAGTCAAAGAACCTGGGATCTAATCTCAGTTCTGCACACTTAGTTATGGTGACCTTCTCTGTGCATCTGCAAAATGGGGATTCAACACCTGTTCCCCCTCCTCTGATTGTGAGCCTCATGTGAGACTTGATTATCTGTCCAGGCTTTCTTGAAGTGTGTTACTTTCCTCGAATCCCTCTTGAATTTCTTTCTCTTTTTCATGAAACATCTTCTAAAGGGTCAAATTTACCTTCAATGCTATAACCCCACCCAAAACAGGATATGCACAACCTTGTCTAAATAAACTGAATTGAGAAGCAGTGTGACCAATGGATAAACCATGGGCCTGGGAGTCAGAAGGACCTGGGTTCTAATCCCAGCTCCACCACTTGTCTACTGTGTGACCTTGGACAAGCCACTTCATTTCTCTGTGACCTCAGATTGTCTCATCTGTAAAATGGGGATTAAGACAGTTAGCCCCATGTGGGACATGGACTATGCTAAACCTGATTAGCTCATATCAACCCCGGTGCTTCATACAGTGCCTAGCTCATAGTAAGCACTTAGTACCGTTAATAAAGTATGATTAAAGGAACTGAATAAATGGTAGCTCTCTAGATGTTACATTCAAGGAGCTTATTTTTATTCTTTTGGAATTAGAAGAATACTGTCCCTGAGCTCTGTTCGATGCAGACAGTTACTAGATGTCACTTCACTTACAGTTTTGCTTCAAAATTCAAATCCATAATTCTATTTTCAGACATGGCTAGCATCTGTTTAAATACAAATGGGGGAGTATTTCCTGGAAGAACAGGGTAGTAATCCTGTAAATAGGAGTGGATCAGGAGCAGAGGAACCTGTCTATGAGATGAAAAATCAACTTAACCTTCAACCTCCAGGAACTCCTAAATATTCTTTTCTGATCTTCTCTTCAAACTTTTAAAATAAAACAATAAAACATTAGTACATATCAGTAATTCTGTAATGCTATAAAAGATTGTCCTCATGCTCTGCACATAATAAGCCCTCAATCAATACCATTAATTGATGGAGCAATTGTCCAATTTTACGTGTTGATGTCTTGATATTTCATTTCATCCTAGCCTGTGTTCTTACTGGTGTTGTCTATTTAAGTTCTGAGAACAAGGAACGGGCCTCTGACACTTCTCCATGGTCTTTACAAGAGCCCAGAATATCCCATGCACACAGTGAGCCCTCAGCGAATGATAAAGAAAGGAATGTGCCAAGTAATAGTGCCTGAGCAAAGTCATTGACTTAATACCTCAATATAAAAGTCACCTTGACAAGTCAGAGCCTCTCAGATCTTGGGAAGATATTCTTCTACGCAGAATCCTCTTCAGAGCACTTTTCACCTCTTGATTTCTCAGACTGTAGATCAGGGGATTTAGCATGGGAGTGAAGACTGAATAGGAGAGAGAAAGCACCTTCTTGATCTCAGGAGAGTAGGAGGCTTTCACCTGGAAATAAGTCGAACCCACAGCCCCAAAGAACAGTGAGACCACAATGAGATGGGACAAGCAGGTGGAGAAGGCTTTGCGATGGCCCTCGGCGGAGGACATCTTCAGGATGGTGACAAGGATGCGGACGTAAGATGAAATGATCACTCCAAATGGGAGTATCAGGATGATCACACTCCCAGTTACACTGTATACCTCAAGTGCAAAAGTGTCCGTGCACACCAGGTCTAAGAGAGGAGGGCTATCATAGACGAAATGATTAATCACATTAGGCCCACAGAAGGGCAATGTAAACATCATGGTAGTCTGTGTTGTTGCCACTGGAATCCCTGTTAGCCAGGAAGCCAGGGCCAGCTGCAAACAGAACCTCTGGTTCATTATGAGCGAATAGCAGAGTGGGTCACAGATGGCAGCCTCTCTGTCATAAGCCATAGTTGTCAGGATCCAACACTCTGAGGGCCCGAAAAAGAAGACAAAATACATCTCGGCTGCACAGCCACCAAAGGAAATACTTTTATCCTTGGACAGGAAATTGGTGAGCATTTTGGGGGTGATGACAGTGGTGTAACCTATATCCATAAGGGACAGGTTCCTGAGGAAAAAGTACGTGGGGGTTTGAAGGGCAGGGTCCACAGTGGAGACCAACACTAAGAGGGAGCTTCCTATCAAGGTTATTAGGTATACTACAAGGAAAAGCATAAACAGGATGATCTGAAATTCATGGAGATTGGAGAAACCCAAAAGAATGAAGTCAGTTACAAGCGACTGATTGGCTTCTCTCATTCAAATGGTTTTTGCTTTTTTTGGCAATGGAAGTACAGAAATATCTGGGCCCAGTGTCTTCTCCGTTCAGGAAAAAAATAGGTAGCAATTTTTTCAGAGTCCAGGTCTTCTGTATGAACATTTCTCAGAATGAACTTGGGTAGCTTATTTGGTCAAGGATCAAGAAGGTGATCACAGCATGAAATATATAGTCTCGAGGTTCTCAGTGTACGGAAGCAAGTTCAGGAGACTGGGGAAGAAGTGAAGTTAGCCAATAATACAAATTCTGCAAAGGAATAAATAAAGAGTTCCATTTTATTATCACTTGCCATTGATGTTTATCATTGTTGAACCAACATTTTTCCCACCACACCATGTTGTTTCCTTTATAGCAGCTAAGTCTGCTGGGGGAATTGAATAATCACGGATTCTCTGCAGGGAACAAAGCACCCCGATCCATGATGCCCAACTAGAAATTTCCTCAACTTCTGGTCACACAAACACACCTCCACACACCGACCTACACCCTCCCACTCAAAACCATCTGTACACAAACACAATTTTTTTACATACATGCAGACATGCATACATGCAGGGTGCTCATGTGCCCAACAGTGACTGGGTGAAAATTTTTCACACAGAAAAAACAACCAAAAATCTACCCACTCATCCGTACCACCTTTTCTCTCTCAAGTCCCATCTTTAGGGAAGTAGTGCTATAATTTTAGCAATTTGAGGATTTTTTTTATGGTATTTAAACATTTTGTGCCAGTCACTGTTCTGATCTCTGGGGTAGCTACAAACTAATGAGGTTGGATACAGTCCATATCCCAAACGGGGTTCACTTTCTTTATCCCCATTTTATGAATGAAGTCAGTGAGATACACAGAAGTGAAGTGATTTGCCCAAGATCACACAGCAGACAACTAGAAGATGGTTTGGAACTACATGGTCCCAAAAGACAAAGATATTTGTCTTTGCCTTCTCAGGTACCTGGAAATACTTCTGTACAACTCTTTTCTTCACTTTTGTAAGAGACAGGTGTTATCAACAGGATTTTGGGGAGAGGAGGAATAGTTCAAAATCAGGGAACCAAGAAAATTATTTAAACTGCCCAGAGCCTTATTCTTTCCATAACTAAGGTTTATTGTTGTCTTGATTTTTTTAATGTAGGATTTCATTTTTGAATAACTTTAGTGAAGTGAAAGAGAAGAATAAAACAAAAGCCGAAATGTATCTTGAGACTCCTTCTCATGGCAACCGTATAGTGTGTAAGGATCAGTTCTGTTTTCTAGAATCAGTTTAGCTGTTTATATGGGTCTGAAATATGAGACCACTAATCACGTGGTCAACTGTGCGGTAGTCTAGCTAAACTAAAAGCCGTGGGTAGTTTTATCTGTCCCTCCAAAATGAAGGAGTTCGCAAAATTATTAGGATACTTTCTGTTCACATGCCATGAAGAATAGTTTATTTTATTGGGCATAAAATAGGTTCAGAAAGAATATTTCCATATAACTGCCTCCTTCTCGCCATCACTTTGCCCTAGAAAGAGCCCTTATGATGTAATTACTAGACAATAATAATGATGACATTAGTTAAGCACTTACTATGTGCAAAGCACTGTTCTAAGCTCTGGTGATCAGCTTGTCCCACATGGGGCTCACAATCTTAATCCCCATTTTACAGATGAGGGAACTGAAGCACAGAGAAGTGATGTGACTTTTCCAAAGTCACGCAGCCAATAAGTGGCAGAGCTGAGATTAGAACACAGGACCTCTGGCTCCTAAACCCGGGCTCTTGCCACTGAGCCACGCTGCTTCTCTAGATCATTTTAATAACTTTATTAATCGTCCCCTATTGTCCCTCTGTCCCCAGTCCAATCACATATTATACAGTAAAGAAAATCTCTTCCCTTCAACACATTGGATGGTGGCACTCCATTGCTTCTAGACTGTGAGTCTGTTGTTGGGTAGGGATTGTCTCTGTTGCCGAATTGTACTTTGCAATCGCTTAGTACAGTGCTCTAAACAGAGTGAACGCTCAATAAATATGATTCAATGAATGAATGAATCGCTGTAAGTCAGCAGGAACACGTCAATGATTTTCAAGAAAAATCCTTTCCTTTTGGACTTCACAGCTCTCTGGCAACTGTCTTCTTCCTAGGTCATTCTCTCTACCCAACCCAAGGAAGCCTGTACACTGTTCCAATCCTTCCCACTTTATTTTTTTCCCGAAACCAGATTTCCACCACTTATTCAAGCCCTACAAATTCCAACCCCTCATGAGCCCTTCACATAATACCCCTCCCCTCACTGTCCACTCAACATGTGTATTTCTGTTAGTTGTATATGTAATTTTAAACACCTAGTTCACCTATCTAGTGTTATAAGACGTTAATCCTTGTCTAGTGGATCTATCTCCTCTATTAGATTGCAAACTCCTGTAAGGAAAGAACCACATTTTATCCCTCCTTTGTTATTCAACATACAGTGCCTAGAAGAGGGCATTGCTCTGAGTTGGAACTCATCAAACACTGCTGCTAATCAATCATATTTATTGAGCACTTACTGTATGCAGAGAGCTATACTAAGCACTAAGCACTTGGGAGAGTAAAATATAACAGACTTGGAAGGCATGTCTCCTGCCCATAAGGTGCTTACAGTCTAGAGGAACTTAAAAGTATTGTCTCATCCACCTTCCCAACCTTCTTGAGAGATGCAAGACTTCAAAAACTAGGAAAGATGAAAAATGGGAAGTGAGAGGTCTAGGATTAGAAGTCAGATCTACCATTTTCTAGACAGGTGTCCTTTCTCCACTATTTACTAACACATGGTGAACGCTTTATTGAGAAAATTACCTGCCTCTTGAAGTAGATTGTTCTCCCTCGGTTGATTTGAAAGGCTGATGTTCTGGATGATAAGACCTCTTTGAAATTTTGGGGTGACCCCTGAGATGTGGTCCCCAGGACATTGCTTACAACAAAGGGAGCAATGGGATAGATCATTATTCTTTTGTTTACCTTTCTTTATAGAAATATGGAAGGCTTCATTAGGATAAATCATGACCTTGAGATGCTTGATTTTTTTACACTTGAAAGATGTTGTAAAATCATTGAATTTTTAATTGTGCACATTGGGAGTTAAGCATAAACAGTGTTTGCCTGAACTTTTAGGGATTTGGATTTTTCAAAAGTCTTGCCTTCAAAGTCTGCTCACCTAAAAGAAAAACATAATCTGAATTGTTGCCTGAATTTAAGACAGGTAAATAACTGTTGGGATTCCTCATTGTATTCATGTTAGATGAACCCTGTAAATTATAAAGCTAAATCCTTGATAGAATTGTTTCTGATGCTATTTTCACATCTGTGTTTAAATGTTTGGTGACTGGGTGAAATAAAAATTGCTCAGAGTTTGTTAAGCATTGTAGATTTCTGAATATTACATTTTATACTAGCTGTTCATTCACTACTGAACTTTCCTTTAGTTGATTAAGGGAGGACTTTGACTTTCCTATAGATTGCAAGCTCCTTGTGGGCAGGAATCATTTCTACCAATTTTATTGATTTGTTCTTTCCCCTGAGTGCTCAGTACAGGGCTCTGCACAGAGTATGTGCTCAATAAAAACCACTGATTGATTTGGGGATTTTAATTTTTACAGGCAAAACAGATATGGAAATCACCAGTAATACTCGGATTAAAATGGCTGCAGGACTGGAATCCATAGGTAGACAATTATAATTATTACATTATTATTATTATAGGGCTCATAGTCTTATTCCCCATTTTACAGATGAGGCAACTGAGGCACAGAGAAGTGAAGTGACTTGCCTAAAGTGAAACAGGAGACAAGTGGCAGAGCTGGGAATAGAACCCATGACCTTCTTACTCCCAGGTCCATGCTCTATCCATTATGCCATGCTACTCCCCCTAATTAACATCACATTTAGCCTTTCAAAGGTTTCAGTGTGGGCTTCTAATGAGCAGTGTTGCTTCCCAAGGCATAAGAAATTATACCTCTCACTGTGCAAAAGTTAAACCCTGAAATCCGTGTTTCTTTTTCACCAGAACCAATCTCCCCTCTAGGCCAGTGAAACGTATTCCTAGTTTATTCTGCTTTTAAATTCCTCCCAGTGGATTTAATTCTGTAACCTGAAGATGTTAATACATCTAAACATGGAATACAGCAATCATGATTCCATTGGCTAGTCATAATCCCTGATGCCAACGTTAGTCTGTGTTGCCAACCAAAACTGGTTGGGCACCAGTTACTCAAACGTGGAGCTCATGTTGGGCAATTTGTCTGTTATACTGTTATATTGTTCCCCCCTGAAGTGTTTAGTACAGTGCTCTGCACACAGAAAATGCTAATTAAATTTGATTGTTTGGTGCTTTCCCCCCATAACTTCAGGTTTGATCTAAAAAAGAAAATTAGTCAATTCTATACCATCCATGCATGTGGTGTCAAGCAGCTGCGCAGATAATTCAAAATAACTGGCAACACTAAACTGAGAGGAGGCAATCCTGTAATGAAATATGGGGAGTTACTGCTTCAGATTTCTGAGGTTGCAACATGGGGTTAATGTTGACAAGAATGTGAATGTTGCCACTGATGATAATTTGAAAGCCTACTACTCAATCCACCTTTAACAATTTAACAATGACTAGACACTTGGACCCTTATTAATGTGATTTGATTATAAAGAGATTTTCTGATATTTTTTTTATAGTATATGTTATGCATTACTTATGTGCCAGGAACCGTACTAAGTGATAGGGAAAATACAAGATAGGTTGGACACAGGCAAACTTGATTGCCTATCAGTGTCACTCATTTTCCAATCAACCTGCTACATGGTCACAAGCAAGGTTCAATCTCTTGAGCAACTAGCTTGTGTTTTCATTCTTACATTCATGATCTCTCTGAATTTTTGGTCTATAGTCTCTCTATGATGCCCTCCCCTTCAGGCCTACATGTTTATAATTTGCTAACTGACCAATGTAGGTGTTAGTAGAGAAGCAGCACAGCTTAGCAGAAAGAGCACGGGCTTGGGAGACAGAGGCCGTCGGTTCTAATCCTGACTCCAGCACTTATCAGCTGTGTGGATACAAGAAAATCATGTTGGATACAGTCTCTGTCCCATGTGGGGTTCACAGTATCAATCCCCATTTTTAAAAAGAGATAACTGAGGCACAGTGAAGTTACTTTCCCTAGGTCATATGGCTGACAAGTGGCTGAGTTAGGATTAGAACCCATGACCTTCTGACTCCCAGGCCTGTGCTCTATCGACTACACCATGCTGCTTCTTGCCATGCTGATTTACCCAGGGTCACATGGCAGGCATATAGCAGAGCCGGGATTAGGACACCAGTCCTCTGATTCTGAGGCCTCTGCTCTTTTCACTAGGCTATACTACTTCTCTAAAGTTGTAAACTATTTCAGGTGTTGCATCCCACCTCATTCCAATGAGCCACCTTGAACTCTGGGAGAATCGAGGTATCAAACAGTTCTACGTTCTAACAGCTGTTACTTGTGTTTGAGAGTTTTGAAGATTGCATGCATGGGAAAGGAAAAATGTAAAAACTGAATAATGGCTAGTCCTAATCCTCTTTTATACATCTCCATGGGTCCATTTGATTAGCTTCTCTTCTTTAGATTTACCTCGTGTAGTTTTATGTCACCATGAAGTTTAGCCTGTTTCTCCCCTCTCTGAGGTACTGTCTAAATAGGTAGAATTGCAATTTGAAGATCCCCCTATGTAAATCATAGTCACCTAAGAAAGCACTATAAATCCCTCCCTGACCCTCAGCCCCACAGCCATTATGTACATATCTGTGATTTATTCATTTATTTATATTAATGTCTCTCTCCCCACTAGACTGTAAACTCACTGTGGGCTGGGAATGTAGCTACCAACTCTTTCACATTGTTATATTGGACTCTCCCAAGCACTTAGTACAGTGCTCCGCACACAGTAAATGCTCAATAAATACAACTGATTACCAGCACAATGAATATTAATGATGATTAATGATTCTTCTAAATAAAGAGTTATAATAACGACAAATTGGAGGGCCGAGCAATTATCTTAGGAGGAAATACATGATCACTGTTACAGCACCCATCCTCTAATCAATTGATATTCTGAGCATTCATGAAGTTTTTTAGGTTACTTTGAGAAGGCAGTTGATGTGCTTGGATATTCCTCATTTTACTGGACTGAGAGGTGAGATTATCAGGATGAGGTGTGATTCACTCATTCAACCATTCAATCACATTTATTAAGTGCTTACTATGTGCAGAGTAGTGTACTGAGAGCTTATATTAAGCGCTACATGATGTGAAAAGATGTTGAATGCATACTGACCACAGAGAGAAAAGTCAAGAGTCAAGCTGCTCTGGTCCCCACATGTAGAATGCAGAGTACAAACCGGAGGCCTTTGCCCTTTTGAAGAAGCAGGGGTGTGAACTGTGCTGAACCCAAGGAAGACCGAAAACAATGAAAGCAGTCTGAACCGCAAGATGTGACAAAAAGTGTTTCAGGAGCAACAGCAGAAGCCAAGGGCCACAGGAAGTTGCATGGTCTAACGGAAAGAGCCCAAGGCTGGTAGTCAGAGGATCTGGGTTCTAATCCTCATGCAGCCACTCGTCTTCAGTGTTGCCTTGGACGAGTCACAACGTCTCAGTGCGTAAGTTACCTCATCTCCTCAAAAATCTCCAGTGGCTGCCAGTCAACCTAAGCATCAAGCAAAAACTCCTCACTTTCGGCTTCAAGGCTCTCCATCACCTCGCCCCCTCCTACCTCACCTCCATTCTCTCCTTCTACAGCCCAGCCTGCACCCTCTGCTCCTCTGCCACTAACCTCCTCACTGTGCCTCGTTCTTGCCTGTCCCGCCATCGACACCCGGCCCACGTCCTCCCCCTGGCCTGGAATGCCCTCCCTCCACACATCTGCGAAGCTAGCTCTCTTCCTTCCTTCAAAGCCCTACTGAGAGCTCACCTCCTCCAGGAGGCCTTCCCAGACTGAGCCCCCTTTTTGTCTCCTCCTCCCCATCCCCCCTGCCCTAACTCCTTCCCCTTCCCACAGCACCTGTATATATGATTGTACAGATTTATTATTATATTCATTTATCTTGTAACATATTTACTATTCTATTTATTTTTTAATGATGTGCATATAACTTTATTTCTATTTATTCTGATGATTTGATACCTGTCCACATGTTTTGTTTTGTTGTCTGTCTCCCCCTTCTAGACTGTGAGCCCGTTGTTGGGTAGGGGCTGTCTCTATATGTTGCCAACTTGTACTTCCCAAGTGCTTAGTACAGTGTTCTGCACACAGTAAGCACTCAATAAATATGATTGAATGAATGAGTGAATGAATCTGTAAAATGGGGGTTCAATAATCCTCCCTCTGACAGACTGAGAGCCCCATGTGCAACAGGGACTGTGTCTGACATGATTATCTTCTATCTGCCCCACTAAGTACAGTGCCTGGCACATAATAAGTGGTTAAATACCACTTTCATTCATTCATTCATTCAATCGTATTTATTGAGCGCTGTACTAAGCTCTTGGGAAGTACAAGTTGGCAACATATAGAGACGGTCCCTACCTAACAACGGGCTCACAGTCTAGTGTAGGGAGCGGGGGAAGGCGATGAGACAGGCAGTATGTGCACACAAACCGTACCCAACGGCTCAAGGCCAAACAGACTCAACAACAGGAGATAAAGAGACCAGGGCAAGAAAAACAAGCTTGCACCTGCAAGGCTCGGAGGCAACCTCAAGGCCATATCCGCAGCCAGCGATGGTTGGCAACGGGTGGCTGGGGGCGAGCCAGAGCAAACGCTTCGTGACTGGACAGAGCTGCTGTTAGGCTAGTGGCTGGAGGGCGGTGTGTGCTACATGGCAAAGCCTCGATACGCCATCCCCTGAGAAAACCCTGCCCCCGGGCAACGGAGGGTATAAGAGACGAACAAGACAAGGGAGGGCGCGTGCTCTCTTCCTCTCTCTATCTCGCCTCTCTCTCTCTCTCTCTTTCTCTCTCTCTCTCTCTCTCTCTCTCTTTCAACCATGTAACCGCTGATAGCAAATAAACGGCAACCAAGCTTTGAACCTCTGGCTGACTCTTCCTGGTATGAATGTGCGGGCCGTGTCCGGAGTCATCCGAAGACCCGGAGAGGGTAAGAACCCTAGAGTTGCCCCCGAAACCCCGGGGAGCAACGGTCTAGAAGAGAGCTTTCACTATAATTCTTATTATTAATCTCAATCATATTTATGGAGTGCTTAATTTCTGCGAAGCAGAGTACTAAGCACTTGGGAGAGTACAATTTAACAGAGGTGGTAGGAACATTCCCTAACTATAGAAGCAGTGTGGCTTGGTGGAAAGAGCCCGGACTAGGAAGTCAGAGGTCGTGGGTTGTAATACCGGCTCTGCCACTTGTCAGCAGTGTGACTTTGGGCAAGTCACTTCACTTCTCTGTGCCTCAGTTACCTCATCTGTACAATGGGGATTAAGATTGTGAGCCCCTCGTGGGACAACCTGATCACCTTATATTCCCCCAGTGCTTAAAACTATGCTTTGCACATAGTAAGTGCTTAGCAAATAGCATCATCATCATTATTTTTTATTATTATTGTTATTATAAGGAGCTTAAAGTGTATATGATTTGGCCAATATGAATATGGCATCTAAGATCCTCATTATCAACACTCATCAACTGCACTGCTTTAAGTATTGCTTCACTGGGGAAGTTTTCATGGAGTTATTTCAGACAACCTCTATGGATACTGATTATGGCATTCAATTGGTGTATGTCAAAGCATAAACTAAGATTAAGGAGGCACTGAAGTAGACCAACTCATCACCACCAGTGTTATTTATTGAGCACTGACTGTGTGCAGACCACGGTGCTAACCATATGGGAGAATTGGTGAACATATTCTCTGCCCACAACGAACATGCAGAATAGAGGGGGAGACAGGTGTTAATAAAAATCAGGCACTAATTCTTGTCGAACATGAAACTCAACACCTACTAAGTTACTAAGGTAACATCAATCTTTGTATTTATAGAGCCCTTACTATGTGCAGAGCACTGTGATAAGTGCTGGGAAGAGTACAATACAACAGACTTAGCAGAATAGTTCCCTGCCCATAATGAGCTTACAAACTTTTACCCATGTTCTGGGGAACGTGTGGATAAATACTGACATAGAATTTGTGTGGAAATAACTTAAATATTCTAAGGGGATTTGCATAAATCTTGGAAAAGATGGAGTGGATGACTGTTACAGGGGCATGTAAAACCGTTCCAATGAACCAAGATGACTTGAAGAATATGTACGTTACATGACATTTATTAATAAATTTAATGACAGAAACCTTGAATTGGGGGTAAAAAGTATAAGAAATGCATTAAGGGCTAATAGTATAGAATTAAGAAAATCTATGTTCTCATTGATTCTCAATTCAAGCATTCTTTTCCAAAGTACCAACCTTGGACTATTCCATTTTGCAGACAAAATACAGATAGAGAATGGGCTTGGGAGTCAGAGGTCATGACTATACAACTTCTCTGCTGTGTGACCTTGGGCAAGTCACTTCATTTCGCTGTGCCTTAGTTCTCTCATCAGTAAAATGGAGATTGAGCCTGTGAGCAATTTGTGGAACAAGGGACTGTGTCCAACCCAATTATTTTGTAACTACCTCAGCACATAGAATAGTGATTGGCACATAGTGAACACATAACAAATACCATAATTTTATTATTATTATGTTGATGGGAAATCATACCAAAGTTATGGAATTTGTTCTCATGAGGATTTTCCCAGTGTCCCCAAATTGCAGGGCCATCTTTTTCGGTTATTCTTGGTCACTTACATGACTATTATGACAGAAATACAACCAAGGCCAATCAAACACCACATCCCCATATACCTTTCCTTATCAATCAATCAATCAATCAATCAATCGTATTTATTGAGCGCTTACTGTGTGCAGAGCACTGTACAAAGGCACTTGGGAAGTACAAGTTGGCAACATATAGAGACTGTCCCTACCCAACAGTGGGATCACAGTCTAAAAGGGTGAGACAGAGAACAAAACCAAACATACTAACAAAATAAAATAGATAGAATAGATATGTACAAGTAAAATCAATCAATCAATAAATAGGGTAATAAATATGTACAAACATATATACATATATACAGGTGCTGTGGGGAAGGGAAGGAGGTAAGATGAGGGGGATGGAGAGGGGAACGAGGGGGAGAGGAAGGAAGGGGTTCAGTCTGGGAAGGCCTCTTGGAGGAGGTGAGCTCTCAGTAGGGCCATGAAGAGAGGAAGAGAGCTAGCTTGGCGGATGGGCAGAGGGAGGGCATTCCAGGCCCGGGGAATGACGTGGGCCGGGGGTCGATGGCGGGACAGGTGAGAATGAGGCACGGTGAGGAGATTAGTGGCAGAGGAGTGGAGGGTGTGGGGTGGGCTGTAGAAGGAGAGAAGGGAGGTGAGGAAGGAGGGGGCGAGGTGATGGACAGCCTTGAAGCTGAGGGTGAGGAGTTTCTGCCTGATGCTCAGATTGATTGGTAGCCACTGGAGATTTTTGAGGAGGGGAGTAATATGCCCAGAGCGTTTCTGGACAAAGACAATCCGGGCAGCAGCATGAAGTACGGATTGAAGTGGGGAGAGACACGAGGATGGGAGATCAGAGAGAAGGCTGGTACAGTAGTCCAGACGTGATAGGATGAGAGCTTGAATGAGCAGGGTAGAGGTTTGGATGGAGAGGAAAGGGTGGATCTTGGCAATGTTGCGGAGCTGAGACTGGCAGGTTTTGGTGACGACTTGGATGTGAGGGGTGAATGAGAGAGTGGAGTCGAGGATGACACCAAGTTTGCGGGCTTGTGAGATGGGAAGGATGGTAGTGCCGTCAACAGTGATGGGAAAGTCAGGGAGAGGGCAGGGATTGGGAGGGAAGACAAGGAGTTCAGTCTTGGACATGTTAAGTGTAAGGTGGTGGGAAGACATCCAGATGGAGATGTCCTGAAGGCAGGAGGAGATGAGAGCCTGGAGAGAGGGGGAGAGAGCAGGGGCAGAGATGTAGATCTGGGTGTCATCAGCATAGAGATGATAGTTGAAGCCGTGGGAGCGAATGAGGTCACCAAGGGAGTGAGTGTAGATCGAGAACAGAAGGGGACCAAGCATTGAACCTTGGGGAACCCCCACAGTAAGAGGATGGGAGGGGGAGGAGGAGCCTGCAAAAGAGACTGAGAATGAACGACCGGGGAGATAAGAGGAGAACCAGGAGAGGACAGAGTCTGTGAAGCCAAGGTCAGATAGCGTGTTGAGGAGAAGGGGGTGGTCCACAGTGTCGAAGGCAGCTGAGAGGTCGAGGAGGATTAGGATAGAGTATGAGCCGTTGGATTTGGCAAGCAGGAGGTCATTGGTGACCTTTGAGAGGGCAGTTTCCATGGAATGTAGGGGGCAGAAGCCAGACTGGAGGGGGTCTAGGAGAGAGTAGGTGTTGAGGAATCGAGGCAGCGTGTGTAGACAACTCATTCAAGGAGTTTGGAAAGGAATGGTAGGAGGGATACGTGGCAATAACTAGAAGGTGAGGTGGGGTCAAGAGAGGGTTTTTTTTGGATGGGAGAGACATGGGCATGTTTGAAGACAGAGGGGAAGGAACCAGTGGAGAGTGATCGGTTAAAGATGGAAGTTAAGGAGGGGAGAAGGGATGGAGCAAGAGATTTCATGAGATGAGAGGGAATGGGGTCAGAAGCACAGGTGGCCGGAGTAGCACTTGAGAGGAGGGAGGAGAGCTCCTCTGAGGATACTGCTGGTAAGGATGGGAGAGTAGCAGAGAGTGTTGAGAGCCGGGGGGTTGGAGAAGGTGGGGGTGACTTTGGGGAGGCCGGACCTGATGGATTTCATTTTGTTAATGAAGTAGCAGGCCAGATCGTTGGGGGTGAGGGAAGGAGGAGGGGGAGGAACCGGGAACCTGAGAAGGGAGTTAAATGTACGGAAGAGCTGGCGGGGATGATGGACATGAGTGTCAATAAGGGAGGAGAAATAGTTTTGTCTGGCAGAGGAGAGGGCTGATTTTAGGCAGGAAATGATAAACTTGAAGTGAACGAGGTTGGCATGATGTTTAGACTTTTGCCATCATCATTCGGCAGCTCGAACATAAGAGCGAAGGAGGCAGACAGTGGCAGTGATCCAGGGCTGTGGGTTAGTGGTATGAGAGTGGCGAAGGGAAAGGGGAGCGAGTGAGTCTAGCTGAGTAGAAAGGGTCGAGTTGAGAGCAGTAGTCTGATCATCAAGACTGGGTAGAGAGGAGAGGGAGGCGAGGTGGGTTGTGAGACACTCAGAAAGATGGATTGGGTCAAGAGAGCGGAGATCTCTGTGAGGGAGTAATATGGATTTACAGGGGAAAGGAGTGTGAGTGAGTAGGCAGGTGAGAAGATTATGATCAGAGAGAGGGAATTCAGAGTTGGTGAGGGTGGACACAGTGCAGCGATAGGAGATGATGAGGTCACGAATATGACCAAGTTGGTGAGTGGGTGAGGTGAGGTGGAGAAAGAGGTTGGTAGAGTCAAGGAGAGATAGAAGGCGGGCGGTAGAGGAGTCATCAGGGATATCCATGTGGATGTTGAAGTCTCCGAGAATCAGAGTGAGCATGGAAAAGGAGAGAAGGAAGGTGAGGAAGGGGTCAAAATCCGTTAAAGAAGTTGGAGGTGGGGCCGGGGGGGGGGCGGTAGATGACGGCTACAATAATCTGGAAGGAGTGGTAGAGGCGAATAATGTGGGCTTCAAAGGAAGGGAAGGTAAGGTAAGGGGGAGGAGGGATAGTGCGAAAGCAACATTGGGGGGCGAGAAGGAAACTGACACCTCCTCCTTCTCCGGTGAGTCTAGGGGAGTGGGAGAAGAAGAGGCCTCCACTGGAGATAGCAGCAGAAGAGACCGGGTCGTCCGGAGACAACCATGTTTCAGTTAGGGCGAGGAGAAGTAGAGAGCTGGAAAGGAATAGGTCCAGGATGAAAGGGATCTTACTTAAAACGGAGCGGGGGTTCCAGAGGCCACACTTGGCAGCAGCTGTCGAGGGAAGGGAGGGAGGGGGAAGGTTGCGCTGGGTGGGGAGGGTTTGGATTGGGTTGAGTTGGCGGGGGCCTAGGCGGGGAGAGTGGGAAGAGGGGTGGCGATGGGAAAGGAGAACTGGGATGGGGTGGGGTCGGGGAGAAGTGGAGGGAGGGGGCTGGGAGGTAGGAGTGGAGGACTGGCGCTGGTACAGAGGGTTCCTTGGTAAGGGGTGAGGGAGAGTGTTCTTGGTGGGGGAGAGGGAGGGAAAAAGCTGGGTGGGAGAGGGGAAGGGGAAGGTGAGGAATGGGAATGGCAGTTGGGAGCAAGGGCATTGAAAGTGCGTGGTGAGGTCAGCAGGGCGAGTGACAGTACAGCAGGAGGTTAACAATTAGAAATCTGTTACCCAGTTACTCTACCCAGAATGCTGCTGGACCTCTGGACAAAGGACAGAACTGTTGCTTTCCCTGTTTGTGCTTCTTTGCTGTATACTTTGATTTTTCTAGGTGCTACAGACTGTGTTCTCCTGGCAGTGATGGTATATTAAATTTCTGTGTCATAGTAAGCATTTACTATGTTCCAGGCACTGTACTAAGCATAGTAGTAGATACAAACTAATCAGGTCAGACACAATTAATGTCCCACATTGAGCTTTCATCACCATCTTTTTCATTCAATCATTAATTACTTCATTCAGTCATATTTATTGAGTGCTTACTGTGTGCAGAGCACTGTACTAAGCACTTGGAAAGTACAATTCAGCAAAAAATAGAGACAATCCCTACCCAACAACGGGCTTCAGACATAAGAACTCAGATCTCTAGAAGTGAAATACCCAGCCCAAGATCACACAAGCAGACGAGTTGCAGAGCTGGGATTAGAACCCAAGTCCTTCAAACTCCCAGGCCCACACTCCCTCCACTAGGCTATGAGAATGTTCTTGTTATGTGGCCATATGTAAAACCCTGAGTTACCCACCTATCATGAACTACAAAGTGTGTGTCCAGCTGGTGGCTGCTACATGAAAGGGCCCTCCCAGTCCAGATAGAGTAAATACATTGAGTTTCCACACAGCCCTTTGTGATTTGAATAAAAGTGACCATTTTTTTTCTGTGACTTGCACCAGTACTGAAGCTGACCTATGTGGACACCTTCCCCAATAAGCATCTGCCATAAGATGTGACTATGCTGATTGCAAAGGTTCCTTTCCTGTTGATACTCCGGTACTATGTCAAAATCATCTCTCCTTCTTTCAGGCCATGGGAAAGCACAAAGCCTGGCCCACCTGCTCCTCCTACCTCATTGTCATCACCTTGATCTTTGGATCTACTATTCTCATGTATTCTCTGGCCACGTCAAGCCACTCAGGTGATGTGGACAAGCTGCTCTCCTTCTCTACTCGTACATTTAACCCGCTGATACTCAGCCCAAAAAAAACAGGAGGGGACCACAACTCTTAAACTAATACATCAACAAGTGGATTCCTAAGCCAAGCCCCCAAGCCAAAGAAGAATATTCATTATAGGTCGCAGCATATCGAAGTGCAAAGGGCATGGGTCTTGGATACAAGGAACCTGGGTTCTAATCTCAGTACTGCACATTTAGTTATTGTGATCTTCTCTGTGCATCTGCAACACCTGTTCTCTCTCCTCTGACTGTGAGCCCCATGTGAGACTTGATTATTGGTCCAAGCTCTTTCTTTAAGTGTGTTACCTTCCTTGATTCCCTCTTGAATTTCTTTCTCTTGTTCCTGAAGCACCTTCTAAAGGGTCAAATTTACCTTCAATTCTATTTCAGTCTAGCAAACGATAACCCCACCCAAAACAGGATATGCACAACCTGGTCTAACTAAACTGAATTGAGAAGCAGTGTGACCTAGTGGAAGAACCATGGACCTGGGAGTTAGAAGGACCTGGGTTCTAATCTCAGCTCCACCACTTCTCTAATGTGTGACCTTGGACTATCCACTTCACTTCTCTGTGCCTCAGCTTGTCTCAGCTGTAAAATTGGGATTAAGACTGTGTGTAGGACAGGGACTATGCAAAACCTGATTAGCTCATATCAACCCCGGTGCTTAGTACCATTAAAAAAAAAGTCTGATTAAAGGAACTGAATAAATGGTAGATCTCTAGATGTTAGTATTCAATGACTTATTATTTTTATTTTGGAATTAGAAGAATACCTTCCATGAGCTCCGTTGGATACAGATAATTACTAGATGTCACTTCGCTTACGGTTTTGCTTCAAAAATCAAACTCATAATTGGATTTTCAGACATGGCCAGCATCTGTTTAAATGCAAATGGGGGAGTATTCCTTATCCAAGTTTTACAGATTCTGAAATCAAATTGGTACCAAGACACTCAGAAGCTGCCTGGGAACAGTACGTAGCACCCCAAATCCTCCTGTACTCTCCAAAAAGTTCATCCAACTTGTATGGGATGAATCAGCTGATTAGTTAGCAAATTATTTTCTGGTGCAGGTTCGAAGTTCCCTCCACCTCTAAGATTATGTGATTTATCATTCTCTAATGGCCGAAGCTAAAATGTGGAGCAATCAGGAAAACAGCCGGCTCACAATCGGCTGACATCCCTGAAGTCCTAGGCTTCAGACAAGCTCTTATGTGTCTAGTTGAAACTAGCTAATAGCTAGAAAGTGAGATTGATCCCCATTCACTGTGCTTTAAAATCTTGCCATGAAGTAGAGTTGAAAAACAATTTCTCCCAGCCCCTGCGCTTCTCTTTGGGTGAAATTCAGGCTTGAGAAGCTGTTTTCATAGTTTCAGTTCACTCAGAGTACCATTTAGAGGTTTTTGCTCCAGGAGAACTTAGAAGGTTAATTCAGCTTCTAAAGAAATCAAGGGTAGTTCCTTAGACATTGGGAAAATCTGATTCACTCCCCTGAGTCACATGTGAATGCAAAATGGGAGTGATTTCTCATTCTTGGGAACAAGGTGATGTGGAACTTCACTCCAGATGCAATAGGAGTTCCAGGACAGTGGCATCAAATGTGAATACTAGGGAGAATGTATGGTATCGCCAAGTATGGAGGTTACAGTGGCAAAGATTCATTCATCCTCAGGCTGCACTGGGAGGAAAAGCATATTCACCTCCAGCACAGGGGGAAAATAGCCTTCCTTGTGTCACCATATTTTGACAATCCATAATTATCTTTGCAGTCATAATAATCTCACATCAATCTCAAAAGATAAAAAGCAGGTGAATCCATAGAGATGAGTGCAATTTGCTGCCCAAGATACAAATCATCGTCTAAACCCTGACCTAATAATAACAATAATAATGGTGATAATGAGTGTGGTACTTATTAAACACTTACTGTGTGCCAGGCACTATACTAAACACTGGGGTAGATACAAGATCGCTGGGTTGGGAACAATCCCAGTCCCACATATGATTCAAAGTCTCAGTACAGAACTTATGTAGAGAGTCACAATTTATTCATTTAAATGAAATGTTTGTCTTCCTCTCCAGACTGTGAGCTCATTGTGGGTAGGGAATGTATCTACTAACTCTCTTGTATTGTACACTCCCAAACTCTTAGTGCTCTGCAAACAGTAAATGCTCAATGAATACAACTGATCTTTTGACTGATTTATGAAGAATGAGAGGATTTGAATTTGCCACTATATTCTATAAATCACTTCATTCAACGGAACTTGTCTAGTTTGTTATGTAACATAGTTTAAGATCATTCATTCCTACAAGTTCCAGTCCAACGTGTCTTTTCTATTAGTTGACAATTCTGAGCTTCCGCACTGTCCTCTCACCAGTTTTCTGGAGTTCACAACCACCGTAGTGGAAATGGTATTGATAAAAAAAAAAACCAGTAAGCTCCTCTCTAGAGTTATGTATATATCTACAGTTTATTTATATTAATGTCTGTCTCCTCCTCTAGACTCTAATCTCATTGTGGGCAGGGAATGGGCCTGTTATATTGCTAAATTGTACACTCCCAAGTGCATATTACAGTGCTCTACGCACTGTAAGCACTCAATAAATACATTTGAATGAATGTATGAATAGACTGTAAGCGCTTTGTGGGAAGGGAACACATCTACCAACTCTGTTGTATTGTACTCTCCCAAGTGCTTAATTCTGTGCTCAGCACAAAGTAAGCACCCAATAAATTAGATTGATCAATTGATTGAGCACCTACCAGAGGCAATACACTGCATACTTGGCACAGAGTTCTGCCCACAGTAAACAATAAATAACACCGATTTATTGATCAGTTGATTGAAGTTCTGAGATATAGAAGCATACTCCCTGCCACAAGGATCTTACCATTTGTGTTTCTTGAGGAATTATAGCCATATGAATCTCCTTCAAGGAAACTGAAGGAAGATATCCAACTATAGTAAAAATAGTAGTCACATATAATATATAATACTTAGACTTGCTGAAATAAGGACTTTGGTTATCTTTTAGCAGTGAGGAGTTAGAATTAGTAAGTTAGAGCTCGCAAGGAGACAAATGGTTCCACCCTAGTAATTGATAATAATTGTGGCATTTGTTAAGCACTTACTCTGTGACAAGCACTGAACTAAGGTCTGGGGGAAATAGAAGATAAACAGGTCCCACATGAGACTCACAGTCGACGTAGGAGGGCTAACAGATATTGAATCCTGATTTTGCATGCATTTGAAGAAATTGAGGCACAGAGAAGTTCAGTGACCTGCCCAAGGTCACACAGAAGACAAATCAAGTAAACACTAGTCAATAACACTCCTTAGGATAGAATGGAACATGGAGGAAAAACACTTATGAAGCGATTTTCTACATAGATTCCTAATTGTTCTTGCCTGGAATTGGCAGGAGGCTTGGCAAAGCCCAGGGGAGAAAAGGCATGAGCGATTGGTTCAGATAGGGGTTTGTGGTTGTTGATAATGTATGGCTGGATCTGAGGGCTAGCATCAGGTTTGGGAGGAATGGGGTTGGGATTTTAAGTGTTGCAGACACAAGTTGCTTGTTGAACTTTTGCTGCACTATTATTCAGGGAAAAAGAGATTAGATGACCATTCCTTGGAAAGTGTTAATATTCTCCTAAAAGGTTTTGATACCCTGTATCCTTTTAAAAGGGAAAAGTACATGCTTATGTGTATTTTGATCCCCTTTTCTGTAAAATGTGCAAGGTGTAAGAACAACCCTGTTTCTGGCACCCTTGTACTAAAATAATAGGATTTTTAGTGGTGTCATTACACATTGGTCTCTAGCAGGTCCCTATTTGCTCAAGGGAGTGGATTTCTGCCTGAGATCCCCCTTTTTGTGCATATTGCTTGTTTGTAATGTGACTAGGCCTCAGCCCTTCTTTCTTCTTCTCCTTCTCCCTTCTGCATCACCATAACTTGCTCTCCTTATTCATTCCCCCCCCAGTCTCACAACACCTATGCCCGTACCTGTAATTTATTCATTTATATTATTGTCTGTCTCCCTCTCTAGACTGTAAGCTTGTCGTGGGCAGGGAATATGCCTGTTTATTGTTATTTTGTATTCTCCCAAACATGTAGTGCAGTGCTCTGCACACAGTACGCTCTCAATATGATTGAATGAATGAAAGGGAAGACCCATCTTGAAATGATGATCTCTTTCTTGAATGACTTTTGTCACATGCTAATTGTCCTTGCAGCAGATTTTTATGAGTCAATGTGGTTGGTTCTCAGGTGAACCTGGAGAAGGTTCTTCTGGCACACTGAGCAGCCAATATCAAAAGAAGCTATGAGATTCAGAGACCCACTTGGATTAAGTGTAATTCCCAGGAGGCTGCAGGATGGGTTTGCTCACCACAGGAATTCTAACTTTCCTGAAGTTAACCCAATCAAAGATTTCTGTAGCACTGCCCAGATGATGAAAATATTCATGGCAGGTTGCTGCCTTCTCATATTTTGGTGTCCGTCAGTTCCGGGGGAACAAAAACTCCCCTCTGTAGTAGGTCAAGGAATTTCTTCACAATAATGACTAATAGTATATGTTAAGCACTTACTATATGCTAAGGACTGTTAAGTGCTGAGCTGGATGCAAGATGTTTGGGGGCTCACAGTCCAAAGGGGGAGGAAAAACAGGTATTGAATTCCCAATTTACAGATGAGGAAAATGAGGTGCAGAGATGTGAAGTGACTTCTCCAAGGTCACACAGCAGGTCGGTGACAAAAGAGTGATTAAAACCCACATCCTCTGACACCCAGGCCCATGCATGTCTTAGTGGATATAGCACGGGCCTGGGAGTCATGAAGGACTTAGGTTCTAGACCTGGCTCTGCCATTTGTCTGCTGTGTGACCTTGAGTAAGTTGCTTTTCTTCTCTGGACCTCAGTTCCCTGATCTGTAAAATGGGATTAAGACTGTGAGCTCCATATGGGACAGGGATTGTGTCTAACCTGATTAACCTATATCTACTCTAGCGCCTAGAACAGAGCTTGGCAAATAGTAAGCGCCTAACAAATACCATAAATAAAAAAGATTCTATGAGGATCAAGCCAGGATGTCCACAAATCAGTTGAGCAATGCACATTGTAGCTGGGCTGAGTTAGTCCAGTCAAACCTTACCCAGAATGCCCAGATTTACAGAGGATTAACGGGATTCAATTTATAAAGAAATTTGGAGTGCATTTGTAGATGAGTCTTTTTCCTTCTGCGGGAGCCTCTCAGTGGCATTTACATTTGCTCTTACAGAAAGGAAATGTCATAGAATCATGGCTGGAGAACAGATACAGGGTCCACCTAGTTTAGCCTCCAGCCTCGAGGCCAAAGTGTACCTTAACCAGACAACATAAACAATAGATTATCCTTCCTTGGCAACCTGTATTAGTATTCCACAGGACCTAGTTTCAAACTTGACCTCAATGGGTATCTACTTTACTGTGAACCTCTTCTGAAAATCACCTGCGCTTAGAAGCAGCATGGCTTAGTGGAAAGAACATGGGCCTGGGAGTCAGAGGTTGTGGGTTCTAATCCCGGCTCCATCACTTGTTAGCTGTGTGACTTTGGGCAAGTTATTTAACTTCGCTGTGCCTCAGTTACCTCATCTGAAAAATTCATTCATTCAATCTTACTTATTGAGCACTTACTGTGTGCAGAGCATGGTACTAAGCCCTTGGGAAATACAAGTTGGCAACTTATAGAGACGGTCCCTACCCAACAACAGGCTCACATTCATTCATTCATTCAATCGTATTTATTGAGCGCTTACTATGTGCAGAGCACTGTACTAAGCGCTTGGGAAGTAAAAGTTGGCAACATATAGAGATGGTCCCTACCCAACAGCGGGGTCACATGCTAGAAGCGGGAGACAGACAACAAAACAAAACATGTAGACAGGTGTCAAAATCGTCAGAACAAATAGGAGTATAGCTATATGCACATCATTAACAAAATAAATACAATAGTAAATATGTACAGGTAAAATAAATAGAGTAATAAATTTGTACAAATATATACAAGTGCTGTGGGGAGGGGAAGGAGGTAGGGTGGGGGCAATGGGGAGGAGAAAAAGAAAATGCATGCTCAGTCTGGGAAGGCCTCCTGGAGCTTTGAAGGGAGGAAGAGAGTCCAGTAGGCGGTTGTGTGGAGGGAGGACATTACAGGCTAGGTGAAGGATGTGCACCTGGGGTCAACAGTGGGACAAGTGAGAATGAGGCACAGTGAGGTTAGTGGCAGAGGAGCGGAGGGTGTGGTCTGGGCTGTAGAAGGAGAGAAGGGAGGTGAGGTAGGAGGGGGCGAGGTGATGGAGAGCCTTGAAGCCGAGAGTAAGGAGTTTTGTAAATGGGGATTAAGACTGAGCCCGATGTGGGACAACCTGATTACCTTGTATCTCCACCAGCACTTAGACAGTGCTTGGCACATTAGTAAGCGCTTAACAAATACCATTATTATTATTATATAGCATGGGCCTGGGAATCAGCAGGACATGGGTTCTAATCATGACTCTGCCACATGTATGCTATGTTACCTTGGGTAAGTCATAACTTCTCTGAGCCTCAACTACCTCATCTGTAAAATGGGGATTAAGAGTATGAGGCCCATGAGGGATAGAGACTGTGTCCAACTTAATTAATTTGTATCTAGCACAGCACTAAGTACAGTGTTTGGCACATAGTAAGCACTTAAGTACCATAATTATGAATTATTATTATTATCGGAGATGGAGGGGCTGAAGGAGGGGTGCCAATAAGAATTGTGGTTTGCTAAGTGCTTACTACGATTATTATCATTATTATTCCTACTGCGGTCAAGACCTAGCTAGCCAGAAAGCTCTAGGCCCCAAGAATTCTTTCTCCTCTCTCCATGAAGTCTACATCAGCCTCCAGCCCAGTTGATGTCTTATGTAACTGCTGGGTCTTTGTTTGTTAGTAACTAGGATCCACGTTAGGGGCATTGTACTCTCTCCAGTGCTCAGTACAGTGCTCTGCACATAGTAAGTGCTCAATAAATGCAATTGAATGAATGAATAAAGGAAGGAAGAAAGGGAGTTGCTTTTTTTTTTTTGCTAGTCATTCTGTGTGAGCCACCAGTGATTCCGGGAATGGTGGGGGTCAGAAAGAATCCTTTTAATGGAGTTCTCAGGATGAGTTTCCAAATCTACACAGCCTGGTGCCAAAGCACAAATATTGTTCTTGGCTCACGTGAGACTGTACTAAGCACTAGGAAAGCACAATTCAGCAATAGAGACAGTCCCTGCTCACAACGGGCTCACGATCTAGAAGGAGTGAGACAGTCATCAGAACAAGTAAACAGACATCGATAGCATCAATATGTTCACTCATCAAACAAGTAAACAGGCATTAATATAAATAAATAGAATTATACATAAGTGAATATGTACATAAATGCTGTGTGGTGGGGAGTAGGGGCAGAGCAAAGAGAATGAGTCAGGGTAATGGGAAGGGAAGGGGGAGCAGAGGAAAAGGGGGGCTTAGTCTGGGAAGACCTCTTGGAGGAGGTGAGCCTTCAGTAGAACTTTGAAGGGGGTAAGTGTGATTGGTGGATTTGAGGAGGGAGGACGTTCCAAGCCAGGCATAGGACATGGGCCATGGGTCGACGGTGGGACCCCGTTGCCAACTTGTACTTCCCAAGTGCTTAGTACAGTGCTCGTCACAGTAAATGCTCAATAAATACGATTGAATGAATGAATGAATGAACGAATGGCAGGAAAGAACGAGTCACAGTGAGAAGGTTAGCACCAGAGGAGCAGAGTGTATAGAATGGGATGTAGAAGGAAAGAAGGGAGGTGACGTAAAAGGGGGCAAGGTGACAGACAGCTTTGAAGTCAATAGTGAGGAGTTTTTGCAGTAGAGAAGTGGCAGAGCCAGGATTAGAACACAGATCCATCTGACTCCCAGTCCTGTGCTCTGTTCACTAGGCTACATTGCTTCTCAGTGCTTGGAACTTGGAGGGCACTTCACAATTACCACAGTTATCATTATTGTTGCATACATAAACTGCAAACGGATACCCCCCCCCCCCGCCCAAAACAATATGGTGAGAACCTATCCATGCACACTAGTGAGGTTGAAATGACTGAGGTTCAACCAATGATTGATCCCATATTGGAAGCATATGAAGAAGTGCCACTCTCACTGTCTTTATCAACCATAGATCCTTCTTAAAATCTATGTTCAGAGGTTTACCCAGGGTCTGAACAACTCCTGTTCAGGTTACTAGCTGATACTCCAAAGAAATTATATTCTCTTAAGTATGTTTATACAGAGAGAGATAAATCACTGACCACAATTTTGTGATTTAATTATTCATGGACTGGAGAACACACTCAGAATTAAAATTGGCACCCTACACATATCCCATATCTGCTTGGAATTACTGATCATGCTCTTGCTTGCCATCTTTCGGCTAAAGTGAGGAATTGCTGCCTGAGCTGGAAAACAGGATATAATAATAATAATAATAATAATAATAATAATAATAATAATAATAATAATAATAATAATAATAATATTCAAGTATTTATTATGTGCTAATCACTGTTCTAAGTGCTGGGGTGGATACAAGCAAATTAGACTGGAAACTGTCCCTGTCCCACATGGGGCTCACAGTCTTAATCTCCATTTTACAGAGGAGGGAACAGAGGCACAGAGAAGTTAAGTAATTTGCCCAAGGTCACAGAACAGATAAATGGAGGAGAGAAGCTGATGCAGTTGGATGAGGTTAGGCTGTACTGATGCCCCATCATCTCAAAATGGAATTCAGCAACTCAAGCCATGGGATTCTTATTAATACTGGAGGAATGTCTGGGTGATAACTGTGGAATTTGTTAAGCACTTACTATATGCCAAGCACTGTACTAAGCACTGGGGTAGATAATTGAGTTTCACATAGGGCTCACAGTCTAAGTAGGAGGGAGATCAGGTATTGAATCCCCACATTGTAGGTGAGGGAACTAAAGCACAGTGAAGTGAAGTGCCCAAAGTCACACAGCAGGCAAGGGCAAAAATGAGATTAGACTGCCCTTCTAGATTGTAAACATTGTAGTCTGTAACTTCTCTTTAAAGTAGGGGTTAAGACTGTGAGTCCCATGTAAATATGGACTGTGTCCAACCTGATTAGCTTGTATCTACCTCAACGTTTAGTAGAATGCCTGGGACATAGTAAGCATTTCACAAATAGCATAAAAAATAAAAGCCACAGTTAACAGTTGACACTTCAGGAGTGTTCCAAGAGGCTTCTTTGCCTACCTGGAAATAATAGATACCCATTCTTTTCTGTACATTACTCAGGATATACAGTATTACATAGTGCTGTCTTAGGAGAAGCAGCACGGTCTGGTGGATAAAGCATGTGCCTAAGAGACAGAAGGACCTGGGTTCTAATCCCACCACTTCTTTGCTAGTTGACCTTTGGCAAGTCAATTCACTTCTCTGTGCCTCAGTTACCTCATATGTAAAATGGGGATTAAGACTGGAGGCCCCATGTGGGACTTGGACTGTTTTCAACATGATTAACTGGTGTCTATCTCAGTGCTTAGAACAGTGTCTGGCACATAGTAAGAGCTTAACGAATACCAGAAAAAAAAGGAACATTTAATGGAAGACTTCAGAATCTTAGAATATTCCTCCCTCACTTCAGAGTCATCGTGTTTCCTCCTCAGATCCCTGTAACGATGGACACCACTTTGGAGTTGGAGGGAGTCTCTGAGTGTAATCAATCAATCCATCAGTAGTGTTTATTCAGAGCTTACTCTGTGCAGAGGAATCGAGTTAGTAGTCAACAATCCTTGCCTTCAAGTAACTTACAGTCTTGGTTAAAAAAAATACATATAAATTAGATAAAAAGGTCTCTGGTGTTGTATCTATTCTGGGAAGGGGCGGGACTAGGTAAAAATAGAACCATCTGGTATTAAACTGGATGACTGGCCTGCTTTCCTAAAGTGGTAACCGTGTAACCCAAAGAACAGATGATTGTGTCCCTTCTTGACAGTGCCTCTGAGAGAATGGCAAAAAGCCATGAAACTACAATCAATCAGTCAATCAGTGGTATTCATTAAGCGCTTATTATGTGCAGAGCACTGTACTAAGCACTTGGGAAAGTACAACAAAACAGAGTCTGTAGACATATTCTCTGCCCATAACACGGTTAGAGTGTATCCATTAGTAATAATTACGGTACTTATTAAGCACTTAACTATGTGCCAGGCACTGATTATTGCAGGGTGTCTGACCACTCTCCCTGAGATTGGATGGGACCGGGAGGAGGTGGGGGGGCCGGATGCGCTTTTAAGGAGATTTTTCCAAGAATGCAACCACCCAGGACTCAGAATAGGATGAGGAGGGTGTGTTGCTTGTGAGGATTTCAGAGAGGAGAAACAGTTGAATGATTTCAGTGAAGGGAATTGCCACTTTTAATCTTTCTATGTGTGATTATACTGCCACTATCAGGCGATTCTGTTTCATTGCCTCACCTTGAGGCTGGATGAGCAGGGATAGCAGGAAAACACTTTCCAATTAATCAATCAATCAATGGCATTCATTAAGCGCTTATTATGTACATATCCTCTGGCCCTGGCCCTGAGGCTGTTGGTGGAGATGAAACCAGAGACCTCGTGTTGCTCATTTTTTTCCTTTTTATTTAAAAATTACTGTGAAAATAAAAATAATAATAGTAATGACAACAATAATTATAATGTTAGTGGTATTTGTTAAGTGCTTACTGTGTGACAGGCACTGTACTAAGGCCCTGGGGCAGGTGGAGGAGATGAAACCAGAGGCCTCATGTTGTTTTCTTTCCCTTTTTATTTAAAAATAACTGAAAAATGAATAATAATAATAATGATAGTGGTATTTGTTAAGCGCTTACTGTGTGCCAGGAACTGTACCCCATGGGGGGCAAAGTCTCATTCACCATTTTACAGATGAGGTAACTGAGGTTAAGAGAAGTGAAGTGATTTGCCCAAGGTCACACAGCAGACAAGCGGTGGAGCTGGGGTTAGAACTCATGACCTTCTGACCTTCAGGCCCAGTGCTCTATTCACTATGCTGTGCTGCTTCTCTGGGCCAGTAGCAATCTAGGGCCAGATCCCCTCCACCCACGCCTCTTCCCCCGACCTCCATCAAGACTGGGGAGTTCTGTATCCACTGCTCAGTCTGGAGGGGCTGTCCTTGTGCCTCCATTGAGGCTGCATGAGTATGCATGTGAGCAGTGCACCAGGCTGGGAACAGATTGTATCATATGACTGGCAGGGGGAGGTGGCACCATGTTGGGTTTTAATTCAATCCCTTCTAATAGGGCTTCACAGAATTACTAGGGTACCCAGACAGATTCATCATCCAGACAAATGCCTCATATAAATAGCACCTCCCATTACAGAGCCCAGGTTTGAGTAGCATTGACCTAATAGAAAGAGCATGGACTTGGGAGTCTGAGGACCTGGGTTCTAATTCTGCTTCTGATGTTTGTCTACACTATGACCTTGGGCAAGTCACTTAACTACTCCAGAGTATAAGCTCGTTATGGGCAGGAAATGTGTCTGTTCATTGTTATAGTTTACTCTCCCAAGTACTTGGTATAGTGTTCGGCGCACGGTATATGCTCAATAAATACCACTGAATAAGTGAATGCATACTCTGTATCTCAGTTTCCTCATCTGTAAAACGGAGATTAAATACCTGTTTTCTCCTCAATTTGTTAACCGCTTTTGGGACAATGACTGTGTTAGATATGGTAATCTTGTATCTACCACTGTGCTTAGTACTGTGTTTGGCACATAGTAAGTGCTTAACAAATGCCATAATCATCAATCAATGGCATTTATTAAGGGCTTATTGGATGCAGAGCACAGCATTAAGGGACTGGGAAAGCACGATATTATAGAGCTGGTAAAAAGATAATTATATTATCATCATAATTTATAATTAATAATCAGATCAGAAATTATGATATTATTAGTATTATGTTGTATTTTGTTAATCAATTAAGTCTGGTTCTCTTATTGGTGGTTTGGAGGCCACTGGTGTCCTGACAAATGTTTCTCCTGTTCCATGAGGTTTCTTCCCCACGTTCAAGATTTCCTTTACTCTGAAGTTTTTTTTTTCTCTCTGCTCTACATTTCTGGTGCAGAATCTATCTTAAGAAAACTAAGAATTGAAAAAAGAGGGAGAAAATGATTATAGAGCATTCTCAATCAGTCATTCAATCAACCAGTGGTATTTAGTCATTCATTCAATCTTATTTATTGAGGACTTACTGTGTGCATAACACTGTACTAAGCGCTTGGAAAGTACAATTCGACAACAAAGTGTACCATCCCCACCCAACAATGAGCTCACAGTCTAGAACATGTTATTGAGCACTTACTGCATGCAGGACACTGTACTAAGCACTTAGGAAAGTACAGTACAATAGAGTTGGTAGACAAAATACCTGTCCTCAGTGAAATAGTGCATCTCGTTGGCCATCTCAGCAGTTGTATATTTGCAGCTCCTTATTGATGGCATTTATATCTTTATTGGTTCACTTACCCATCTCTTATTACTCTTATGACCAGTTCGGTCTTTGTTTTTCTTCCCTTTTCTACCACATGTAAACAACTTGTGTTTGCACAGCTTTCCTGTTTGACTATGATTGGAGGGTTGGAATCACATACCTTACCTTCCTGGTACTCTCTCCAGTCTCAAGTACAATGCCAGCTGACAATATGCTAATCATTAAGTTATGAAAGACATCATCTCTCGTCACACACCCCTTGTCCACCTCACCATGCCCACCCTACTTTCTCACTGCAGAAATGTCTCACCATGATCTTTAGACTTTTCTATTTGCACTGGGGACAGTGAGCTCCCATCCATTCTTGTGAGGGTGGATGAAAAGCCTACTGCATGACCAACTTTCTTCACTGTCTGCTCATAAAGACACATGATGTACTAAGATTGTTGCTTCAGTCATTGCTTGTCTGTTTTTTGAACCTACCTCTTGGGATCCCAATGTGGGTATAGCTTTTGTTCGAGAAGAAACAACCCCTCTCCTGAGTACTTTACCTTTTCATTTACCCATGCAGGAACTGATCTGGTATCCACACTCCTCACATATCTTAGCATTCATTCATTTAATCATTTTTATGGATCATTTACTTTACTAAGTGCTTGGGAGAGCACAGTATAACAATAAACAGACACATTCCCTGCCCACAGTGAGCTTACTTTATCGGGGCAACCTTTGTGATTTGGGGAGGTTTTTGGTATTTGGTAAGCACTTACTATGTGCCAGTACTAAGCACCACGGTAGATACAAGCCAATTAGTTTGGACACAGTCCATGTCTCATATGGGGCACCCAGTCTTAATCCCCATTTGATAGATGAGGTAACTGAGGCCTAGAGAAGGGAAGTGACTTGCCCAAGGTCACACAGCAGACAAGTGGCGAAGACAGGAGTAGAATACAGCTCCTTCTGACTCCCAGGCCTGTGCTTTATCCCCTGAGGCTTGCTGCTTCCCAGTATTTGTCACACTACCTCAATGTTGATGAGTGGTTGCATACTTTGTTGTTGATAATCATGGTCTCGCCATTTGATGTTGAGTCGGTTTTGTAGTTGATGTTGGGAGATTGTTTAGTAAGTCCAATTGGTCTTCTGGGGTAGGTACAGATCTCATATCTGTACAGAAAGTCGAACACCCCAGCCAGTGGGACCTTCAGCTTGGTGTGGTCTGCCAATCTTCTGAAAGTCAATTTGAGCTTTTCCAATTATTTTTCTATTTAGTATTCCTGCAAATAATAATAATAATAGCATTTATTAAGTGCAAAGTACTGTTCTAAACGCTGGGGAGGTTACAAGGTGATCGGGGTGTTCCACGGGGGCTCACAGTCTTCATCCCCATTTTACAGATGAGGTAACTGAGACCCAGAGAAGTTAAGTGACTTGCCCAAAGTCACACAGCTGACAATTGGCAGAGCCGGGATTTGAACCCATGACCTCTGACTCCAAAGCCTGGGCTCTTTCCACTGAGCCACGCTGCTTCTCTGTCCTCCGCTCCCATCATCTCTCTCCTTCACACTGGAGATAGTTTGAGGGTCTTACAAAACTGTGTTAGGGTATAAAGAATAGGAAGAAGAGGGTGATGCCTCTTGTCTGAATGAGTGGGGAGGATGTGCACAGGTCCCTGTTGCTCCTTAACCCTGAGAGGGGGATAGTTGACCCACATCAGTCAAGGGCTAGACTTGAAATTGATGAAAGTCACAGCTCTCCCAGGGAGTTTGTGTAAGGAAAATTACTTAATTTTAAAAAAGCAAGTCACTTAACTTCTCTAATCCCTTGTCTGCAAAATGGGAATCCATTATCTGTTTTTCTCTCCTACTTAGACTGTGAGCTCCGTGTGGGACCTTCCCCCTGCTTTCTAAACTCTAAGCTCGTTGCGGTCAGTGAATGTGTGTGTTTATTGTTGTAATGTACTCTCCCACAGTAAGCCCTGAATACAGTAAGTGCTCAATAAATACGATTGAATGAATGAATGAATGAATGAAAAACAATAATTGTGGTACTTGTTTGCATGCCAGGTGCTGTATTAAGCTCTGTGGTACATGCATATTGTGTCGACCCAATCCCTGTCCCATGTGGGGTTCACAGTCTCCATTTTCCATTTTACACATGATGTAACTGAGGCACAGAGAAGTGAAGTGACTTGTCCAAGGTCACACAGCAGACAAGTGAGGGAGCAATGAGGTAACTGAGGCACAGAGAAGT
Organism: Tachyglossus aculeatus; assembly: GCF_015852505.1. Taxonomy (NCBI): domain Eukaryota; kingdom Metazoa; phylum Chordata; class Mammalia; order Monotremata; family Tachyglossidae; genus Tachyglossus; species Tachyglossus aculeatus. Next base: position 104,743,181 of record NC_052068.1, read on the forward strand.
AAGTGACTTGTGAGGGTCACACAGCAGACAAGTGGTGGAGTCGGTATTGAAACCCATGATCTTGTGACTTCCAGGTCTGTGCTTTATCTACTGTGCCATGCTGATGACCTGATTATTTTGTATCTACCCTAGTGCTTAGTACAATATTTGACACATATTAAGCACTTAACAAATACCACAATTATTATTATCAATAATCATGCTGATAATGATAAAATAGGTCTTTTGAGAAGCAGTCAAAATTCCAGTCCCAGAAAGGTCATGGTAACTATTTTTCTTCATCACATGGAAACTTTCTGCGTTTGTGATTCTTCAGGGACCTGGATCCAAAGTACTGAATCCCCTGAGAAAAATGTCTCTCAAAATATGTGGTTTAGGAGCCAGGGGAGGACAAAGGTGCTCTGTTTTATCATTAACTGGTCAATCCCAGGCTTCAGGAGACCTGGAATAAATTTTCTCCTTCCACTTGAAGACAGTTAAAGCAAGGAAAAACCCTTCTCCTTTCTCCCTTCTAAGTTGGTCCAGAGCTTCAGGAGTTCGGTTACTTCCCTCAAAATAATCTAAGTGGACAAAATAAAGAACCTTCCTAGAGGTGAGTTTTCAGAACTTTCGATCTACTTATTGACCATTTTTTTGAGAGCCATTAAAATGTTACTTTTCAGCTGAGATAAAAAAGAATAAATCCATCAAAATTATTATGCTTGATCTATGTGATTGAGGGACCAGCCAAATTCAGTTTATGTTTATGGTCACCCTGCCCACAATGAGTCTATAGTCTAGAGGGACATTCCATGTATCATCTGTCTGAGTCTATTCAATCTAATAATGTTTTCCCGGGGAGATGACAGATTCCTTCCTGTGCTCCCTCATTCCAGGGCCTTTGCCTTCCCTTCCCAGATTCCTGTGATAGTGGGCACTGGCTCCCTAGCCAGAAAACTAATCAAAATTGAGAAGCAGTGATAAAGCACAGGCCTGGGAGTAAGAAGGTCATGAGTCATGGCTCATCCACTTGTCTTCTGTGTAGCCTTGGATAAATAATAATAATAATAACAGTAATAATAATAATAATAACAATAAATAGTATTTGTTAAGCACTTCCTATGTGCAAAGCACTGTTCTAAGCTCTGGGGGCGATACAAGGTCATCAGATTGTCCCACGTGGGGCTCACAGTCTTTATCCCCATTTGACAGATGAGGGAACTGAGATGCAGATAAGTGAAATGATTTGCCAAAATCACACAGCCAACAAGTGGTGGAACCGGGATTAGAAACCAAGACCTCTGACTCCCAATCCCGGACTCTCTCCACTGAGACATGCTACTTCTTTGTTTCTCTGTGCCTCAGTTATCTCATCTGTCAAATGGGGATTAAGACTGTGAGCCCCACGTGGGACAGGGACTGTGTCCAACCCTATTTACTTGTATTCACCCTAGCCCTTAGTGTAGTGCCTGGTACGTAGTAAGCACTTAACAAATACCACAATTATTATTATTATTATTGTTATTAATAAAATTTCCTGGACCTAAAGGTATGCTCTTTGTGGGCAGGGGACATGTCTGCCAACCTTGTTGCATTGTACTCTCCCAAGCACTTAGTACAGTGCTCTGCACAAAGGACTCAACAAATGCCTCCAATTGGTTGATTTATATGGTGTCACGTCCATTCAAGATAATGGACAGAAACAGACCAGATTAAAAACCAGATTGCCTGGCACAAAACTGGATAAGTGGACACCTTAGTGCTGGTGTTGTGGGGTTTGATTTGTTTTTGTTTTTGTTTCCTTCCTCCCTTCAAAGCCCTACTGAGAGCCCACTTCCTCCAGGAGGCCTTTCCAGATTGAGTCCCCTCCTTCCTTTCCCCCTCCTCCCCCTCCGCATCCCCCAGCCTTACCTCCTTCCCCTCCCCACAGCACCTGTATATATGTATATATGTTTGTACATATTTATTACTCTATTTATTTTACTTGTACATATTCACTATTCTATTTATTTTATTTTGTTAGTATGTTTTGTTTTGTTGTCTGTCTCCCCCTTCTACACTGTGAGCCTGCTTTTGGGTAGGGACTGTCTCTATATGTTGCCAACTTGTACTTCCCAAATGCTCTGCACACACTAAGCGCTAAATAAATACGATTGAATGAATGTTTGGTTTTGTTTATGGTATTTGTTAAGCACTCACCGTGTGCTCGGAACTGTACTAAACATTGGAGTATTTACAAGCTAATCCTATTGGACACAGTCCAAGAGCCACATGGAACTCATAGTCTTAATCCCCATTTTACAGATAAGATAACCAAAGCATAGAGAAATTGAGAGGTGCCCAACGTCACATAGCAGGCAAGTGGTAAACAACAATTCCATGTTTCCCTTTCCCCACCCCATTCATGATTTTATCCATTTCCGTCAGGTCCTCTGTCACCCCTCCTATTTCCATATTGGAAAATCCTAATCTCTTCTTCCCACAGGGACTTTCCAGAATCACAGAAGAGAGTTAGAAATTACAGACACATGGTGGGCTGAGATGGACAAATTCAGAGAGGGAACATTACAAGAATTGAAATGGAAAAAGCCAAGGACTTGCTGCTTTCTTCCATGCCTCCCTCCCTGCTCCTTCCCTTTCCCCCTGGGGTTTGGCAATTTTGTAAAATCCTTATCAACCCTTCTCTTCTATTCACCCTCCTTTCCCTTCCTCTCTGAACTTGTCCAGGGAATTGCATCAAGCTATCACAGCTGAAAATGATTGCTAGCTGCAGATGTGTTTTGCTTGCATATAGAAGCTACAACAATTTCCTCCTTGTGGTGTTTTGTTGTTTGGAAGAAAATTAATAGAAATTAAAGAACACGAATGACTCTAGGCAAAGTTAATAGTAGCATTTCACACATTTTCATATCTTTTTTAGACTCATGTCTGGCTAGATAATATGCGACTGTCGAACTTGAGATACTTCTTAAAATTCAAGCAGCATTCACCTAAATGTGATTCAGTGTGTTTTCTGCTGCAACTAGAGGAACTTCTTTTCTTACTCTCTAGCTGAAGAACAGGGAAATAATTGTTTAAAGACAAATGGAAAATCAAGGTGAAGAAAGCAATTTATGTAACGCTTGTCAGAGGATATGGGTTGCAAATGATATACTCAAGGTGTTATTATCTCTATTACACACAGGAAAAAAGATAAGGCTGAAATTCTACTGCTGCTTTTGAAAATTATTCCTAATATCTGAAGTGGTGATTAAAAAGAACCAGAAGTTCTTTTTTCTTTAAATAAGTGAACAGAAATTATACCAAATGATTATCTAATCCCCGGAGAAAAACTGTAGCAGTATCCAGGTTACAGGTATTGAATCCTCATTTTGCAGTTGAGAAAACTGAAGCAAGGAGGAGTCAAGTAACTTGTCCAATGTCATACAGCAGGCAAGTGGGAGAGCCGGGATTAGAACCTAGGTCCTCTGATGATATCAGGTCATATTGCTTCAATAAATCAAAGAATATTAATAAATATATACCAATCAATAAATCGGTAACATGGGAATTTGCTCCCACAAGAAATTGTATAGTTAGAAAATGTAAAGTTTCAAGAGTGGTTTTCTTTTAACCACTGACCACCCCAACACACCTTTAACCCAGTTTCTCTCAGGGCCTGGGAGAATGACACCACCTTAGAATTGACTGGGGGAATTGGCTTTCCTATGATGTAAATCTCATGTTCGTTCAGCCCACCACCCTGTCCCATGAGAACCCCTGTAGAAACAAGCAGTAACTATGGTGATCCAGGAGTGAACCAATACAAAAGAAATGAAAACTCCGTTAGAAGAATTAGGCTAATAACCACTTTCCCACCCAAAGAATTGAGTAAAATATTGTGTACCCAGACTTTAGTGTGATTTGAGATCATTTGAAATCTCTAGCAAACAGTATTTTCATTTCCTGAAAAGGGTCTATGTGATTTTTAAAAAGGAAAAATAAAGAAATTTAATGCTAGACATGCAAACATACATATTTCCATTTACTCCTGAATTAACAGCAGGTTCCTTTTTGTTTCCCTAGATAGATTGCAGCATTTATATGGCTGAAGGGAATCGAACCAGAATAACAGAGTTAATTTTTCTGGGGCTAATGAATCATCCCCAGTGGCAAATCATGCTGTTTATGATCTTTTTATGTTATTATCTTGTCACCTTGGTAGAAAACCTGGGGATGATCACACTGATCAGAGTAGATTCCCATCTTCAAAGCCCCATGTACTTTTTCCTCAGCCACCTGGCCTTTGTGGACACCTGTTCCTCCTCCATTGTTAACCCAAAATGCTGACTGATTTCTTCAAGAAGAAAGTAGCCATCTCCTTCCTGGGATGTGCAGCCCAGATGTGGTTCTTTGGCCTCTTTATGTCTGATGAATGTTTCCTGTTCTCTGCCATGGCCTTTGATCAATATGTTGTGATCCAAAACCCACTTCTCTATATGGTGTTCATGTCCCCAGAGATGATAGCACCTTATGTGGTGGGCTTTCTGAGAAACTTGACCCACGCAATGTCGACCTTTCACTTACCCTTCTGTGGCCCAAATGTCATCAACCACTATTTCTGTGATAATGCTCCACTCTTAGCCCTAGCCTGTGCCTACCTCCATGCCAGTAGGTGGCTCCTATTCATCTTGACTGGCGCCATAGGAATATCTAGTGGCCTGGCCAATTCTGGTCTCCTACGTTTACATCCTCACTGCCATCTCAAATTGGCAAATTGGCAATTTGTACTTCCCAAGCGCTTAGTACAGTGCTCTGCACATAGTAAGCGCTCAATAAATACGATTGATTGATTGATTGATTGATCTCAAGGATTTGCTCTGCCACCGGGAGATGGCAAGCCTTCTTGACCTGTTCCTCCCACCTGACTGCTGTCGCCATCTTGTATGGGACCCTCTTCTTTATCTACGTTTGAACCAGTGCGAGTACTGTATGTGAATAATGTGGTTTCTGTCTTCTACACAGCTGTCATCCCCATGTTGAATCCCCTGATCTATAGCTTGAGAAACAAAGAGGGGAAAGATGCCCTCTGTTGAACTTTTCAAAGAAGATGTTTCTCTACAGGTAAATAAGAGAGCTATGATTGTTTAAATTCTTTCAGGAGGAACTTTTCTGAACACACAGAGGGGCTGAGGTTATTTTCTAACTGCTGCTTGTAGCAGTCCACCACCTTTAATAATAATAATAGCAATAATGGTATTTGTTAAGCACTTACTATGTGCCAAGCACTGTTCTAATCTCTGGGGTAGGTACAAAGTGATCAGGTTGTCCCACATGGGGCTCACAGTCTTAATCCCCATTTTGCACATGAGGTAACTGAGGCACAGAGAAGTTAAGTGACTTGCCCAAGGCCACACATCAGACAAGTGGTGGAACCGAGATTAGAACCCACATCCTTTGACTCCTAAGCCCATGCTCTTTCCACTAAGCCACATTGCTTTTCTAGACTGTCAGCATGTTGTGGGCAGGGAATGTGTCAGCTATATGGTTGTGTTGTACTCTCTCAAGAGCTTAGTACAATGTCCCATAAACAGTAAACACTCAGTGAATATGATTGATTGATTGACTGTAAGCTCCTTCTGAGCAGGGAACATGTCTACCAACTCTATTGTATTGCACTCTCCCAAGTGCTTAGTAATACAGTGCTCTGCACACAGTAAGTACTTAATAAATACCATTAATTGATTGATTGCAGGGATCTACCAATACCAGTGCAGTACAATAACAGTACAGACCGATATCCTTAGGCTGTGAGCCCTATGTCCAACCTGTTTACTTAGTATCTACCCCTGTCTTTAGTACAGTGCCTGGAACATAGTAAGCACTTAACAAATACCAGAAAAGTCCTAATAGAAACAGACCTCTTAATACAATAATAATAATAATAATAATAACATACATGTTAAGCATTTACTATGTGTCAAGCACTGTTCTAAGCACTGGGGTGGAAACAAAATAATCAGGTTGGACACAGTCCACAGGGGACTCGTAGTTTAAGTAGGAAGGAGTGAGGTTTAACCTCCGTTTTGCAGTTGAGGAAACTGAGGGGCAGAGTGACTTGCCCAAGGTCACACAGTAGATAAGCAGCAGAGTCTGGATTAGAATCTAGGTCCTCTGACTCCCAGGTACATGTTCTGTCCACTAGGTGATACTGCTTCACACATTCTTCAATTAATGGTATCTACTAAGTTCTTATTGTGTGCTGAGTACTGAACTAAGCACTTGGGAAAGTAGCAAAATAATCAATATCTGTTATTGTCAGATAAACACAAAGTCACATAAAGAAATTACATAAACAGTCACATAAACAAAAACTGTGTAAGGGGGAATTGCTAGAAATCACATTAATATTTTCATAGTTTTCATAGAACCTCAAATCACTGAGGCTTGAGGTTCTTTAGAGAATGTGTCCCAGGATATGAAGCTGAAGGAGAGGGAGGCAGCTTCAGAGGCAACAGAGTAAATTCCTGAAGAGGGATGTCAGAATGGTCCAGATCAAGGAATTCAGATCGGGCAAAATAAATAGCAAAGTTTTCTGTTCCATCTCTCAAGAAATCCATCTGGTGTCTGGTGGATCTTGGCTGTAAAGATGCTTTGTTGGGATTAGGTTATGGTTGGTTAGCAGCACATGTATAAGAGAATGAAGGTCAACAGTGAGAAACAGTAAAACTGAGAACAATCTTCCTATCGTTTCTATGAACACTGTTGTGAGGGTCAGACAGGGAGTATACCAGGGAGTGACTTTGGTGAGCGATATGCAACTTCAAATATTTCACAGGCATCTTTGAAGGATAAAACTGAAGCTTGACTGGACTAAATTATTTGATCCAAAATATTAGTTTGAACAGTCCAGAGATGGGTTCGTTCAGTAATCGGCCAGAAAGAGAGAGAGAGAGAGAGAGAGAGAGAGAGAGAGAGAGAGAGAGAGAGAGAGAGAGAGAGAGAGAGAGAGAGAGAGAGAGAGAGACCGGGAATAGAAAGCCTGAGTTTTATATAAAATTTATTCCACGAGGCGAATTGAATTATTTAATTGTTTGGGTGCAATGGATTGAACTTCCCTTTCGGGATGAATGTAATCAATGTAATCAATTAGTAGTATTAGAGCTTCCCTAATGGGAGGAACACAGTTATACGTTACTCGTGTGTAGATGAGTCGGATAGCTCTCACCCATGTGCACTTCCCACTCGGGAAGAATTCACGTGCTTTCACACAGGGAAGAAATCCACTTACGTTCCCACACGGAAGAAATCCATTGCATTACCCGCGCATGTGGTGGGTGGCTAACTCTCACCATGTGCTCTCCCTACATAGGAGTAATCCACTTATATTCCCCATCCGCAGCAGGGCACCTGGCTCCCACCACTACTGTTCATCGAGACACTCACCCATTCCGCGGCTGTTTCTTCAATGTGTTGGTTCCAGTTGCAGAGCGGGCATATGACCTTCTGGGCAGAGAAAGACACGTGGGCCACTGCTTCAGCTGCTCCTCCTGCTGCTGAGCGTCTTGGTGTTCTGCCCCCGAAGGTCAGACACAACAGGTATTTATCACCTGTGCTCCTAGGCCATTCCAGTTTCCGGCCTCAGTTTATCCAATCTCTGCCCTCCCCCCTCCTCCATACCTGATTTGATTGGCACAGGGGCGAGGGACACATTCTGTATTTCTGGCTTGGGCTGTCAATCTAGCAGTTTTGGTTGTGAGGGCGGTATGCCACCCTCATTTCCGAGTTTATTCATTCATTCATTCATTCATTCATTCAATCGTATTTATTGAGCACTTACTGTGTGCAGAGCACGGTACTAAGCGCTTGGGAATCCTGCTGGCTCAGGTGGTCACGAGATAGCATTTGCCTTTGAGATGGCCGGTATGCCAGGGACACCTTGGGACATGCCCTGATTATCTTTGTACAGAAACGCTCTGGGCATGTCATGTCCCTCCTCAAAAATCTCCAGTAGCTGCCTGTCAACCTACAAATCAAGCAAAAACTCCTCACTCTCGGCTTCAAGGCTCTCCATCACCTCGTCCCCTCCTACCTCACCTCCCTTCTCTCCTTCTATAGCCCAGCCCACACCCTCCACTCCTCTGCCACTAACCTCCTTACTGTACCTCATTCTCGCCTGTCCCACCATCGACCCCCGGCCCACGTCCTTCCCCTGGCCTGGAATACCCTCCCTCCACACATCCGCAAAGCTAGCTCTCTTCCTCCCTTCAAAGCCCCACTGAGAACTCACCTCCTCTAGGAGGCCTTCCCAGACTGAGCCCCCTTTTCCCTCTCCTCCTCCCCATCCCCCGCCCTACCTCCTTCCCCTCCCCACAGCACGTGTATATATTTGTACAGATTTATTACTCTATTGATTTTACTTGTACATGTTTACTATTCTATTTATTTTGTTAATGATGTGCATATTGCCATAATTATATCTGTTCTGACGATTTTGACACCTGTCTGTATGTTTTGTTTTGTTGTCTGTCTCCCCCTTCTATACTGTGAGCCCATTGTTGGGTAGGGACCATCTCTATATGTTGCCAACTTGTACTTCCCAAGCACTTAGTACAGTGCTCTGAACACTGTAAGCGCTCAATAAATATGATTGATTGATTGAATGAATGAATGAATGTGCCAAGCACTGTTCTAAGGGCTGGAGAGATACAAGGTAATCAAGTTGCCCCACGTGGGGCTCACAGACTTAATCCCCATTTTACAGATGAGGTAACCGACCCAGGGAAGTGAAATGACTTGCCCAGAGTCACACAGCTGACAGTTGGTGGAGCCGGTATTAGAATCCACAGCATCTGACTCCTTGGCCTGTGCTCTTTCCACTAAGCCACGCTGCTTCCCTAAGGTGAATGGCCAGGAATAGGCAGAGGAGGAGGGAAAGTACCAGGCAGAGGAGAAAGACAGGGATCAAGTGGAGGTGGAAGGCCAGGACCAGGTGGAGGTGGAGGGCCAAGACAAGACAGAGGATGTGGGCCAGGACCAGGCAGTGGAGGAGGACAAGATCAGGAAAAGGAGGAGGGCAGGAACAGGTGGAAGGGGAGGAACAGAACCAGTAGGAGGAGGAGGTCCAGGACAAGGGGTAGAAAGTGAGCCTGGTCTAGATGGAGGAGGATGTCCTGAATCAGACAGGATCAGATAGAGGGGGACAAGGATCAGATGGAGAAGAAGGGCCAGGGCCAGACTGATTAGGAGGGTTAGACTGGACGGAGGGCCAAGAAAAGGAGTAAGGTCAGGACTGGACTGAGGAAGAGGTCTGGGACCAGGCAGAATAGGAGGGTCAGGACCAGGCAGAGTTGGAGGGCCAGAACAGGGCAGAGTAGGAGGGCCAGTACCAGTAAAAGGAGGAAGGCCAGGACGAGGAGGAAGTAGAGAGCTAGAACTAAGTGGGGGAAGAAGGGCGGGACCAGGCAGAGGGGGAGGGATAGGATCAAGGGGATGTGCGAAGCCAAGTCCAAAGGGAGTAAGAGAGCCCGAACTAGGTGCAGGTGGAGGGCCAGGACTAGGCTGAGGAAAAGGGTCAGGACTAGGCCGAGGAGGAGGGCCAGGAGCAGGAGGAAGTGGAGAGCCAGGAACAAGTGGAGGAGAAGGGGCAGGCCAGGTGGGGTAACAGGGCAGGGGCCAGGTGGAGGAGGAGGTGGACAGAGAGCAGGCGGAGACAGATGGTCAGGACGAAGCAGGGGAGAAGGGCCAGGACCAGGCGGAGGATGTTCTCCAGGACCAGATGGGAGAGGAGAACCCGGACGAGGCAGAGGAGAAGGGCAAGGACCAGAGAGGTCAGGAGGAGGACCAGAACTAGTTAGAGGAGGAGGTCCAGGACCGGGCAGAGGAAGAGGGCCTGGACCAGGTGGAGGACAGCGCGGACCAGACAGAGAAGGAGGGCAGAGACCAGACAGAGAAGAATGGCCAGGACCAGGTGCATTGGGGGCTATACAGGGTGGAGCATGGCCAGGACCAGGTAGATTAGGAGGGCTAGAATGGGTGGAGGAGGAGGACCAGGACGAGGAAGAGAAGTGGGGTCAGGACTGGGTTGAGGATAAAGTCCGCGACCAGACGGACAAGTAAGGCCAGGACCAGGTGGACGAGAAGGGCTAGGACCAGGCAGAGGTGGTGGGCCAGGACCAGTCCGAGTAGGACCAGAACAAGGTCGAGGAGGAGGATCGGGACTACGTGGAGGAGGAGGGCTCAGACCAGGCAGAAGAGGAGGGCCAGGACCAGGTGTAGAAGGAGGGCCAGGGCCAGGCAGAGGAGAAAGGCTAGGAAAGGATGGAGGTGGAGGGCCAGTACAAGATGGGGGAGGAGGGCCAGAATCACGTGGAGGAAGAAGTCCCGAACCAGGTGGAAGAGGCGGGCCAGGACCAGGTCGAGGAAGAGGTCCTGGACCAGGTGGAGGAGGCAGGCCAGCACCAGGAGGGTGTGTGGACTAAGACTAAGAGGAATAAGAGGGCCAGAGCCAGGCAGAGGAGGAGGGCCAGAACCAGGCAGAGGAGGAGGGCCAGGACCAGGCAGAGGAGGAGGGCTAGGACAAGGCAGAGGAGAAAGGCTAGGATTGGATGGAGGTGGAAGGCCAGGATTAGGTGGAGGAGGCGGGTCCAGACCATGTGTAGGAGGAGGGCAAGGACCAGGTGGAAGAGGAGGGCCATGATCAGCCTGATGTGTAGGGCTAAGACCAAGGGGAATAAGGGGGCCAGAACTAGGTGGAAGTCGATGCCTAGGACTAGGTGGAGGAGGAGGGCCAGGACCAGAGGGAGGCAGAGGGCCTGTATTAGACAGAAGAGGAGGATCAGAATCAGGTGGAGGAGGAGGGACCGTACCAGATGGAGGAAGAGCAGAACAAGGCATACTGAAAGGGCTAGGACCTCGAGGAGGAGGAGGACCAGGACCAAGATGAAGGATCGGGCTAGGATCGGGCTGAGGAGGAAGGCCAACACCAGGCAGAGGTGGACTGACAGGACCGGGTGTAGGAGAAGCACCAGAACCAGGCTGAGTCGGAAGGTCAGAACAAGGAGGAGTGAAAGGGCCAGGACCAGGAGGAGGGGGACGACCAGGACTAGGTGGAGGTGAAGCTCCTGGGTCAAGCAGAGGAGGATGTCCAGGACTAGGCCAAGATCAGCAAAGGAGGAGGGCCAGACCGGACAGAGGAGGAGGACTAGGACCAGGCTTAGTGGAGGGCCTGGAACTGGCAGAAGATTAGGGTCCGGGCTAGGCAGAGGAGGAGGGCCAGAACCAGGTGGAGAAAAAGGATCAGGACCAAGAATAGAAGTAGGGCCACGATTGGGCTGAGGAGGAGGGCTAGCCCCAGGCAGAGTGGTATGGCCAAAGCAAGACAGAGGAGGAGGGCCAGAACCTGGTGGAGAAGGAGGGCCAGGACCAGGCAGAAGAGGAGGGTCCGGACGAGGTGGAGGAGGGGGGCCAGGAACAGGAGGAAGGGGAAGGCCAGGATCAAGAAGAGGAGGAGGTCCATAACCAGGTGGAGGAGCAGGATCTGTACCACGCAGATGTGTACGGCCAGGACCAGGTGATGGTGGAGAGCCAGGAGCAGGTGTAGGTGGAGAGCCAAGACTAGGTGGAGGAGGATGGCCAGGACTAGGCAGAGTTGGAGGACCAGGGCCAGGCACAGGAGGAGGTCCAGGACGAAGTGCAGTAATTGCCAACACCTTTAACCAACTAAGTGAGGACTGTACACATGGACTTCATCAGTTGGATTATACAGATATCCAATATACTATTTACTTTGTAGAAAGAGATGGCGGAGTTCTATTTTGGCAGCAAAAGCATGGCCTGGAGCTGATTGTGGAACAGATCATGAGCCATTAATGTGTAAACTCGAACTGAAAACTTAGAAAGATCAATCATGCTTTAAAGCTGCCCGAATATGAAATGCTCCCCTGCATTTAAGGAGCATGTAAATAATCGATTTGAGGGGCTTGATCTCACAGATAAGCAGCCAGAGAAAATGTGGATGGAGATTAAAAATGTCATGAAGGAAGAAAGCGACACAGTATTGTAAAAGGTCAGGAAGTAGAAAAAGCCAAAATGGATGTCGAACGTGTCTCTGGAAGTAGCCAGGAAAAGGAAGGAAACAAAATTCAGAGGACAAAAGAACCTGGTTAAAGATCTAAGATGAGAATTCCAGCACTTTGCCGGGAACAACAAACAGGAATATTATAATAGCATATGCAAAGAAATGGAAGTCAATAACAAATGTGGACAGACAAGATCATTATTTCAGAAGTTTAAGGAAATTAAGGAAACATTTCATCCTCAGCTTGGCTTTGTTAAAAGCAAAGATGGACTGATGATAAATGATACCAGTGGAATCAAAGAGAGATGGAAGGAATGCACACAGGATCTACACCAGAAGGATAGCACTATGCAGGTATTTGAAGTTCCTTATGAATTAGAGCTACTCATCATGGAAAGCAAATTTAGATCAGCTTTGCACTGTCTTGCCAAAATTAAGTCACCCTGCTTTGATAGACTTCCTATTGAGGTGTTTAAGGCAGCTGGAGAGGAATCAGTTAAAGTCCTTACCAAATTATGTCACCAAGCTATGGCTAACCACTCAGTGGCCTTCTGTTTAGAAGAAATCAGTTTATGTTCCAATACCAAAGGAAGGAGATACAACGGTAAGAGCACGGGCTTGGGAGACAAAGGTCTTGGGTTCTAATCCTGACTCTGGCACAGCTGTGTGACTTTGGGCAAGTCACAATTTATCTGTTCCTCAGTTCCCTCATCTGTAACATAGGGATTAAGACTGTAAACCCCACGTGGGACAATCTGATTACCTTGTATCTACCCCCAGTGCTTAGAACGGTGCTTGGCATACAGTAAGTGTTTAACAAATATCATCATTATGGGGAAGCAGCATGGTGTAGTGGATAGAGCATGGTCCTGGGAGTCTGTAGGTCATAGGTTCTAGTCCCAACTCAGCCACCTGTCTGCTGTGTGACCATGGGCTAGTCGCTTCACTTCTGGGCCTCAGTTACCTCATCTGTAAAATGGGGATTGAGACTGTGATCCCCACATGGTTAGGTTTAAGGTTAGTCTTAGGCCTATGACTAGGGTTAGGATGAGGGTTAGAGAAAGGTTTAGGGTTATGTTGAGGCTTAATGTTACAGTTAGGGTTAACCATTGGACTGGGCTAGGGTTGGCGTGGGGTTAGCCTTAGGATTAGAGTGAGGGTTAGCGTTAGGGATAGGTTTGGGGCTCAGGCTATGTTTAGGGTTAGGGTTAGGGTCAGTTTCAGGCAGAGGAGGCAGGAAAGTACCAGTCAGATAAGGAGGGCCAGGACAAGGCTGAGAAGGGGGACCAGGCCCAGACTTGGAGAAAGGGCCAGGACCAGGCGGAGCAGCCTGGCCAAGACCAGATGGAGGAGGAAGACCAGGAAAAGATGGAGGAGGTAGGCCAGGACCAGGTGGTGGAGGAGGGCCAGGGCCAGGCCCTGGAGGAAGACCCGGACCCCATCAATTTGTACACATGCTGTGAGGTTGCCCTGGTCAGTCTCAAAATTATCCTGGGCTCTGACAGCCTCCCCTGCTCCCAGGATAGTGGTGCTGCAGGGGGTACTGCAATGTTTGAGTATATTCTGCCAGTCACATAATGTGATACTGAAGTGACACTTGTCGTACTGTCCCAGCAAAAGGTTACCCCTCGTGATGTTAAAACAAAGGGGAACATCTAAAAGGGTTGTTACCACCAAACCCCACCAAGCATTCCTCTGTGAAGTCCGATGAGATATGGCGTGGTTGCTCCACCCCATTGTCTACTCCTCCAACGTGATGGTAACAGCCAGAAACTGGGCACACTACCCATAGTAATGAGGAAGGTGCAGGCAGACCCAGCAGGCTGTGTCATTGTTAATGGTACTGGGGTGAGCTTGCCTGGTGTTTGTCTCGGCCAGTAACAGGGTGGTGTTCTCCATCCATGAATCGGCATGACCCAGACAGGCCAGCCATACCAGTAGGGATTGGGGTTGATGGGGTCCCATTCTCGCTCCGCAGTGGATTGTCAGATTCCTGTGGTGAAGAAACAAGAACCGGTACACCCGCAACACCTTTCCTCTGACACTACCCTCCTCTGCTCCCTCGGGGTTTAAATCCATTCTGAATTGATCACACGGTCAGGGAACTCCTCCCCCTGGACTCTCCATGTTCCCTTGGAGAGGGCCTGGACTAAGGCCACCTCAAACGTGCCATAGGATGGATGACTGATGACCACCTGTATCCACCTGCAGGGTATTCTCTCATTACAGGGGTGGATCTTGCCCAACAGTACTACTAATCACTTGACTGTCTGTCTCAAAAGCAGTATGTATCGGGCTCCCTTTCTGCGTTTCCCAGGTGTTAAGTGCCCAGACCTCTCTCTGCAACCTGTGTCCCCAGACCCCCCCATTTGCCCGGGTTGGCCCAGGCCACTCCCAACGTGCCTTTAAGCATACCTTTCCACTTTTTCATCATTCCTTTGGACTGAAGGTGGTAGGGGACATGGAGGACCCACCTAATTCCCCTAACCTCTGCCCTTTGGGCTACTACCCGACTGACATAATGTGAGCAGTTGTCTCACTGCAATTCACTCGGTGGGGGTAGTTGTGAAAACCAAGCATACAATCCATGGATGATATTCTCGGTGATGGTGGATGGAGCGGGGTACCCCATGCCTAAACCACTGACAATCTCTACGCTGGTAAGGATATAGCACCATCCTTCCCTACTCCGGAGAAAGGGTCCTATGAAGTCCACCTGCCATGCTGATCAGAGAAGCTTCCCCTCTCTGAGGTTCCACCACACTTGATCTTGGCCGACTACCCCCTGCCTGGCTTGACACAGTGTGCAGGATCAGACAATGACATTTGCTCCAGTTGGTACTTCACTCTGCTTCCCCGATCAAGTTTGTACAAAAAAGTTCTGGACACATCACTCTGCTCCTCAAGAAAGTCCAATGGTTGCCCATCCACCTCCGTGGCAAACAAAAACTCCTCTCCACTAGCCTTAAAACATTCTATCACTTTGCCCCCTCCTACCTCACTTTGCTTTTCTCCTTCTAAAATCCAGCCAACACTCTTTGATCCTCTAGTGCATGTCTCGCAACCAACCCCTAACCCACAGCCTTCCTCTGCCCTGGAATGTCCGCCCTCCTCTAATCCAGCAGACAACCACTCTCCCTTCCTTCAAAGCCTTACTTGGTAGGCCTTCCCAGACTAAACCGCACTTTTCCTCATCTCCCACTCTACTCTGCGTACCCCTGATTTGGTTCCTTTGCTCTTCCCCCTCTTCAAGCCCCAAAGCACTTATGTACATGTCTGTAATTTTATTTATCCCTTTGCTCCTCCCACGCTTCCAGCCCCAGAGACTTATGTACATATCTGTAATTTCATTAATTTGTATTGATGCCTGACTCTTCCATTCCAGACTGTGAGCTTGCTATGGGCAGGAAATGTCACTGTTTGTTGTTTATTGTGGTTTCCCAGGTGCTTAGTACAGTGCTCTGCACACAGTAAGTGCTCAATGAATATGACTGAATGAATGAATTAATGAGCTTGCTTTCATGTGACCGGCTGACCCATACATTGGCTCCAACCTACCAGGCCCTCCCTTCACCATGCCCAATATCTTGGTCGATCCAGGCCAATAGTTTTTGGTCTGGGGTCTGGACCACCCTAAGTCGGGCAAGGTGATCCACTTCATTGTTCCAGTGAGTTGCTGGGAGATCAGAGCCCTCGCTATGAACATTCACATGTCTGACCTGCAAATGTTGCTGAAATGTTAATTCCAGTAACTTTCACTACAGCTCCATTCTCCAGACCTTTCAACCTCGGGCTTTTCACTCGCAGGCCTCCCAGGCAGGGGCCCACATGGTCTCACCTTTAAAAGAGTGCATTGAGTCCATGTAGATAACCTCCTGACCAGATCTCGCCACTAAAAGGAGAGCAAATAATTCTGTCATGTAGATGGACCCTTCGACCTCCTCAGTGATCCCCTATCCCATAGCTGGGCACAAAACTGCTGCTCGCACCATCCACTGGCCATTTTTCTTGTGAGCACTGCCATCAGTGAACCTGGTCCATTTCCATGTCTGGATATCTCGAAGCTGCGTGGCTGTTGGTGCCTCCTGAATGACTGGATCCAGGGGAACCACGGGTAGCCCCCTGGGGTACAGTACAGCCACCTCGGTGAGGCATCCTTGCAGTGTGGGCTAGCCCTCTGTCCAAACTCTATGGGCCATGTACATGACCATCTTCTGGATGATGGAGATATGGGCTACTCCTGAGGGCAAGGGAATGACCTCCCAATGGGGAATGGGGTAGGGCAAAGCGCAGCTCAATTTCCCATTCCCTCGTGATGTTTTCAATAGTCTGAAGGGCTTCATATGGGAGAGTGATCATCTTCTCCTAAGGGAAATAGCGACTTTGGGCTCCATCCTGCTTATCAGAACATGATCAGGGTTTGGATATGCGGGGGCTTCCCCTGATGGAACCATACTGCCACTGGTGCTTCCAGTGCTTTTGTGTAAAACTAGTGGTCTTTCCCTATTGAGGAGTCTGAGGGTTCACTATTGCTGCATGACTTAGATGATCCCATGCAGGGCCACATCATGCATCTCTGTCCAGTCCCACTGGGCACCTTTCTTGAGCAGGGAGAAAGAGGGCCGGGCCCAAATTGCGAATCTCAGGTCATGTCAGCTCCACATTCTCAACATTCCAAGGACTACTCGGAGGTCGTCTTCTAAGGACGGGCTTGGTACTGTTGCTAGAGTGGTCATGTTGGTGTCTGATACTACCTCTCGGCCTCTTTACCGTGATATTCCCAGGAAGATGATATGTTGGGCTGGTACCTGGATTTTCCTGGGGGGTATACCCTGGTCCTCCAAATGTTTGATGATTGCTTTCAGGGCTCTTGCTTCTGGTCATGTCCCCCGGCCAGGATATCATCTGTGTACTGGAGGATGGTAACTCCAGCTGGCAGGTTGAACCGATCCATCTCCTGGGCCAGTGCCTCATGCGTGATGGTAGGGCCGTGCTTGACTTCCTGGGGCAAGGGCATCATCATCAATCGTATTTATTGAGCGCTTACTGTGTGCAGAGCATAAAGGCATAAAAATGTATTGTCACCCTTCCAAAGTAAAGACAAACCTATCCTGGTTCTGGTTCTGGAGTGGGACCATGGAGAGCATATCTTTCACATCGATGTTAAGCATGCCTTTCCACTTTTCCATCATTCCATTGGACTAAGGCTGGTAGGGGACATGGAGGACACACCTAATTCCCTTAACTTCTGCCCTTTGGGCTACTACCCGATTGACAAAACCAAAGCTGAAGTCTAATGGGGTGCCACCCGGATCCGCCTGTTGGGTGAGTTTACACAGACCCTCTCCATTACCCTCTGAGCTAAAAGATCTGTCCCATCCAGACCGTCATTCTCTGTTGGCCTCCACTTGGCCTACCTCTTGGGGAGGCCTTTGCTGTCCACTCGGAGAATCCCCCACTCCACACTCAGGGCTGCCTCCCACAGCGAAATTACAGGACCCAGCCCCAACTGAGCTGCATTCTCCTTTCACATGCCACCTGGAGAACTTCGGCTTCCCCGGGCAGAAGCATAGTCACCATGGCACCCATTCGCCAAAGCCTATGGAGTTAATCTAACCAACTCTCTAAGAGGGATTTCTGACACTTCTCTCGGAGGTCAGTGAGCTCCCCTCTGGTAAAGCGGGTAACTCTCCATCGCCTTCTGCCTTGGTTGGTCACTGCTCTGGCAGGGGGAGGGGCTGTTGTCAGCTTGTCGTTAATGACTGAGTACATCCTCTCTAGGCGAGTGAGAGGGGAGATAAGGTTAGAGATGGGATTAAGTTTAGCATTAAGTTTAGGGTTAGGTTTATGTTTAGGGTGAGGACAAGGGTTAGGGCTACCGTTCATTCACTCATTCATGCATTTATTCAATCGTATTTCTTGAGCGCTTATCGTGTGCAGAGCACTGTACTAAGCGCTTGGGAAATACAAGTCGACAATATATAGAGACGGTCCCTACCCAACAACGGGCTCACAGTCTAGAAGGCGGAGACAGAAAACAAAACATGTGGACAGGTGTCAAGTCATCAGATGAATAGAAATAAAGCTAGATGCACATCCTTAACAAAATAAATAGAATAATAAATATGTACAAGTAAAATGGAGTAATAAATCTGTACAAACATAGATACGGGTGCTGTGGGGAGGGGAAGGATGTAGGGCGGGAGGGAGGGGGAGGAGGAGACGAACAAGGGGGCTCAGTCTGAGAAGGCCTCCTGGAGGAGGTGAGTTCTCAGTAGGGCTCTGAAGGAGGAAGAGAGCTAGCTTGGCAGATGTGCAGAGGGAGGGCATTCCAGGCCAGAGGGCCGGGGTTCGACGGCGGGACAGACGAGAACGAGGTACAGTGAGGAGGTTAGTGGCGTGGGCTGGGCTGTAGAAGGAGAGAAGGGAGGTGAGGTAGGAGTGAGCCATATTTCGGTTAGGGTGAGGAGGAACAGAAAGCTGGAAAGGAATAGGTCCAGGATGAAAGGGAGCTTACCTATAACGGAGCAGGGTTTCCAAAGGCCACACTTGGCAGCAGCTGTGGAGGGAGGGAAGGGAGGGGGCAGGGTGGGCAGGGTGGGGAGGGCTTGGATTGGGATGAGTTGGCGGGGGTCTGGGCGGGAAGAGTGGGAAGATGGGTGGCGATGAGAAAAGAGAAGTAGGATGGGGTGGGGGCAGGAAGGGGGGGTGGGGGCAGGAAGGGGGGGAGGGAAGGAATTGAAAGGGAGGAGTTGAGGATTGGGGCCGGTACAGAGGGATTCTGGGAAGGGGGTGGGGGGGGTGAGGGAAAGGGAGGGAAAGAGCTGGGTGGGAGAGGGGAAGGGGAAGGTGAGGAATGGGAAGGGCAGTTGGGAGCAGGGGAACTGATTGTTCATGGTGAGGTCAGCAAAGTAAATGACAGCACAGCAGACAGTTAACAATTAACATGTAGTAGCAATAATGCAGTAGCAATAATAAAATAAGTAGGTGATGACATCACGGAGAGTGGTTAACAATTAACATGCTATGGCAATAATAAAATAAGCAGATGGTATCACAGAGAGCAGATAACAATATGTGATGTCAAAACAATAAGCAGATGATATCACAGGGCACAGTTAATGATTAACTTGTGATGGCAGTAAAATAAGCAGGTGATGACATCATTGAGAGACGTTAACAACTAACATTCGATGGGAATAATAAAATGAGCAGATGACATCTCAGAGAGCAGTTAACAATTAACACGCAGAAGCGACCATAAGATAGGCAGATGATGCTCGAAGCAGAATGATAAATTGTCCATAGGTGAGTCAAATAAAATCAAAGAGGTTAATGGCAAGGAGAGTTCAGGGGCTCTTGGCAAAAATGTATCTGAGGTGGTGGAGGATGGAGTCCTATGGATGGCAATTCTGGCGTAGGGCGGAACTGTTAAGGGGGTTCATGGGAGAGGAGATGCTTGGGGAGAGGAGGAGGGAGGGAGGGAGGCAGGCGCGCGGCCGGCCGTCGGGGACGCGCTGCGAGGCCGCGCCCTCCGCCCGCCCCCCGCTCCCCGGCGCGCGCGCGCGTTCCGCCCTGCCCTGCTCTGCCCTGCGCCGTGCCCGCGGTGCTGTGTGCTGCGCTGCGCTCCTCCCCGACCCGGGGAGCGGGCGGCATGGCGGCGGCGGCGGCTTTGGGGGCGGGGGAGGGTGAGGGTGCGGGGTCCGCGGGTGGGGGCGGGGGGCGGCCTGGCTGCGCGCGCTGCCCCGGATCTGGTCCTATGGCGTCACCCGCGGCGGACGACTCTTCTTCATCAACAAGGAGTGTCAGAGCACGAGCTGGCTGCACCCCGTCACCGGAGAGGCCCTGCTCACCGGACACCGACGCCCCACCCCAGATTTGCCCACCGGCTGGGAGGAGGCCTACACTTTCGAAGGAGCGAGATATTATATAAATGAGACATGATCACATAAGGGTCTGGTTCTCCCCCTCCTCATCCCCCCCCGCCTTACCTCCTTCCCCTCCCCACAGCACCTGTATATATGTATATATGTTTGTACGGATTTATCACTCTATTTATTTTATTTGTACATATTCTATTTATTTTAACTTGTTAGTATGTTTTGTTGTCTGTCTCCCCCTTCTAGACTGTGAGCCCGCTGTTGGGTAGGGACCGACTCTAGTTGTTGCCAACTTGTACTTCCCAAGCGCTTAGTACAGTGCTCTGCACACAGTAAGCGCTCAATAAATATGATTGAATGAATGAATGAAATAGCATGGGTGGACTGACTAAGTGTGAATGAGGTTGTTGTTAAAGTAAGATGATATGACAAAGGGATGAGTGTGTGAAGTTTTCATCTAGGCATTGTTCTGCCAAACTCTGTTGAAAACGTGGCTGAAGAATAATTTTGGTGTGGTTGTAATCATGTCATATTCATGGAGACCATTATTATGATCATCTTCATGTAATCCTGAATAGCTGTGAATAAGAATGCAAAGATTTTTTCCAATAATATCCACTCATCAAGTTCCTGTCCAAAGAGTTTGAAAGGATGTGCCCAAAAACTTATCCATATGTAGTTCTAAAGCTATAGATTTTTGCAAGACTTGAGAACTCCAACAGGACTTTCATTTTTAGTGTCTTGAGATACTTGGAAACAATGCATTTCTTGCCCAATGTAGTATTTACTATAGGTGATTAAGAGAGAAAAAATCCCATTCCTGTTCTTAATAACGTGATCAGATGTCCTATTTTATAACCAGACAGTCGGTTTTCAGCTGCTCTGGTATCAGTCTGATGTGGATATGATACATGGGACCTGAGCCCCATATGGGACAAGGACTGTGTCTGACCTGATTATCTTGTAGCTACTCCAATGCCTAGTACAATGCTTGGCCCACATTAAGAGCTCCAGGAACATTTAATTTATGACATGTGCTCAATATGAAAATGTCTTCTCTTCATGTCCATGAATATGTTTGATCCACAAATATTGAATCAGAATTGTATTTATACCTATCTGATCATGGTATTGCTCTACCTCATTACACTAATTTTTTAAAACATAATTAACCACAAAAAGCAGTCTCCATCTCTAGGAGTTACAGTTTAAAAATAATCCAGACAAGAAGACACAGAATATAATTTTTATTTTACTTAAGGGAATGATGGAAGGAAAATATACACACATTATCACCCAGTCCATTAAATTGTGAGCCCCACTGGGGCAGGTCTAACCTGATAATCTTGTATCTACCCTAGCACTTAGTACAGTGCGTGACATGTAGTAAGTGTTTTGTAAATTCCATTGTCACCATCATCACCTCTATAGCCTTTAATAGATTTTGTTTTCTTGACATTTTATTAGCAAGATAATAATCTTGTGAAATAAACAGAGAAGAGAAGCAGTTGAGAGAAGTCTCATGAATGTAAGTACAAGAGAAGGATCTGGGTGGAACTGTTTGTGGGAAGGGAGAAGGGAGCTTGAAAAAAATACGAGGAATGAAAGGAGGCGGAGGGAGAACAGAAGCCATATAAATGGAGGCTACCAGCACCAAAGAAGGTGGTAAAGATTAGAAGAAGGACGAGAAGGTGGAAACAGATAATGTTCTCCTATTTGTGAGAAAATATTCATTCATTCGTTCATTCAATCGTATTTATTGAGCACTTAATGTGTGCAGAGCACTGTACTAAGCTCTTGGGAAGTACAAGTTGGCAACATATAGAGACGGTCCCTACCCAACAGCGGGCTCACAGTCTAGAAGGGGGATAACAGTCTAGAAGGGGGAGAAAATATAAATATAACACACTCCACAACTTCCAGTCTTGGCCTGTCAGTTCTGGTCCTCCAGTCTCCTCTGTTCTTTCCTCAAAAGGTTAGTGGAAGAAAAGTAAATCAAGGGGATTGTTGTAGTCCTTAGGTAACTCTAGGTCAGTATCTTTTCACAGTGGATTAAATAGTCATCCTTTAGCATCTTGCTAGAACTCTCAGCTTCCAGGTGAAGACATCATTAACGGAATAAGCAAAATCCATTGAGAAATTCCACTTCCTCACAGAAGCTGGGACATTCAGACATGACATGCTTCATCCACTCTTTTTCTCCTCAACCTACTTAGGAAGGAATTTACTTCCCAGAAAATGAGACAGCTAAGAAAGCAACAGCTATAACAGCCTGACCACTCAGCAATGAATCTGATAGATAAGGCTTTGAGAGCTACTTCTTTACTTGAACTATAGGTTAGTGAGTAAGGAGGGAGGTGAAGAGAAGTCATGCCAAATTTGGAGTGGTGATTATCTCAGATTTAGTTATGACCAAGCCTTTTCCTGGCAGCAGAGCATGCTAATAATAATGATGGCTTACTATGTGCCAAGCACTGTGGGGATACAAGGTATTCAGGTTGTCCCACATGGGCTCACAGTCTTAATCCCCATTTTACAGGTGAGGTAACTGAGGCACAGAGAAGTTAACTGACTTGCCCAAAATCACACAGCTGACAAGTGGCAGAGCCGGGATTAGAACACATGACCTCTGGCTCCCAGAGCCGGGCTCTTTCCAGTGAGCCATGCAGCTTCTCTAGCAAGCAGTGGTGGAAAGAAGAGGGAGAGGGATGACATCTAAGTTTGATCCTGAACAAGTTGAATACAGGGCTTGGAGAGGAAGAGAAAATTAGAGGAAGGAGAATGAAAATAAGGAGAAGAGGACTGGGAAAGGGTCACTGAGGAGCAGAATAGCTTATTGGAAAGAATATGGGTCTGGGAGTCAAATGACCTGGTTCTAATTCCAGTTCTGCTACTTGCCTGCTGTGTGAGCTTGGGCAAGTCACTTAACTTTGCTGTGTCTCATTTTTCTCAGCTGCAAGATGGGGATGCAATGCCTGTTCTCCCTTCTACTCAGACCGTGAGCTTTCTATGGGACAGGAACTGTATCTAATCTGATTATCTTTTATCCACTCCAACACTTAGACAGTGCTTGACATGAAGTAAAGACTTAGGAAATATCATAATTATAATTAACATTGAGCTAACTAGTGCCCTGTTAGTCTCAAGAACACAGCCGACAGGGATACTGACTTCATCTCTGGGAATAGTTTAAGCCTAAAGAGAATCCCTTAACAATTCTAGCATAGGGAATTCTAGGATTCTACCTGTTCTGTCAGACAGGCATAGCACAGAGGAAATTTCAATATAATGGTGGAGAAGGAAGTAGCAAGCCTTAGTGTCAAAAGCACGGGCCCCAGGCCTCAAAAGCATAGGTCAGGGAGTCAGAGGATCCAAGTTCAAACCTCAGCTCTGCCCCTTGCCAGCTATGTGACCTTGGACAAGTCACTTAACTGCCCTGTACTTCAATTTCTTCTTCTATAAAATGGGGATTCAATACCAGTTCTCTCTCCTGTAAAGACAGCAAGCCCCATCTGCGACAGAGACTCTATCTTGCCACTTTTCCAGAGCTAAGCACAGTCCTTGGCACAAGGTAAGCACTCAACAGATACCACAATTATTTTTATAATAGTTATCTCAGCCCAAATAAATGAATGAAATTGGCTTTTCCAGCCTGTAATTATGCAAGCCGTCACCCATCTTTAAAGATGAATTGAGATTACTTAAAGTGCTCTCATGTGCATGGCAGAGAGATAGGAGTCAGAGAATGCTTACATTGATAGAATACTCATCTTTTTCTCTGTTTTAATTTATCAGATCAGATTATGCCAACACCTAAGAAAGTGTCCCAGAGAAATGACACCCTGGTCATGGAATTTATTCTGATGGGCTAACAGATCGTCTGGAACTACAGTCTGTACTCTTTGTGCTCTTTCTAGTTATCCACCCCACCACAGTGGTAGGAAACCTTGAGTTACTTATGCTGATCTGGATAGATTCTCGGCTTCACACCCCCATGTACTTTTTGTCCCGAGTTTGTCCTTTCTGGATCATCGTTATTCCACACATGTCACTCCCAAAATGCTGATGGATTTCTTATCAGAAAAGAGAACCAATTCTTTGGCTTCCTGTTTCGTGCAGTGTTATTTCTTCATCGCCATGATGATTACAGAATACTACATCCTGGCTGTTATGACCTATGACCGGTACGTGGCCATCTGTAGACCCTTGTTTTACCACAGCAGAATGACGAGGGCTGTATGTCTACGCTTAGTGGTTGCTCCATATATATATGGATTTCTTAGCGGGCTGATGGAAACCATGTGGACGTATCACTTGACGTTCTGCGACTCCAACACAATCAAACATTTCTACTGTGCTGATCCCCCTCTCATAAGACTGGCTTGCTCCAATATGTCAATGTTTATAGTGGCCGGCTTTAAGCTCTCCAGCTCACTCCTGATCATCCTCATTTTGTACGTCTTCATTCTGATAGCCGTTCTGAGGATGTGCTCTGCTGAGGGCTCTCTTTCTCCCTTCAAAGCCCTACTGAGAGCTCACCTCCTCCAGGAGGCCTTCCCAGGCTGAGCCCCCCTTTTCCTTTCCTCCTCCTCATCCTCCCCGCCCTACCTGCTTCTCCTCCCCACAGCACCTGTATATATGTTTTTACAGATTTATTACTCTATTTATTTTACTTGTACATATTTACTGTTCTATTTATTTTGTTAATGATGTGTACCTAGCTTTATTTCTATTAATTCTGATGACCTGCCCACATGTTTTGTTTTGTTGACTGTCTCCCCCTTCTAGACTGTGAGCCCGTTGTTGGGTAGGGACCGTCTCCATATGTTGCCAACTTGTACTTCCCAAGTGCTTAGTACAGTGCTTTGCACACAGTAAGCGCTCAATAAATACGATTGAATGAATGAATGAATGAATGAAAAGGAGGAAAGCCTTCTCTACCTGTGGATCACATTTGATAGTGGTGACTGTATTCTATGGAACTCTTTTCTGAATGTATGTAAGACCCCCAACTGATTGCTCTGTAGAGCAATCAAAAATAATAGCAGTTTTCTATATCTTTGTGACTCCCATGCTAAATCCCCTTATCTGTAGCCTGAGGAACAAGAATGTGAAGGAAGCTTTCTGGAAAATCGTCAGAAGAAACCCGCTTTCCAAATAAAACTGAATATTGAATACATCATTATGATAAAACAGTAAAGTATGTATTGATGAAGCTTGATTCAGCTTAATCGTTTGAACTATAACATAGCTGTATGGAAGAGGTATTTTATTAACCTCAGGGCAATAATAGAAAATGATCCATTTCCTGATAGGGAGTAAAGGAAAAGCTACTGATAAGCAGGGAAAATGAACAGATCTTTTACACTTTTATAAAGGAGAAATATCAATATCTAACTGTATTTCCAATTTTCATACACTATTGAGCACTTACTGTTATGCTACGAGCACAGTAAAAAGCACTGTGGAGAGTACAATAGAGATGGTAGTTACGATCCCTAGCACTTGCCACTGAGTTCTGCACATGTCAAGTGTTCCTTAAATATCAATCAATCAGTAATATTTATTAAATGCTTACTTTGTGCACAGCATTACACTAACCACTTGGAGGAGTCCATTCTAACAGAGATGGTAGGTACATTCCCTTCCCACAGTATTATTCATTCATTCAATCACATTCATTGAGCGCTTACTTTGTGCAGAGCACTGTACTAGGCGCTTGGGAAAGTACAATACAACAATAAACAGACACATTCCCTGCCCACAACGAACTTACAGTCTAGAGGTAATATTAACCAGAACACTAACAAACACAGCTCTTTATCGAGAGAAGTTTAAGTGAAAGATTTCTTCTCTGCTCAGTAACAACTGAGCACAGTGTCTGATTTTGTTTTTCTATTCAGATTACAAAATTATCTGACTCTGCAGACTTTGCTTTTTATGGCATTTCCAGTGAATCCTGTCCTATCTTTTGGGAAAGTTTTGGGGATAAGCCTGTTTGTTGAATCACTTTCTATCTGCACACTCCTTGTGTCCTTTGTTTCCTAACTTTTTATTTATGGAACTGTCTTGCCTTTCAAATGCAACTGCCAAGGTGCTGTCTTACTTCTGATCAAACAGGAGAATTTTATTTGCAGTTTTCTATCAGTGTTACATTTTCATTCCCATTCTTTTTAAAAAA